>NC_135534.1:150152119-150506619 GCF_045843805.1 Urocitellus parryii
CTTAAAGGCAAACTAAGTCATACTGTGTACCTCTCAAACAAGGCATCCTCCTCACAACACTAGTTAAACAACAAGACGTTGTTGTCTTATTCTTGAGGACACTATTTTTCTTCTAGAGAATATATGCTATAAATTTATCACTTTAATAACTGCTTTCATCACTTTTACATGTAATGGGACAGAATCAAGTAATTAACATGAATTACATTATGTGATGTTCCCAGATATCCTTTACTAACTTCCTTGAGCCAATGTTTCATGAAAAGATTCTATACCTATATCTATAGCATACAACAAATATATAACATATTTCTATGAATTTTCTTCACTTCCCATTAAATTACATCCATCTTAAGAGTGCAACCTAGTACGACATCTGAATAAGGAAGGTGATGATTTTTACTTTGTGACTAGAACTCAGGTCTAGAATTGTGCAGGATGATGAAAAATTGTCTTCTTCTCTACTAAAGAAAGTTTATATTTTTTTTGTTCCTTCTATAAAAAAGCTGGAAAAATAGCTTAACAGTATCAAAAAAAAAAAAAAAAGGAAAATAGAAACCAAAGTGAATGAAATTGTTTTCGGAAGATGATCTAAATGAGAAAGATCTTCCAAAACTCAGCTGCCTTTTTAGTTAGAAAAACCATCTGTTTCATTTTTCAGCTGGCAGTCTCTTCATTCTTCCTGATTTTTATTGCTTCCCCTTGGGAATGCACAAGATTTGAAATCATCACTGTGATGCCGAGCCTTTGAGGAGCTGTGTGTATGTCTGAAAGGTGCAATAGCCTTGTTTTGTGGGATACCAAATGGATTTTTACTTCTGCTGTGGAACTTAAAGGTTTATGAATTTTGAGAAGAGGCATAGTCTGAGAAGAGAAGGAAAATAATTTTTTTTATTGATTATTTTACAAATGCATCAATAATAAAATTATAGCTCTTATTGAGGTTAACTAACTCACATTTCATTTATTGGTATTGCATAAACCTGCTAGAGCAAAATTTTGTTTTTTTATTTTATTTAATCTACCAATAGTTTGTCTCATTTTTATGACATATTCAGTAATGTTTTTTAGTATCATGTTAGGAGATAGAATTGGGTGTTATTTATATCACATTACATTAAATATAGTTACTTATCACTATCATGTAGGTACTTTATAATCAATATTTAAAAATTGATATGTGCTGTCAATATATTTCTAGTTAATGAGAGTGTTCTCTTTTTATTTTTGTGGTTATGGTATTGAATGCAAGGTGGCTTTATGGTTGAGATATATCCCCAGCCTTTTTAATATTTTACTTTGAAACAGGGTCTTGCTGTATTGCTGAGTCTGGCCTTCAATTTGGAATCTTCCTGCCTTAGCCTCCCTAATGGCTGGCCTTATAGGTGTATACCACTGTGCCTGGCTGAGAGTGTTTCCTGATGTTTTAAAAGTTCATCACTTTTCTAAGTATGCATTTGGAGGTTATCATGTGATGGTTAACAAGACAGTCTCAGCCTCCCCTGGCTTATTTATGTTAGAAAATATCTCTTGACAGAGGAAATAATTGACTTTGGGTAGACATCAGTTTTTTTTTTTTTTTTTTTTGTGTGTGTGTGTGATGTACTAAACCAAGAGATATCAATTCTCTACCTATACTTTATTAGAGGTTCAGATGTGTACAAGTATTGCCTAATATTGTCACTGTATTTGATTACAGTATGTACACAAATTTTAAAAGCGTTTGTAGGAATTGTGACAATTTTCAATTAACTGTCACAGAAATAAGACCTGAAGTCCTAAGGGTTATTAGTAGTGCAAAAGAACTACTTGAATTTGAAATATTTCAAATCATTATATGACAGAAGTATTGTTTAAAGTTGTTTTAATGAAATAATGGGAAAAATAAGGCCAATTATTTAAATACATAAATTATTATTCTATTATGCTTCATTAATATTATTTTGGAGTAAACTATAGACATATTCATATGCACACATCATAAAATGTATAACTGCCACTTTCCTTCCCTAGATGGTTTCATTATTCTTTTAGTTTCTCTTTGGTTGCTCTTTATTAGGTGCAATAAACACAATATTTGTTCTTACCCAATTTTGAAACTTTTACATATTCATCCTAGACTGATTCCCGCCGCCTCACAGGGGAAGGTGCCTCTCTTCCTTACCTAAATGAGCCTCCCATCTTTATTTTCGGTCTTGCTTCTACTTTTACCCAGCAGGTTCATGTGCCTTTCTCTTACCAGTGTCCTTGTTCTTGCCCTCTGTGGTGTCATATCCTCTGTCCATTCAGCATCAGAGAGTCTTCCTCTCTGGACTCCTTCATGTATGTGTTCACCATAATGGGCTTACTGATTTCTTTCCACAGATGGTCCTTGTTACCTCCCCACAGAAACTAGATCGCTGTTTGGTATATATTTGCTGCTCAGGACATGATTTTTAACTTACACATTTTGAGAAAAGAAAATAATCTAATAAAGACTTAATTGTGAATTTTATTCTTCTTTCTCTGACAGACAACAGTGTCATGGACATCCAAGATAATTCATTCTTGTTTTAGAAGAGACTAGTTATTGATGACAAATTAAGTTACTATATTTCTATCTTAAAATATTGATTGGGTATAATTTCCCATTTTATGGGTAGATTCCTAAAGAAATTTCTTATTCTTTTTATTTAAAAAATAAAAAGGTGTAAAGATGTATACAATTTTACTCTTTTGGTTCACTATGGGATTAACACAATATACTTGGTATATACTGTTTATTCTGTTTTTTATTTTTACTATCTGAAATTTGGGGGAGGGGGTAGTTAACGTTCCCTCTGCTTTTGTCTGTAAGAATATCTTCCCTATTGACTTCCAGAATAGTTTTTCTCTACTTCTTCTTATTTAATGTTATAGTTAAAGAATTGTTTTCCCCGCACTGTTTTTAGAAGTAATTGTACAATGTTGTACATTAAATAAAACAAATTACTTAAGAGATTATTAATGAAATACATTTATAAACAATGGGACATAGAAACTAAAGAAAAGTTTTATATTTCAGGGGCCAATAATCTTATTTTGCCTTTCCTTGGAGCATTATCAGGAGAGCAGGGCATGCTCCTAGCCTAGTGGAATGGGTCAGGGCAAAGAGGAAAGGAGGGACAAAGCATGCCCACTGGAAAAGACTGCTTAACATCAGATGTACACCAGTGACATCATACTTGTCTTGTGGCAGCTGAGCTAGAGATGACTATACATAGTTATTTTCAACTGAATTCATATCACCTTCACTTGGAAGCCTAGAAATCTGTGCCTAGCAGTCTGTAGGTCACGGCCAGCTTGTGTGTGCACATATAGTGGTGACTCACAGGGGCTTAGGAATGCTTGAATTGTATTAATTAATTATCATGTTTGAATATCAGGGGTTTTCAGAAAACCATCCTAATTTGTTATTTCTCTTGTAAACTTTAATGCTTTGAAAAGATTCCCCTGACATCCTGACAGGCAACATTTAGTAGCCAAGCAGAGGCTTGCTCCTTCAGACCAGACAAATTTTCTGAGTTTCTCTCAAGTTGTTACCTTAACCTTATCCATAATGCTGTTGAAGCATAATGGAGGCACTTTGAGCTTCCCTTTCCTGTGCCTATCCAGTTATTTTTCACCATATTCTCCCTGCATTTATCCATCTCGTGTGCATGCATTTATGGCTATTTTAATTTTCTGCCTTTGCTCTTCAATCTACTTAAAGGGTAAATACATTTTTTCAATCATATTATTTTAATTTATTTCATGGAGAATAGACTTAAAATTAGTTGTCTATATGTAGGGCATGTGATGGTAGTAGAATTAAACTAAAAAAGATCTGTATTGAATACTTCTCTGTATGATATTTATTGATTAGGAGATTCTCCTACCAAATGTCAAGACAATTAACTAATGAGGGGAATTTGTGAATACTGGTTGTTTTCCCTTAGAATTTCTGAGATCTTGTGTCCATTCAGGAGTTTGTTCTCTTTACTTGGGTCCTGGATATGTATTTTACCATCCTGACTTTTGTATACTGACCTGCACTGTCATTATCTGCCTCATTGAACCTGGTATGGAACCCAGTGTAGGCTGTAAACCCTGACTCCTCAGACATGAACCCTCACTCCTTTACAGCTCCAAGTCCAGGGGAACAGTAGGCCCTTTTAAAGGACATTGGATGCATATTATTAGAAGAGTTATTCTGAGTGTAAATGTCTTCATTAGTTTTATAGTGCATTTGACCACGTTGTATATGGGAGAATTAATAGGGTAACTCTTAAACTAAGTGTCTTACAATTTGTTTGGTTTCCTTTTTAAATTTATTGTGTTTCGTTTTCCTTATCTATTTCTCACTTTCCAGCCTTCCGAGGTTTGTTTATTGTTTTTGTTGTTTTTTCCCTCTACTTCTCTTTTAATAATTATTTCCCAAACTAGTAGCAACTAGTAATCTAGGTCACATGTAAGGTAGTCTATGACTGCTGCTTTTTATATAAGACTTTGCTCATCGACATGTGTCCTGAGTTTCATATCATGTCACTTATGTCACTCCTCTTCTGGTACCAGATAGGGTCATACTGTTGGCTGTTTCACATCTGCTTTCTCTCAGTTGTAATTCTGCTTTGGGTTTCATGAATTAATAGCTAGCTTTTCTTTGGCGTTAGGGCTGTGGTGCTATTCTTAATATGATTATGTATTTTTCTTCTGTTAATGGAGGCCTCCATCTAGTGGCTATCTTTTTCTTTCATTTGGCAATTTTACCCTGGTGTTTTGTATAATGAAGACAATGAATCTCAAGTTAATATAGAAGTATAATGGGGAAAATAAACTTGAAAATGCTAAACAGTGATTACCTCTGTTACTTCAGGTGATAGTTGTTCTTTTGTGCTTATCTCTCCTTGTTGGAAACAATTGAAACTGATTCTCTTTAGTCAGAAAATGTTGCAGACCTTTTTAGAGCAGAGTTATTGAGTAGTTAATTTTGATATTCTTTAAAAATGTTATACTGTAACATGTAACATGCATTTTAAGTCATCATTATGTGAAAGAAATTTAGAATCTTTGCATTCCTCCTTGACTGAAACTCCACTTTAAAAAATGCAGGAATAACTGGCCTTAGAAATACTTTGGCTTGCTACCAAATGGCTGTTTGCAGTGTGTAGAAGTGTGGACTTTCTGTATCAGAACTGAAATGCTTGTTATAAATCCAGATATTGGGGGGGGGGGAAGTCTAGAATCTTGAGATACATGTGAAAAAAATCTACTTTTGATATGAGTTCTCAAGAAATTTCTTATGCTTGCTGAATTTGAGTTCCACTTCTCTGAACTCTGTTGCCAGCAGAACAGTGTTGAATTTTAGACTTGATTTGTACCAGCATCCTTGTTAATTTGAAGTTATGCGTGGTTTAAGTATAAAACGCCATAAGTATACTTTCTGGTTAGATTACATTTGTATATCTGAAATGTGTTACATGAACTGCACAGTTTAAAAGATTGATTTTGTTGAGTTATGTATTATTTTAGGAAATCTCCTAAAAGGAAATTAAATTATCTACAAGTAGAGGGTGCTGTTGAATTGGATTCTGAATTTATTATCTTTATTGATTGAACTTTGTGACATTCATACTCTTTACCAGATCCAGAGGATTTGAGTAGTGCCAATAATTGGTTAATATTGCAATGATATAGTTAAGCCTTGCTGTATCTAGAAACGTGAGTACTTCACTATGTTTTCCCAGTTGATTTTCATTTGCAGAACTTCTTGCACATCAGTTATGGATTGGCAGTCATTTAACAGCTTAAAAATCATTGTTCAAAAGATAAAAGCAACTTGTCTTTGGGTGACTTTAGGGTTTAACTGACATCTTTTGGTTTTTTAAAATGTAAATTAGAATATAACCAAATATATCAAAGCCTCCAATGTGTTCTAGCACTTATTGTGAAAGTTTTATACAATATTTTGTTAAAACACATTGGTTACTTTTGGATTATAAAATGAAGTTGAGTGTTCTTTCTGTAATTGCACTGTTACAACAATCCATTGGGAAATAACTTGTTGTAAAATGAAGTCGTGTGTATTTTTTTTTTTTTTTAAGTGTGTATGCCTCTTTGTTGCAAAGGAAAGAACAGTTTGGGGAGTGGGAAGTACTTATTATTGGATTTGTCCTTTAAATTTTTTTTTTTTTGGAGTGAATGCAAAGGAAGAATGGTTTTGTTTTTTATTGGATGGTGGCAGAAAATGGGAGTGATCATGTGATCTGACATGTTAGTAATTTTATTTGTAGGGTAAGGGGAATGGAGCAAGCTAAAGGTAAGGAAATAGCAGTTAACTCAGATTAGCCAAAATGAGGAATGTTGGTTTATTGTTAGTTTATATTTTTGTCTTCATTAGGGCACGGTTTTATAGTGGTCTTGTTGCCATAGCTTGTATTTGTAATGTCCCCCTAAATCCCAAATACTAAACGTTTGGTTGCTAGTCTGTGGTGCTACTGAGAGATGGTAGAACCCTTAGGAGGTGGAGCCCAGTGGAAGTTGGGTGATTGGGGGTGTGCTCCTGTGAGGATATTGTGAACCACAACTCTCTTTTTTCCTCTCTCCTTTTGCTTCTTGGCCATCATGACTTGAACTGACTTACTCCATCATGCACTGCCTCTAGGATGAATGCTGTCACCACATACCCAAAACAATAAAGTCAACCAATCATAGACTAAAACCTTGGAAACTACGAACCAAAGTAAATCTTTTCTCCATAAAATTTGATTATCTCAAGTATTTTGTTCCAGTGATGGGAAGCTAACTGACATACTCGTTTTTGTCTTGCTTCATCATGATCACTGACTAATTTTATGTGATCTCTCTTACTCTCCTTGTTACACATACACCCCCCCCACACACACACCACACCACCCACAAACACACACACACACACACACACACACAAACAGGCTTGTTCAGATGCATGTGGCAGTTTCCTCTCTTTTTTCTTTTTAGTCTGTTGAATTTAGTAAATAGTAAATTATGAATATAAATTACTTGTTTTTTTCTGTGATGTTTTATTTTTCCCTTAAAATAATTAACCAGATTATTTTTACCTTATACTCTAGCTATGAAAATGTATATGTATGTTTGTATATGTATACATACACATGTACACACACATAAAATATTTGATAGCATAAATTTAAAGTGATTTGAAAATTATAAAGCATTTTAAAGTAGAGATGATGCATTTTGTATTGACACACATTTCCCTAATGTTTATCTCTTGTATTAATAATTAGGGGAGAAAATGCTGTAAGTTTAGACTAGCTGACGTAATTTTAACAAGATCATCACCTCTAAAATAGGATTTACTTTATTAAATTAAGAGTGTGCTATTTATGGTCTGAGAATTGATCTGATATTAGAAATAATGTACATATAAGTTTATCTTTTCAATTTTGTATGTGACTTAAAACCAACAATATTTTATCATAAATAGAAAACTGACACAGTTTGGTGTTTAATGTATTAATGGCTATTGAACATAATGGAAACAATTTTAACATGTTATTGTCTTGAAATCATAGGCAAAATGTTCTTAGGTTTGGTCTCAGAGATGTTAAAGATCATTAGTATGGAACTTTTACTGGTCATGGAAGGGGCTGGTCTATCTGAATGTACTTTCTTTCTTTCATTTTTTTTTATTTAGTGATTTTTTTAAATTTATAGTGATTTTTATACACAATGGTAGAATGCAATTCATTTCATATCATACATATAGAGCACAGTTTTTCAAGACACTGGTTGTACACAAAGTATTTTCTTACCATTTGTGTCTCATACAGGCACTTAGAATAATAATGTCTAACTCATAATGGTGTCTAACTCATAATGATGTCTAACTCATTCCACCATCATTCCTACCCCTTTGCCCCTCCATTCCCCTCCCTCCCCTAAGTTCTGTCTAAAGTTCCTTTATTCCTCCCATCCCCTACACCCACCCCTTGAAACATTTTATAAGTTTACTGTAACATAAAATTTCATCTCTGAATTGCCCATTTAGTCCTTTATTCTATTAATCTGAGTTTGTTTAGTCAGTGATTTTACTGAATATGTCATAGACATTAATTCTCTCTTTTTTTTTTTTAAGAGAGAGTGAGAGAGAGAGGGAGACAGAGAGAGAGAGAATTTTAACACTTATTTATTTTTTCTTAGTTCTCGCTGGAAACAACATCTTTGTTTGTATGTGGTGCTGAGGATCGAACCCAGGCCGCATGCACGCTAGGCGAGCGCGCTACCACTTGAGCCACATCCCCAGCCCCCATAGACATTAATTCAATGCCTGCTATATATCAAATATCTTCTCCCATGTTGTCACCTATGTTTAACTGTTTACAACACGTTTTTATATTTAGAAATACTTAATGTTGTGATGCTAATAAAGTCTTTCTCCTATGTTGCTTTCTAAAATGTTAAAGATTTGTTTTAGCATATTAGATTGTTAACGCCATTGTCTGCATCCTCATATCAAAGAAAACATTCAGCCTCTGTTTTTTTGAGGATTGGCTTGCTTCACTTAGTATTATATTCTCCAACTTCATCCATTTACCTGCAAATGCCATGATTTTATTCTCTTTTAATGCTGAGTGATGTTCCATTGTGTAGATATACCAAAGTTTCCCTATCCATTCATCTACTGAAGGGCATCTAGGTTGGTTCCATAATTTAGCTATTGTGAACTGTGCTGCTACAAACATTGATATGGCTGTGCCCCTATAGTATGCTGTTTTTAATTTCTTTGTATAAATCAAGGAGTGGAATAGCTGGGACAAATGGTGGTTCCATTCCCAGTTTTCCAAGGAATCTCCATACTGCTTTCCGTATTGGCTGCACCAATTTGTAGTTCCACTAGCAATTTATGAGAGTGGCTTTTCCCTCACATCCTCGCCAATACTTATTGTTGTTTGTATTCTTTTTTTTAAATTAGTTGCTTGTTTGCATTCTTAATAGCTGCCATTCTGACTGAAGTGAGATGAACTCTTAGAGTAGTTTTGATTTGCTTTTCTCTAATTGTTAGAGATGTTGAACATTTTTTCATATATTTGTTGATTGATTGTGTGTCCTCTTCTGAGAAGTGTCTGTTCAATACCTTGGCCCATTTATTGATTGGGTTATTTTGTGTGTGTGTGTGTGTGTGTGTTTTAAGGATTTTGAATGCTTTATATATCCTAGAGATTAGTGCTCTATCTGATGTACTTGTGGTAAAGCTTTGTTCCCATTCTGTAGGCTCTCTATTCACCTCACTGATTGTTTCTTTTACTGAGAATCACCTTTTTAGTTTGAATCCATCCTATTCATTGATTCTTGGCTTTAATTCTTGTGCTACAAGAGTTTCATTAAGAAAGTTGGGGCCTAATCCAACATGATGGAGTTTTGGGCCTACTTTTCTTCCATTAGGTACGAGGTTTAATTTCTAGGTCTTTGATCCACTTTGAGTTGAGTTTTGTGCATGGTGAGAGATAAAGGTTTAATTTCATTTTGTTACATGTAGATTCCAGTTTTCCCAGCACCATTTGTTGAAGAAGCTATCTTTTCTCCGATGTACGTTTTTGGCTCCCTTGTCTAACATATGATAAATGAAGTTATGTGAGTTAGATTCTGTGTCCCCTATTCTGTATACAAAATATAGACCTATAGACCATTGATCTGTAGGTCTGTCTATTTTGGTGCCAGTACCATGCATTTTTAGTTACTATTGCTCTGTAGTATAGTTTAAGGTCTAGTATAGTGATGCCACTAGCTTCATTCTTTTTGCTAAGGATTGCTTTGGGTATTCTGGGTCTTTTGTTTTTCCAGATGAATTTCATGATTGCTTTTCTATTTCTATAAGGAATGCCATTGGGATTTTGATTGGCATTGCATCGAATACTGTTTTTGGAAGTATGATCATTTTGACAATATTAATTCTGCCTATCAAAGAACAAAGTAGATCTTTTCATCTTCTAAGGTTCTCTTTAATTTCTTTGTTTAGCTTGTTGTAGTTTTCATTGTACAGGTCTTTCACCTCTTTTTAAAATTTATTACCAAGTATTTTTTTGAGGCTATTGTAAATGGGGTAGTTTTCCTAGTTTCACTTTCAGTGGATTTGTCACTGATGTACAGCAATGCCTTTGATTTATGGGTGTTGATTTTATATCCAGCTACTTTGCTGAATTCATTTATTAGTTCTAGAAAATTTCTGATGGGATGTTTTGAGACTTCTAGGTATAGAATCATATTGTCTGCACATAGTGATAATTGAGTTCTTCTTTTTGTATCTTTATCCCTTTAATATCTTTCATCTGT
Organism: Urocitellus parryii; assembly: GCF_045843805.1. Lineage (NCBI taxonomy): Eukaryota > Metazoa > Chordata > Mammalia > Rodentia > Sciuridae > Urocitellus > Urocitellus parryii. The sequence continues at coordinate 150,162,452 of NC_135534.1, forward strand.
CTTATTGCTCCAGCTAGAGCTTTAAGAACTATGTTAAATGGAAGTGGTGACAAAGGGCATCTCTGTCTTGTTCCATTTTTTTTAGAGGGAATGCTTTCAGTTTTTCTCCAGTTAGAATGATATTGGCCTGGGGCTTAGCATACATAGCCTTTACAAAGGTGAGGTATATTTTTGTTATTCCTAGTTTTTTAAGCATTTTGAATATGAAGGAATGCTGTATTTTATCAAATGCTTTCCCAGCATCTGTTGATATGATCATATGATTTTTATCTTTATTGATGTGATGAATTACATTTATTGATTTCCATTTGTTGAAACAACCTTGCATTCCTGGGATGAATTCTACTTGATCACGATGCTCTATCTTTTTAATATATTTTTGTATTCGATTTTCCAGAATTTTGTTGAGAATTTTTCCATCTATATTCATTAGAAATAGTCATCTAAAGTTTTATTTCCTTGATGTGTCTTTATCTGGTTTTGGATTCAGGGTGATATTGGTCTCATAAATGTGTTTGGAAGTGTTCCCTCTTTTTCTGTTTCATGAAATAATTTGTGAAATATTGGTGTTAGTTCCTCTTTAAAGGTGTTGTAGAACTCAGTTGTGTATCCATCCAGTCCTGGGCTTTATTTTGGTTGGTAGATATCTGATGGTATCCTCTATTTTCTTGCTTGAAATTGATCTGTTTAAATTGTGTATATCATCCTGATTTACTTTAGCCATATGGTATGCCTCTAGAAAATGTCTCTGATATTTCCTATTTTACTGGAGTACAAATTTTCAAAATAATTTCTAATTATCTTCTGTATTTCTGTAGTGTTTGTTATATTTCCTTTTCCATCACGATGTTAGTAATTTGAGTTTTCTCTCTCCTTGTCTTCTAGCATGGCTAAGGGTTTATCAATTTTATTTATTTTTCAAAAAACCACCTTTTTGTTTTTTCAATTGTTTCTTTTAATTTCATTGATTTCAGCTCTAATTATAATTATTTCCTGTCTCCTAATGCTTTTGGGGTTGATTTGTTCTTCTCTTTCTAGGGCTTTGAGATGTAATGTTGGGTCATTTATTTGTTGACTTTTTCTTCTTTGAAGGAATGAACTCCGTGCTATGAAATTTCCTCTTAGCGCTACCTTTATAGTGTCCCAGAGATTTTGATATGTTGTATTGGTGTTCTCATTTACTTGTAAGAATTTTTAAATCTCCTCCTTGATATTGTTTGCAACCCATTGTTCATTCAGTAGCGTAATATTTAATCTCCAGGTGTTGGAGTAGCTTTTATTTTTTATTTTATCATTGATTTCTAATTTCTTTCCATTGTGGTCTGATAGAATGCAGGGGAGTATCTCTACTTTTCTGTAGTTACTACATTTTGCTTTGTGGCATAACATATAGTCTATTTTAGAGAAGGATCCATGTGCTGCTGAGAGGAAAGTGTATTTGCTTGTTGATGGATAATATTCTCTATATTTGTTAGTTAAGTCTAAGTTATTGATTGTATTATTGAGTTCTACAGTTCTTTGTTTAGCTTTTGTTTGGTAGATTTTTTCTACTGGTGAAAGAGATGTGTTATAGTCACCCAGAATTATTGTGTTGTGATCTATTTGACTCTTGAACTTGAGAAGAGTTTCATTGATGAACATAGATGCTCCAGTGTTTGGGGCATATATAGTCATAACAGTTATATCTTGTTTATGTATGGTTCTGTTAAGCAGTATGAAATGTCTAACTTTATCCCTTTTGATTAATTTTGGCTTGAAGTCTACTTTTTTTTGATATGAGGATGGAAATCCCTTCTTGCTTACATAGGCCATGCGAATTGTATATTTTATCCCAACCTTTCATCTTCAGTCTGTTGGCTTCTTTTCCTATGAGACAACTCTCTTGAAGTCAGCATTTCGTCAGGTCTTTTTAAAAAATCCAATCTACCAGCCTATGTCTTTTGATTGGTGAGTTTAAGCCACTAACATTTAGGATTATTATTGAGATATGATTTGTATTACCGGTAATTTTTGTTTATCTTTGGTGTTTAGCTTGATTTGCTTTTTCCTTTGGTTGGCTTTTCTTTTATTGTAGTTCTTCCCTTTGCAGATTTTCATTGTTGATTTTCATTTCCTTCTTGTGGAATATTTTGCTAAGATTATTCTGTAGTGTAGGCTTTCTTGCTGTAAATTCTTTTAGCTTTTCTTTATTATGGATGGTTTTTATTTTATTGTCAAATTTGAAGCTCAATGTGGCTGGATATAGGATTCTTGGTTGTCATCTAGTATCTTTTAGAGCTTGGTATATGTTGTTCTTGGATCTTCTGGCTTTGAGAGACTATGTTTCAAAATCTCCTGAGATCCAAATTGGTATTCCCTTATAGGTAATCTGATTTTTTTCTCTTGCGGCTTTTAAATTGTATCCTTATTCTGAATGCTAGGCATTTTCATTATGGTGTGTCTTGGTGTAGATCTCTTGTAATTTTGTACTTTTGATGTCCTATAGGCCTCTTGTATTTGATTTTCCAATTCATTCTTTATACTTGGGAAATTTTCTGATATTATTTTATTGAAGAGATTGTGTATTTCTTTGGTTTGAATCGCTGAACCTTCCTCTATCCCAATAAATTTTAAATTTGGTCTTTTGATGGTATCCCATAGTTCTTGGATGTTGTGTTTGTGGTTTCTTATCATTCACTGTGAGGTCAACTTTATTTTCAAGATTATATGTTTTGTCTTCATTGTCTAAGGTTCTGTCTTCCATGTGGTCTAGTATGTTGGTGATGATATCTGTTGAGTTTTTTAATTGGCTTATTGTTCCTTTCATATTGAGGATTTCTATTTTTCATTATCTCTGTCTCTTTCTTGAAGTAATCTCTTGCAACCTGTATTTGCTCTCTTATCTCTTTCTTGTTGTGGTTGATTTTTGCCTGTATCTGCTCACTTAGTTTATTCTTTAATTCCCAAATCATTTTAGTTATGTATATACTGAACTTCTTCGCTGACACTTTAGTACCTATGGATTCTATTGTTGTAGTGTCTTGGTTTGTTTGGGGGCACTTTCCTTCCTTGTTTTTTCATAATGTCTGTGTGTCACCCTCTCCTGCAGTGTCCATCTGAGGTATTACAGCTTCTGCCCTATTGTCTTATAGTGTATTTACAGGTTACCAATACCTCATTTTTAAGGGAGAAATCCATATCATAGCACTCAGTGTACCCAACGTGCAGCCATATATCAGTTAGCTTCTATTTTTACATTTTGAGTTTTGTCACTATAAACAGAAATAACGAGTTTGGTTATCTTCAAGCATATAATCAATAAGTTTGCGTAATGGTGTACAGTTTATGATGGTGGAAGGCAGGACATGGAGGTTGGCTGAGATGTTTATGAGGTAGCATGTGAGAATATGGAGATATTAGATTCTGTGACTAGTGAGAAGATAATCATAGGAAGTTGGCTGTTAGTAGGAGAAACAAAAAGGTAGGCAACCCTTGCAAGCTCTCCCTGTTAACGTCACCCACAGGATAACTGTTAACCCTCTAGTAAAGACACCTGTGGTCCAGCCAGGCCACTGGGACCTTGGTGACATTGTACCAAGTCCATGTTGTTGTCTCTTGATAGAAGCAGTGATATCCCAGTTTCCTGGCAGTGGTAGCCTCAAGCCTGTGTGTTTCCTGATGTTGGGCTGTGGAGCAGCGCTTTGATGAATAAGGAACCCCATCTTGGTGTGGCTCTGCCCGGGAACTCTGGGCAGTGGTGGTGTGGGGTGGGCAGGCTCTGCCTCTGGAGCTCTGGGCCATGGTGAATGAACGTACCGTCATATAAGTCATAAATAGCAAAATTGTAACCTCTAGACTTTAGGTTTTGATTTTTGTCCAAATGTATCTTTTTTCTTCAGTAAACATGACAAAAGTTTATGTCATTCAAATGAGAACTCAGTTGTAGTAAGTAAAAATAACACAAATTTTTTGATACAAATGAGTTATATCCAGTTGAATTTTCATTGGATAAAAATGTTCCTATGATATTACATATGCAGGGGGCTAACGGTTCCTTTTGGTTGGCAAATATGAGTTGTTATAATTGATAAAAATAGATGCAGGAGTTTTTCCACTTTATATTTAAATGAAACATTTTTTACTTCAAAAATAAGAAATAATGGGCTCGGCTTGTAGTGTAGTTGGTAGAGCATTTGCCTAGTGTGTGTGAGGCATTTGATTTGATCCTCAGCAACACATAAAATAATTTTATTTTATTTATTTATTTTTATGAAATTTTTAAGAAATTTTTAAAGAAATTTTGGTTTAAAAAATCAGTATTATTTTTAATTATATTTTTTATTAATTACATATTGGTGTGTTTGACACTTCACTGTAACAATTCATTTTCTTCTGTATATTTTTGATCTTCTCTTCAAAATACAACAACTTTGTCATATTTCTAAAGGAAAAAAATGGAAGACGATTCAATTGTTGCTGTATCATTATTTCAAGATATTTTTTGAATGGGGGCTTATGATTTAAAACAATTCTTTTATTGTCACAGGTTGGCATTTGAAAATGCGATGCAGATTTTTAAGATTGTCCAGATTTGGACTAAACCTTTAGTAGATTTCTTCCATATGTGAGTTGTAATATTTTCAATCTTTTCAGTGTGTTTCTATCTGTATATTTTTATAGGTATGTGTACAGGGAATAATGAATAATAGTGTATGCAGTGGATAATGTTTGAATATACCGACTGAACTTTTTGAGTTGATGATGCCCATTAACCAGCTTGTTACTCATGTTCCTTTCAAATTTTATTGTACTTTGATGATGATTTTTTTTTCATGTCCAGATGTCAGAAACCTTATCTTTCTCACTGTCACTCTTCCCTCATCAGTTGAATTGTCAAATAATTCTTGGTCCTTTTTTTCCCCCTCTCATTTAAATTTTTTTCCCCTTGGGATGCTGAGGATTGAACCAGTGGCATTCTCCTAGTGATCTATATCTCAAGCCCCTTTTTATTTTCAGTTCGAGACAGGGTCTTGATCAATTGGCCTGAAAATTTCAGTCCTGTTGCTTTGGACTCCTGAGTTACTGGGATTACAGGGATCATCATAAAATCAAATGAAAATCTTGTACTTTTAAATCAACAAACTAAAATGTAGCATGTGAATGTAATTTGTGTGTTCTTTCCACAGTAGTCTCTGGGAGGTGTTCCTTTTTTTTTTTAAGAATTTTATTTCTTTTTTTTAATATTTATTTTTTGGTTTTGTGGACACAATATCTTTATTTTATTTTTATGTGGTCCTGAGAATCGAACCCAGGGCCCCACTTATGCTAGGCGGGCTCGCTACCACTTGAGACACATCCCCAGTCCATTTTTTTTTATTTGTTTATTTTTGTGTGGTGGTGAGGATTGAACCCAGCTCCTCGCACATGCTAAGCAAGCGAGCTACGCTGAGCCACAATCCCAGCCCGATTAATTTTTTTAAATATATTTTTAGTTGTAGATGGACTTATTTATTTATTTATTTATTTGGTGCTGAGGACTGAACCCAGGGCCTCACACATGCAAGGTAAGTGCTTTACCACTAAGCCACAATTTCTAGGAGGTGTTTTTTTTTTTGTTTGTTTTTTTTTTTTTTTTTTTTAAATGAGAGAGGAGAGAGAGAGAGAGAGAGAGAGAGAGAATTTTTTTAAATATTTATTTTTTAGTTCTCGGCGGACACAACATCTTTGTTGGTATGTGGTGCTGAGGATCGAACCCGGGCAGCACGCATGCCAGGCGAGCGCGCTACCGCTTGAGCCACATCCCCAGCCCCCGGTTGGTGTTTTTATTCACTATTTTATGACAACATTCTCTTACGAATGTCAACTTATAGTTACTGTAACTATATTTATCTTATTGTGAATAGCTTTAGATATGAATATTATTTTTCTTTGTAATTTTATTGATGAAAAATGGAAATTGGTCTAATACGCTTTTATTAATGAGAGATTTAATATTTCTCCTTTTATATAATAAAAAAGTCTCCTCTTTTCCCTGTTATTCAATTTTCTCATGGAAATGTTAATGCTTTCTTACTACACAAGAGCTACTCATTTAGTTAAGGATATTCACACCTGTGTTTATTTTTGTTTTTAACCACATACATATGTTCAGTATTTGGTTTATACTTTGAAAGGCTTTCCATACCACCATTGTTTAGTAACAGTCATTTTAGTTTTCATTTATTAATGTTATAATTTTTTACACTATCTAGTACTGAGTTTCTTATATGGCATGAAGCAGAGACTGAACTTAATTATTTTCTATGACTTTGTTTTCTCACTAGTTAATTGAAATAGTTTCATAACATTTTAAACCAACTTATCTCTAATCCATTTTTCTAATATGGCTGTGTATTAGAATCAACTAAAGAGTTTTTAGTCAATGTGAAAGCTCCATCTTGTGTAAGCCAGAATTTCTGGACATATGGACTGTTCTTGATTTTTTTTTCCAAACTTCTAGGAGATTGTGATATATATATATATTTTGAACCGAAATCCAGTGGTGTACTTTTATGTATGAGTCTTCATTTCTTTTTTATTGGTTTATTTTTCTATTTTTTGCCCTTATTTAAACAATATTTTTACTCATCTTTATTCTTCAAAATGTTTCTTTATTTCCTATTTATTCTAGGAGAGATGCTATAATGTCTGTTATAAACTTGAGTCAGAATTCAGATTTGTAAACTTAAGTCTAAATTTAAGTTAAACCAAGCTGTTACTAATTATCATGTCAGTGTTTTGAATTTTTAATCTTATGAATTACTAAAAACTACATTATGCAACATTTAAGTTTTCTGACTTACAAAAATCATTTAATGTTAATATGAATTGTGGTATAGTAAATGCCTCTATGAAATTTCTATGTTATATTTCATTAGCTCTAGCTAACCCCTTGGCATAGATATAGCCATTTCTTAGAGTAGATATTTGATATATGTGAGTGATAACCATGGCACAAAGTATGCTTACACATGAAAGAGACCTTGTAGAAAGGGAAGTAGTAGTAACATGGAGTTATGTGACATTTCCCTTTTCTCTCTCTCTCTCTTTTTTTAAATGGTGGAAAGAAAAAAAGGAGCAGAGTGTGATAAATTCTTGCTGTGCTTTCTGGATTTTTGAGATATATGTTAAATCCCTAAATTAATTGGCCAAAGGACCAGGGAAAGCCTTTGATGCTTAATTCTCTCAAAATGTTGTTTGTCATGAATATTCCATTTTCTGTCAGGTGGTTCGGGGTTTGTCTGTCTTATTCTATCTGAAAGTATTCATTTTCTTTCTTTGTTTTATTCATTTTCTTAAAAAAAATTTTTTCTCCCTTCCTCTTTTGAGGGCAGGTACTAAGGTCATTGAACCCAGGTCTGCTGTACCACTTTTTGCTTCTTATTTTGAGATAGGATCTCTCCAAGTTGGCCATGAACTTGGTGATCTTTCTTCTCAGTCTCTTGATTAACTGGGATTACAGGGGATCTCCACCAGGCCCATTAGGATTCATATTTGAAACTTCCTGGACATCCATATTCTTTTGAGCTATAAATTAAAACCCTATAATTAACCATGTCTTCTGGACTCATAAATGCAATATCCATTTCTTTTTTGGATGCTCATGAGGATATTGATATTGCCTTTAAGATTAGGGACATTACTGATTGCATTTCATTTCTCATTAGGAATCTGCTTTCTAAGAAACAGAAGATAGACTTGGGAACCACATTAGATAGAGATTTATGGTGGAGACTTAAGACTTATTTATGGTGGACAATTTAAGCTGAGTGTTAAGTTCTGTGTAATTTATAGGCTCACCCTAAGAGAATGGCAATCCATAGGCACAAATTTAGAAATTACTTTGGAAAACACTTTTAACCATTGGAGATTTGACCATCATTCACCTAGTTCATTCATCCAAATGTGTCACATAAAGGCAGTCAATTCATTTACAAGTATAAGAGAAAATATTGTGCAGTTTTCACTTTGTATGTGAATTAGGTATAAAGTCCCAGCAACACCAATTTGTAATATTATTTATTGATTAGTTACATAAATAAATAAATCATGGCATCATTCCACAGGAGAATATATGAAATCATTTCAAGGTTTTTAGGCAAATACTTGGTGATGATTGAAATTGTTTATAGTGTATTTTAACAGAAACCTCATGGTTACTATTTGTTGCAGTAACAAAGTGCACTTAGAAAGATAAATAGGAAAACATGTTAAATGTTGTGGTTTTCCCAAGAGGTGATTATTTTCTTCATGACACCCTTTGTTCTTTTTGACATTACTTCACAGAGACATTACTTTACAATTGGAGGAGTGGTCCAATAAATGGTTTTAAAGATTTTGCTTCTTTAGATGACTAGTACTTTGATTTTTTATGGGATGTCATTTTAAATATAGATTAAGGCAGCAGGATGAATATGACTAAATGTAACACATTATCTGAGCCATTTTTATGATTAATTGATACTTTTCTATTGTAGATGTTAGACAATTCCTTGCCAAGTTTTCTCTGTAAAATAACTGGAATTGGTAACAGATCTTTTTTGCTCATTTCAGCACAAGTTATGAATGGATATTTATTATAAAAAGCATCAAACATTGTCCTTTCACTAAAAAGAGACAGCTAGACTGTTTTCACTCAATTGAGCTGATGACATATAATAGTCTGTTTATTTAATCACCTGCTTATTCAGCAGTTTGGATCTATGATGAAGTGGAGGCTCTCCTTGCTTTATTTATGAAGATTAAAGTAACGAGATTTTAAGCATGATTTATTGAGCTTTGACCTATGGTGTGAATTAACTTGGTTGTTTGCATTCATTTTCAAGAGAAATATTTAATACTTACAAATAATAATCTTATCAATCTCTGTTTCTCAAATTGCTCTAGAGACAGTTTTAAGCTGCCTAGATTGTAAAGCTTCGCTTTATTTAGACTATGAAATGCAGAATTGATTTTGATGGCTCATTTTTAAAATAATGTGTATTTAAGGGAGTAACATTTTGTTTCTAATAAAAGTCTTGGTGTACTGTGTTATAGAAGCATTTTGCACATTCCTGCTGAGGTTTTCTTGGTGTTCCTAGATATGACCTTTGATAGTGCTAGCATACAGTTAGTTAAGAGCAATAGCATGCCTACTTTTTTCCCTAATAGGACACTATTCAATGTAACCATTTTTTTGTAGTAGTTTTTTTGTACTAAAATCCCTATCTCAAACCTATTATTTTTAACATCTATCGGGTTTCAGGAGAGCTGCTGGGAGGAGTCAGCAAACTTTGCTTGCTGCAGCACCTGGTCTTCTGTGCTTTCTTTTCTTTCTCAACATTCTTAAATATCTCATCTCCTTCTGTATTCCTGTCAAGCTGGCCAGGAAGTACCCTTTCCCAGTGGACTGTCTTGTCCTTCCTGCCTTCCAGTCATTTTCTGTTTATGATCCTGAATATCTTCTGTTGTCTAGTTGAAGCTGTGTGCTGTCTTCCATGTGTAATATGACTTTTTTTTCTTCTCTTCTCTAGGCATTATTCTAATCTCTATTTAGTACTTGTTCCAATAAATGGCTTCATATTGTGTTTGTTTTTAATGTTATATTTGTTCATAATGTGTATTTTTTAAAGGGTTGGTTCATAAGTTTCATCAGATCATAAAATTGACAAAGTTAAAATCTTCTCACTTACATTATTTAGTATTCTGAGTAATTTAAGTTATAAACCAGTTGAAGGGGTCCAGTGCAATATCTCGTCTCAGGTATTTAAATCAGAATCTCTGAGTTGTCAAACTCTATACCCCTTTGCCTATTTCTTAGGTTTTTTTTTTTTTTTAAAAAAAACTTTTCAATTTTAGAAAATTTTTGTTCAGTTCAATTTTGTGTTAATTTGGTCAGGGAGAGAGTATGGCAACTTGGGAATTGAAGGCTGAATTCCAGTCCTAATTTTTTTGGTTCAGAGTCTAGTACCTACAGAGACACCAGAAAACTGCTGTAAGAGTTTGTCAGTGCTAGATCTCTTTGACCTCTGGGTTTCCTGGATTTTTGTGAATTCACTGGGAGTTTGAAGGTTGTGGTGCCAGAAACTGGAGAGTAGAAGCCTCTGGACTTCTGTCCTAGACCTTGTATCTGGAGACCTCTGTATTTAATCAAAATTCTTGTACGGTGGGCTTGAGGAGTGGACAGAGAGTTTTAGGAGTGTAAATTCTGAGGGTATGATATGAGACAAACGTAATATTGATTAGTTATTTAGGTAGGATAAACCACAGAAAGATGAAAGGCTTCATGCATAATGTATGTGTCAATTGAATTTTGTTTCTCATCTGTAAGAGGAGATGGTTTGTCATTTCTTTTTCTTGCAGGGTTTCAGGATTGTGACTTGGGCCCTCAGAGCTGGGTGTGGAGGTTCCTCCTTCTTCAGGAGCCCAGGAGGGATGTGATTGAAACAGATTTACATAACCATTTTCTGGCACTTTTGCATGAAATCTACTTATGAAGTACAGTCTTATAAAGTGTGTGTCCTGGACAGGATTATGTGACTGCCTTCTTTTAATGGCATAATGGGTTTTAAAGTTAAGCAGTTGATTTTTTTCCCTCCAATTTTCTACTTTTTATTTTTTTAAAATATTTATTCTTAAGTTTTAGGTAGACACAATATCTTTATTTTATATTTATGTGGTTCTGAGGATCTAACCCAGTGCCTAGCACATGTTAGGCAAGCACTCAACCCCAGTCCCTACTTCTTGTTTTATAAAATAGTTGTGTAATCTTTTGATTTCTTTCCACATCTGTCTTTTTGGCTGCATTGTCAATTAACTTTTTTTTTTTTTTGAAAAATACTCTGTGTATCAAAGTAGCTCATAATTTGACATATTAATTTTAATTTCTAGAGCAAGTCATTAACCTCTGGTGGAATACAGTGACAGTTTGTTTAGTATAAAATTATTCTCATTCTTTATAATGTGAATAAAAGGGCACATTATAGCCAGATTCCTGTAGCTAGGGTTAGAGGTATATCTGGGTGCCCACTTTTGTCTCACCCTTATTTTCAGAAATGTTATTGTGGGTGCTGATGACTCCTATCTGTTCAACCTTTACTGTCTATATAAGGGATTAAATGCCACCTCATCTGCTTCTTGAAACTATATTTCTAAGTCTAGGGTTGCCAAACTATGTCCCCTGCCTGTACTTACATATAATTTTGTATAGGAATACAAAATTGTGTGTCATTTTGAACTGATGTACTACATGGCTGATTTGAGTAGTTGTGACAGAGATCATATGGACTGCAGTGCCTACGATATCCTATCTGGAATTTTGAAGAAAGATTGCCTTCTCCTTCTCCGAGGGCTCAGGACCTCATGTGTTCAGTTGTTGTCTACACAGCTTAGGGGAAGAACCAATAGCCCACTTCTCATTTGTGGGTAGAAGAGTTATGTTTCTTTCCTTTACCAAGCCATGTCTTCATTTGTCTTGAGAACTCTGCCAGAGCACTGTAATTCTCGGTTGTAGTGTCTTTAGTGTTGCGACTTTTCTGGCATCTCAGGCTTGGTTTCACTGTCCCTCACAGCCCACACATGTTGCATTCTTACATTGATTATGGAAAACAAGATACCCATTGCTGATCCATTTCACAATGGGGCTGGTAAGTGTGAAGCATGACCCCCTATATGTGATATTTTTCCAATAGCATCATCTAGAGGTGGAATATAATGCCCCTGGATTAAGCTCTTTCATTTGTAATGCTCTACACATGTACAAATATGCTCCCTGTTACTTAGCTTCTTAGGAAGATTATATTCTGCAATGTGCTGCTGATTGTCACTTTTGGTATTTACTTCTGTCATAAATATTTTTTTTTTAGAGAGAGAATTTTAATATTTATTTTTTAATTTTCGGTGGACACAACATCTTTTTGTTTGTATGCCAGGCAAGCGTGCTACCGCTTGAGCCACATCCCCAGCCCCATAAATCTTTATTCTTTTGTAAATATTGTATCCCAAATCTGCCATTTATTTATTTATTTATTTAAAACAAGATGACTAGCTGTATGATTGAAAGTTGTGTCTTGACATTCCTGAAACTTTACTTTCTATATAGGGATCAAATGCCACCTCATCTGTTTGCCTCCCATTCTTCATTTGAAACTTATCTAATGGGATCTTGTTCCTTTTTAGGTAAAAGAAGCTTGCATTTTGGCAACTTACCAAGCTGGTCAAAACCACCAAGATGTTAGAGAAAGTTTGTTTTCTCTGCATTAATGACAGCTGCAATAGTTGTGGTAGCCAGAACAGTTGTAGTCATGATTTAATACTATCAAAAACATTTGGAGGCAGCTGTTTCTCTGAGGGCTGCATTATTCCATTTTTTTTTCATGTAGAAACTTATCTTGGGCTATTGATACTCTCAGTAGTGTCTATCTCTTTAATTGGCTTTTATTCTCACAGATTTTCATGCTACAATATGATGGTTGTTATCTGTTGGTTACACAGCTGTTTTTGTGCAAGTGGAGCCAGGAATGGCTTTGGTTGTTCATATTTTTGATGGAGCCATGACAGACAGCCGGTGAGGAGGGGTGCTATGGTGATTTTTATTCAGGTTTGGAGTCAACTATGTCTGAATACTGCCTCTGTTCCTTATTGGCTAGATGACCTAGTACAAACTTCCTTGTCCTTTTGAATCTCAAATTCCTCAGTAGCAAAATCCACAAAATTAGAGTACGTATGTTTTGAATTTATAGCGGCAATAATAAAAAGTATTATCAGAATTCTGCAGAATCCTCATTAAAGTAACACAGAGATGTTAGGCAATGAAATTTTTTGAACTCTTAGTATATTGCCCTATCAAATAATGAGATCTATTGTAGACATTTAAACATTAGTCACTACAATTTGGACTTTGCTATAGTAAGGTGTTATATTGCTACCTTGCTATTTTACACACACACACACACACACACACACACACACACACAGTATTACTTGTTGATTCTCTTTTCATTGCAGAGAAAGTTTCTTTTCTAACTAGCTATTGGATATATAATTTTGTATTTTACTTAATTTCATAATCTTGTCAAATAACTAGTAATTATAAGAACACAATAGAATGTTTTCTGTAGAAGTCACTTAATTACCATGACAGCACCCAAGGACAAGAGTAACATAGTTCTGAGTAAGGAATGTTTATTTTTTAAATAATTTAGTTATAAAGTTAAAAATGCATTGTACCTTCTTCCACTTGTAATTTGATGATATTAGTAAAGAGTAGATAATCAGATTATTAGAAGTTTTTATAGGGTCCTATAAGGAAATCTTGACTTGCTTTGTACTTCTGTTTTAAAGCTTATAGCATAGAAAAAAAAAACATTTAGAGTTATTTCCATACTTTCTATTCCTTTTTCAGAGATAATCAACAATGCAGCGAACTAGTGACTTAGTTTGATTTTAGTTCTATCCTTAACACTGTTTAAAAACAAAACAATAAAAAAAGTGAGGAGTGAGCTAAAGAGCCCAGTGTTTTCTTTAAATGGTCCTACTTTTCAACTCTGAATTATTCCTCCTTTGTTTGTCCATAGACAGAGGATAAGAGGTTGCTTCCCCTTGTCTGTTACAGTGTTGGTGTTCCTTGGCAACCATGTGCTTTTATTCTGATTTTTAGACTATGGTGCCTATTAGAAGCTGTTTAGAAAAACTTTTGTGTTTACCTCCCATTTAGATTTTACATGCTTATGGTTGTCTCAGCATAGTGCTACCTGATAGCCAGCAGTCACAGCTTTACTCTGAACTAATGGAAAGTCCTCAGTGGGTTTTCACACTGGTCACATTTACTGATGATGTTTGTATCAACAGTTATTTCCTAGGTTTCTTTCAATTTATGAATTCATTTTACAGTACATGAGATAAGATGTGTATGTGAATTGTAATAGCCACAGCATGCTAATTCTGTTTATTTCTAGTTTCTTTTAGTCACATGAATTATGATTGCACTCATACATTGCTTACACCAAATAACCTGATAGATATATATGTTTCAGTTGTAATGAAAAGGAAATGCCTGTCAACCCAATTCATCATTAGAGATGTTCTTATCTAAAGCCCTTTGAAGTGAAATAAAAGCTTGACCTTACACTATTGTTACTACAAAATTGACAGCAACTGTGACTGTAGCATAAAATATTGTGGGGGCTTCTTCTGCTGTAGAAAAACCTGTGTAACTCATATAAAAAGTTATGACATGCAGTAAATGTTCTTAGATATAAAAAAAAAGAAGTAAATCTTCCAATCAGTAATCTGAGAGGTCATCTAGTCCCTGAGTGGTTAAGAACTTTCCCATGTTAGCTGGATTGAATCCAAAAGCCCTTTTCCTCTGTTCCCAGGGCAGAACTGCTGCAGCCCTGATGATTATCACCAATTCATTTACTTGTTCCACATATCTGAGACATTCAAATGAAGGGAAAAAGGAATCTCATTGAATTCTAGTGCATTCACCAATCTACTGTTTTCCTCTAACATTTAAATATTTTCTGCTGATATTTAAACACTTTTTCACTTTTGTCTCTGAATTGCTAGGTATAATAGGTTTTTTTTTAATATCTGAATTGTGGTTTTTCAAACATTTAAACATTTATGAAAGGCAGTATGTAAATTTTTATTTCCTTATTGTTTTTTATTATGAAAGTTAAATATTACTAGTGGTTATTAGTTATCACATAGCAAGGGAAGTTTTTACAGTTACTTTGAGGTAATTATATGGTTCAGTCCTGCTACACTGTTACTATGCATGTGCAGCATTAAACATGAGGTGATGAATGGAAGACCCTGTAGGTAGATTCATGATGCAGGTTGTTTGAGATTGCCCATGGAGCACTTTGGACTTGTCATTACTGATTTGCTAGGGGAGGCTACTGAAAATTACCCACCCAGTTTCTGTAAGAGATTGTAGTGTTTTAATCAACCATGGAGGGGGGAGCTCATAAACATTTTGTTTGTATAGAAAATTCCATTGTAATTATTTCTCATTAGAGAATATAGACAGTTTAATTTCTTGGAAAGGCATGAATTGTCTTTTCTTATGATGTCTTAAAAGTATGATGGAATTGAATTGGAAATTATTTGTAATAGTAATACTTGTTATCAAAATTCAGTTAGATAAGTTTGATGTGCAAGTTAAGGTTCTTGCATATCTCAAACAAAACAAAGTTAAAACCCAGTAACTTTTTTCCTTTTTGTACCAGGGGGTGTTTAACCACTGAGCCACATCTGCAACCTTTTTTATTTTTTATTTGGGGACAGGTTTTACCAAGTTTCCTAGGGTCTTAATAAGTTGCTGAGGCTAACTTTGAACTTGCGATCCTCCTGTCTCAGCCTCCTGTACAGCTGAAATATAGGCATGTGTCACCATGGCTGGCCCTGGTAACCTCTTTGGTTGTATTGGATTATGTTATTTTTCTGAACTTTGTTCATCACTATACTTATTTTTCCATGTTATTGCTTCCTGTAAATAAAAATTGCCATCATTTAAAGCTGTTTTCCTCCTAGCCCATGATGTTAGGAGCATGGTGTCTGTGCAGTTTCTGTGTACTCTGGATTGTGTGTATGCATTAATCAAAGACTACAGGAATGCCTACTGGCTTTCTGGGTTTATTTGTAATTCAGCTATTGTGTAGGTTATGTTTGGTAATGTTTACTCTGTCATGTATTATGTGAGAGGTACAAGGAATGTTTGGAGTCATGGTGGGTTACATGAGGAACAACAAGTGACTCCATTGTTATGATTTTGATGAAGCTGAATTAATTGATTGAGTGCAAGAAGCATGAGGAGTCAATATGATTAGGCATATGTTGATATATCTATATAGATCAGCTCACAGCATACATTATAGCATCAACTCCCTTCAGTACTGCTATAACTAGTAAGCATTCAAGTATTTGAATATGAGACGTAGGTAACTCATTTTGTTTTGTGATCTTCACAAAAGCAAACTGACCTTTTTGCAGGTAATCCTTTAATGTTCAGATGAGTTAAGGATAAGTGAGACTTTTGGCTTCTGAGATAATCATGAGGCCATGTGAATGCAAAACTTTATTTTTTCTTTTATAAACAAAGTATGAACTATGATATTTTTAATTGGCATGATTTTATTATAGGAAGAAGAAGTACTATAAATGTTTTCGGTGTTTACATTTTTACATAGTAAATCTTTTATAGTCAACATGATAGATTTCATAAATAAGGCACATTTCTTTTTTCCTAACATTAATGAAAAAAAAGACATCAGCTTTAACTATTACCTTGGTTATTTACTTAGATTTTTTTTTTTTCTCACTTCAGCTATTCCTGTGGGCATTTTGTTTATAACATACAAAATCAATTAGTAATGTGAAAAATTTATTTCTTTTTAACATGTCATTATCCAATTTCTAATAAAAGAAGAAATCTACAAGAAGAATCAAGTTCTGTTATTTTCTATAATTTACTATACATATGTGAGAATTGCCTAGCTAAAATGTGATATCTCAGAGCATTAAATATTTTACAAAATACCTTTAGTACCTTTTTATGGACTTTTTAAAAATATAGGTGACTTAAAATTTAAGCCAATAAAGAATTGTTGGAAGTATGCTTCCTGGCTTTGAATTTTAAATCCACCATATTTCTTGGGCAACCTAATTAACTTTTTTATGTGGTTTTCGTTTCTCATTTTTTATTTTTTTTTTAAGAGAGAGTGAGAGAAGAGAGAGAGAGAGAGAGAGAGAGAGAGAGAGAGAGAATTTTTAATATTTATTTTTTAGTTCTCGGCAGACACAACATCTTTGTTGGTATGTGGTGCTGAGGATCGAACCCAGGCCGCACGCATGCCAGGCATGGCGCGCTACCGCTTGAGCCACATCCCCAGCCCCCGTTTCTCATTTTTTATAAGGGGATAATAATTATACCAACCTCCAAGGATTGAGTTATTAAATATAATGTGCCTAAGATAGTGTTCAGCACTTAGTAATCTATACATGTCCCTTTTAAACAAAGTAGTAGAAAAGTGCTTCCTTAGTGTCAGAAGTAATGAGAATATATGTAATGGTATATTTTCTTATTCTCATCCTATTTCATGGACTAAGTGTTTATTAAACATTTGGGTTGGTAGTTGCAGTGATGAGTCTTTTTCTTCTCACTAACAAGTTTGTTAGTTAGTTTGGTTTCTCCAGAGAAACAGAACCAAGAGTTTGTGTGTTTGTTCCCCTACTTAAGGTGGTTCTATTTAAGATTCTTTTGACTTTTCAATGATACAAAAATAAGCATTCTGTAACAAACATACTTGGAATTTTAAAGTTTGATCTTTTCTTGACCTAGTGATATCCAGTAAGGTACTCTTTCAGGATGCTTGACAGCTATGATGATCCATAGCTCCCAGTCTGCCATGTGATCACAAGGGTAAACATCCAATATCTTATTGTGTACTATGTGGCTAAGCTATTATGTTCAGTAGTGTTATGGTTTAGATATTAAATGCTTCCTCTATGCCCATGTGTTGTAGGGTTGGTCCTCAGGTTGTGGCACTCTTAGAAGGAAGAGGAACTTTAGGAGGTAGGGCCTAGTTGGAAGAATTTATATCATTGGGGACATGCCTTTGAAGTGTATGTGGGAAACATGACCCCTCCTTTTCTTTTTCTTTGTGCTTTGCTCCACCACATGTTGCTAGCCATATTTCACTTGATTACAGGCCCAGAGTGATAGGGCCAAACATGTATAGTCCAAAACCTGTGAAAAATGAACCAAAATATGTTTTTCTCCCTTTAAGTTGTTTTTGTCAGCTATTTTGTCACAGTGATGCAAATCTGAATTAATACAAGTAGGTTAGGTGCATTAAAAGCATTTCAACTTACAATATTAGTAACAATGGACTTATTGGGATATAATGGCATTGTCAGTTAATGAGCGTACACCTTTTAATTTGTCCATCCACCTCTCTTTGTTAAGGATTTATTGGCTACCTCCTTTATGGACATAATGGAAAAGTTATAAGAACTGCTTTACTGCAGCAGGAGATCCCAAAGAATCAATGGGGCATGTTTTTAGTCTGAACATTGGTATGTTTCATATCCAAGAAGAACCTGTTTCAGTTGGAGTTTGAAGGTAGGAATAAACTGATGTTCTGGCTTATGAAGGCAGATGTGAGGGTTTACTCCAAGGAGAGTCAGAATTTCTGTTTTATTCAGACCTTCAACTGATTGTTCTCCCCAGTGTGAGTAGACCCATCCAATCTGCGTTGTTTATTGTACTGATTCATGTGTTATTGGAATTATTCACATACTTAAAAACACTGTTGCAGATACATTTAGAATAATGTTTCACCAAGTGTCTGGGTACCTTAAGTTTCTGTCATGTTGACCAATAAAAATAACTATAATAAATAAGTCTGATTTAAGACTATCAGGTTAATACCGCATATTAATGGAATAAAGGACAAATACCATATACTCATTTTAATAAATACAGAAAAATACAACACCCATTTCTATTTCTGGTGTCTTTTTAAAATTATTTTCATCTTTTTTTAAATAGATATGGCAGTAGAGTGTATTTTTGACATGCATTCATAGAGTATAACTTATTTTGATTATGATCCCAATACCCATTTTAAAAATATTTTTAGTTGTAGATGGACACAATAATTTTTATGTGGTGCTTAGGATTGAACCCAGTGTCTCACATGTGCAAGGAAGCACCCCCCCCCCTTTTAAATTTATTTTCTAGTTTTCGGCGGATACAACATCTTTGTTTGTATGTGGTGCTAAGGATTGAACCCAGGCCGCACACATGCCAGGCGAGCTTGCTACCGCTTGAGCCACATCCCCAGCCCCAAGGAAGCCCTTTTTTGATAAATATTTTTAGAGAGAATCTTGCCAAGTAGGTGGAAATAAGTATGCATACCTTCAGCAAATGCCATGTAAAATGGGGGAAATTTTGGCTGTTTTGCCATAATATTTGTACCACAGCAATGATTTTCACTTTAAGCACTTTGACTAGAGTCAAAGTTTTACTGAGGCCCTAGCCAGTGCAGTAAGTTCAAAAATAGCAACTACTTACGTACTGTTTGGAGAGAGTGCTTTTTTTTTTTTTTTTTAAAAATGAATGCCTGTATGTAGATCTAGTAGGTCTTAGATCTTCTGTTATTCTGTTATCGTGAGACCCCGAAATCGGTCCACACTTGCATGACATTTAATTTTTCTTAAACATACCAAAACAATCCAGTGAAGAAAAGAGCCTTCACTATTTGGGGAAAAAGTTAACCTTGAATGCTACTATATACATCTACTAATTTAAAGTGGATCCTAGAAATAAGAAAATTAAAATTTAAGGTTTTAATTTTACTTCATTTCACTACGGATTATGTCCTTGAGCACATTTCCACTGACCTATATTCTCAGTCTCTACCTTCCTTTATTTGTTTGTTTATTTATTTTTGAGATGGGTGTTACAGAGTTGCTTAGGGCCTTTCTAAGTTTCAGACACTGGCCTGAAACTTGTGATCCCCCTGCCTCAGTCTCCCAAGTCACTGGGATTACAGGTGTGTGCCACTGTGCCTGACTTTTAGAAGAAAACATAGGTAATATTTAATAACTTAATAACTTAATAGTAGGAAAAGATTTTCTGAGTCACAGAAAGTAATACTCATAAACAAAAAATTGATAAATTTAATTACACTTGAAAACTCAGATCAAAAGACATCTTTAGAAAGATGAATAAGTATTTGTAAAACATACAAGGACTGATAAATGGAATATTTACAGAACTTGAAATGCATAAACAAATAAGTAAATAAGTAAGTAAGTAAATAAATAAAATGGCCAAGTAATCTTTAAAAGGTGGACAAAGCTGGGCATGTTGGCACACAGCTATAATCACAGAAGAATTGCAAGTTCAAAGCCAATCTCAACAATGGTGAAGCACTGAGTAACTCAGTAGTGGACCCTGTCTCTAAATAAAATACCAAATAGGACTGGGGATGTGGCTCAATGGTTGAGTGCCCCTGAGTTCAATCCCTGGTACCAAATCCAAACCAAATCAAAACAAAACAAAGCAGGATCTTGATAATTGAAGATGTAAAAACATAAAACTTTTTCATGCAATAATCTATAGAGGAATATACTTTTATTCCTAGCAATTGTTTAAGAAATAGGAACTAAATTGCAAACTTGTTTGAGTACTGGAGGAATAAAGAGTAAAGGTGTATTACTAAAGGTTAGGAGGGGCAGGGAGCTCTATCCCCCAGTCCCTGGCTTGCTGCTTACTTCTCTACTGGTTGTCTGCTGAAATTCATCCCCCCCCACCCCCGTTTTGTCATATTGAGGATTGATGCCAAAAATGCTACAGCACTGAGCTGTACCTTGAGATCTTTCTATTTCTTCTTGAGACAAAGATTCTGAGACTGACCTCAAATTTGTGATCCTTCTGCCTCAGCCTCCAAAGTCATGTGATTATAGGTTTTTGCCACCATGTCTGACTCTGAAATAAATAAATAAATAATATATATATCTTATGATTTCTAACTTCAGCAATGCTTTGCAATATCAGCACTAAACCAGAACACTGTCATCTTTCAGTGGGGTAGTAGTGATTCCATGTCCTGTATGCTCAATATATTATTAGTGTTTGGCAACATAGATAATGATGCCAAGAAGATATGAGATTTAGTCTTAATTCTGCCACTTGACTAATGCACAGCCTTTGGTAGGTTATTGATTCTTTTTCCAACATAGGTAATGTAGGAATTAATAGTTTCTCACAGGCATTTGAAGATTAAATGAGATAATGATGGAAAGTGAAAATGCTTTACATTTATCACTGAACGTGTAATATAGTAAACATAGAGTAAGCAGTAGTTGACTGATCTCATCATCAACTTGAATTCTTCTTAATTATAATCACTGAATACCTTTTTGTTTTGAAAAATTTTTGAAAATAAGAAATGGTATTTTAAGATAGGCATGGTCCAAATGATACTTATGACATTAGGAGACAAAATATGAATGAAGAAGCATTTTCAAAAATTTGCATTGGATATGTGACTGTGAAGACCCTTTATCCACTGTGTTGCTTGTGAGAGGTGATTTTCCCTATTGCATCTGCTGTAGATGCTGTCATTCTGCTTAGGCTGTCTTAGAGAGGATTCTTCTCTATAGTTGAAGATTTTTTTTTTTTATGTTGCTGTTACCAATAGTAAGTTTAACTGTTTCCATATATTTCATGGCTTTATAAAGAAAAAAATTAAAAAAAAATTAAAAAAACCCTGCTTTTCAGAATCTTATTTTGTTGTAATTATTGGTTGATGTTCATGGTTAAGAGAGGGTTTTTCTTTGAAAATGATTTCCAATAATCTCTTTAGTTCAATGCCAATAATTTAATATTACTTTTATTTTGAGAAAGAAACTTTTGTGACATTTTCTTATATACATATATATGTATGTGCATATGTACATATATTTCCATGCACATAATAAAGCTTAGATATATGGGAACTTTTTATTTCAGAACAATTTTAGATTTACAGATAACAGTGATATAAGATGGTATACAGGGTTCTTATGTATCCTGCATCAATCCTTCTATTAATATCTTACTTTACTTGTCACAATTAATGAAATAATAATAATACATTATTGTTTATTATTATTTTGTATATGAAACAATAATAATATATTATTGTTGTTGTTATTATTTTGTGTACCAGAGATGGAACTCAGAGGCACTCGACCACTGAGCCACATTCCCAGCCTTATTTTGTATTTTATTTAGAGACAGGGTCTCCATGAGTTGCTTAGGGCCTCTTTTTTGATGAGGCTGGCTTTGAAAATGGGATCCTCTTGTGTCAACCTCCTGAGCCACTGGGATTACAGGTGTGTGTCATTATGCCTGAGAATACATTATTATTAATGTAAGTCCATAGTTTATCAGGATTTCTTTACACTTGACATAATTTTATAAAATTCCTTGTAGGTTCAGTTAAGTTAGTCTGCAACATTTTTTTTTGCTCCTCTGATTTTCCTTGTTTTAAGTGACCTAATGATTTTGAGGAATTTTTGTAGAATGCTTCTCCACTGGAATTTGATAATTTCTTCATGATCAAAACAAGATTTCATGTTTTTCAGAGGAAGACCACAGAGAGATACATCTCATTTTTTTTATCACATTATATCAGTGATACATACAATATATAACATTACAGATTGTTACATGTTATTTATGTTTAGCATTTAGTAATTTTGTTTCTCTATGGTTGTAGGTTGTTGTCATTCTGATGTTTTATCATTATTAAAATTACGATTGAGATCTGAGTATTAAATTGATTTTAT
This sequence comes from Urocitellus parryii, assembly GCF_045843805.1. Lineage (NCBI taxonomy): Eukaryota > Metazoa > Chordata > Mammalia > Rodentia > Sciuridae > Urocitellus > Urocitellus parryii. The sequence goes on from NC_135534.1 coordinate 150,184,796, forward strand.
TTTTAGATTGGGCTTTTAAAATAATGTATATATCTTTATTTTGTTTATTTATTTATTTATTATGTGGTGCGGAGGATTGAACCCAGTGCCTTACGTATGCAAGGAAAGTGCTCTGCTACTGAGCCACAACCCAGCCCTAAAATAATGTATTTTAAATTGAATGTTTAAAAATTTTGTATTGGTTCTGGGATATTGCTATATGTAATTTTTGTTGGGTTAGTCAACTTTTAATTTATATTTTGATATTTCTCTATGCATTATTTGTATCAACTTTTCTTATTCAAGGATTTTTTGAGGGTTCTGGTTTGCATTTAAAATCTTAGTTGTTAATAGTCATATAAAATAATCTGATTTTTCAAATTTTTTTTATATAATGTTTTAATGCTGTCTTGTTAATTTAATTTTCATATTCATATCTGGGTCCCAGTATGTGATTGTCTTACCTGATAAACCCTTTCCATCTCATTCTAACTATAAAATCTTTTTTTCACAAACCAAATACAGCTTTTTATGCCCTGGTTTCAAATGTACGTACATTTCCAATAGCAGACTTGAGAACAGGATTTTGTTTGAAAATCCTGTCTATGGTCACAGATAATTTTAACATTTCTGTAGAGTGTATCATATATTTAGAAACTAAATATTAAGTTTAATAATTCTGTCCTAAGAAAGTGTTAATGTTTTAACATTCTTAAAAGCTGTGTCCTTCCAAATCACATTGATGCAGAAAGCAAAAGGACTTCTTACTTGATATTTATCCAGGATAAATATCTTTTGAAATCTCTAGTCACACTTTCTTTTCTGTTGGCTTTCTTCTCAGGTCATTGTTCCCCAAGTTGAGGCAAAGACAACAGTTAGCTTTTGTAGGCTAGAAAGCCAGGAACAAGTTCCTCTTGAACTCTGTTAGCATAGTTTGGGTCATGGATTTGTGTGTGTACCATTATTGGAGCCATTTGGATAGCGTGTTTGATTGACTAGTCTGATTTTACCTCAATCATGTGGCATGAACTTGAGGGAAAATCAAAGTGCTCTTTTTAGGTAGAAAATACTCTAATGAAGAAAAGTCTTTGGAATGAATCCTGATAAAAATGCATGATTTACTTCACCCAGTCACATTAATTGCAATTTTTTTCTTTTTCTTTTTGTTTGCAAAGACAAGTGCATAGTTAGATAAAATGAGTCTATGAAGTTCCCTCAAACTGGACCAATGGTGAAAAGTGATCCCCGCGCCCCCCCCACCCCAATTCTGTCCTCCCTCATGTAACTAACTTATTTATTGACTGAATGCTGTCATTGCCTGTTAATATCGCCATTATGGCAGCAGTAAAATATTTAATTTGAATTAAAGAAGGATGTAATTTAATATTCAGTTAAAGAGCTGGACCTCTTAATATGGCCATTATGGCAGCAGTAAAATATTTAATTTGAATTAAAGATGGATGTAATTTAATATTCAGTTAAAGAGCTGGACCTCCTTTTAGTTTTCTTCATTACATATTATTTTTGGGGATGGGATAAAAGCCTGTGGTTAGATAAGGTTCATGATTTTGCACTTTTTAAAAAATATTTTTAATTTTTTTTAGGTGTAGATGGACACAACACAATGCCTTTATTTTTTTTGACATTTTTAAATAAATTTAATAAATATATTCTTTTTTTATTGGTTGTTCAAAACATTACAAAACTCTTGACATATCATATTTCATACATTAGATTCAAGTGGGTTATGAACTCCCATTTTTACCCCAAATTCAGATTGCAGAATCACATCGGTTACACATCCACGGGGCTGGAGATGTGGCTCAAGTGGTAGCGCGCTCGCCTGGCATGCGTGCGGCCCGGGTTCAATCCTCAGCACCACATACAAAGATGTTGTGTCCGCCAAAAACTGAAAAAAAAAATAAAAAATAAAAAAAAGTTCTCGTTCAGTTACACATCCACAATTTTACATAATGCCCTATTAGTAACTGTTGTATTCTGCTACCTTTCCTATCCTCTACTATCCCCCCTCTCCTCCCCTCCCATCTTCTCTCTCTACCCCATCTACTGTAATTCATTTCTCTCCTTGTTTATTTTCCCATTCCCCTCACAACCTCTTATATGTAATTTTGTATAACAATGAAGGTCTCCCTCCATTTCCATGCAATTTTCCTTTTCTCTCCCTTTCCCTCCCACCTCATGTCTCTGTTTAATGTTAATCTTTTCTTCCTGCTCTTCCTCCGTGCTCTGTTATTAGTTGCTCTCATTATATCAAAGAAGACATTTGGTATTTGGTTTTTAGGGATTGGCTAGCTTCACTAAGCATAATCTGCTCTAGTGCCATCCATTTCCCTGCAAATTCCATGATTTTGTCATTTTTTTAGTGCTGCGTAATACTCCATGGTGTATAAATGCCACATTTTTTTTTTATCCATTCATCTATTGAAGGGCATCTGGGTTGGTTCCACAGTCTAGTTATTGTGAATTGTGCTGCTATGAACATTGATGTGGCAGTATCCCTGTAGTATGCTCTTTTAAGGTCTTCAGGGAATAGTCTGAGAAGGGCAATAGCTGGGTCAAATGGTGATTCCATTCCCAGCTTTCCCAGGAATCTCCATACTGCTTTCCATATTGGCCACACCAATTTGCAGTCCCACCAGCAATGTACAAGAGTACCCTTTTCCCCACATCCTCGCCAGCACTTGTTGTTTGACTTCATAATGGCTGCCAATCTTACTGGAGTGAGATGGTATCTTAGGGTGGTTTTGATTTGCATTTCTCTGACTGCTAGAGATGGTGAGCATTTTTTCATGTACTTGTTGATTGATTGTATGTCCTCCTCTGAGAAGTGTCTGTTCAGGTCCTTGGCCCATTTGTTGATTGGGTTATTTCTTATCTTATTGTCTAATTTTTTGAGTTCTTTGTATACTCTGGATATTAGGGCTCTATCTGAAGTGTGAGGAGTAAAAATTTGTTCCCAGGATGTAGGCTCCCCATTTACCTCTCTTATTGTTTCTCTTGCTGAGAAAAAACTTTTTAGTTTAAGTAAGTTCCATTTGTTGATTCTTGTTATTAACTCTTGTGCTATGGGTGTCCTATTAAGGAATTTGGAGCCCAACCCCACAATATGTAGATCGGAGCCAACTTTTTCTTCTATCAGGCGCAGAGTCTCTGATTTGATATCAAGCTCCTTGATCCATTTTGAGTTAACTTTTGTGCATGGCGAGAGGAGGGGATTCAGTTTCATTTTGTTGCATATGGATTTCCAGTTTTCCCAACACCATTTGTTGAAGATGCTATCCTTCTTCCATTGCATGCTTTTAGCCCCTTTATCAAATATAAGATACTTGTAACTTTGTGGATTAGTCTTTGTGTCCTCTATTCTGTACCATTGGTCCACCCCCCTGTTTTGGTACCAGTACCATGCTCTTTTTGTTACTATTGCTCTGTAGTACAGTTTGAAATCTGGTATCACTATACCTCCTGATTCACACTTCCTGCTTAGAATTGCTTTTGCTATTCTGGGTCTTTTACTTTTCCATATGAATTTCATGATTGCTTTATCTATTTCTACAAGAAATGCCCTTGGGATCGAACCCGGGTCTTGTCCATTCTAGGGGGGTGCTCTAGTGCTGAGCCACAATCCTAGCCCATAATTTTGCACTGTTAAAGGAGGGCTTGCCATTTGTAGTTTGGACCAGAGGTACTATCAGTTATGTGTGTTAATTTCTAACGAAATTGAGTTCCCAAACAGAATTAAAATAGTGGGAAGCCATTTTCAATTTATTTCCTATGTTCTTAAGTAAAATGAAAGGGAAAGTGTGAATAGACCTGCTCTATGATCATTTTTTTCACCCATATGTCCTGATCCCCAGGGGATTCTCCTCTTCTCAGCAGCAGCTTTTGGAATGTAAAACAAAACAAAATCTAATTGGCAAATGGCTGCACTAACTGTCATTCAAAGTGTTCTATCTTACTCTCCACCTCTTCCACCTCTTCCACCTCAGGAGGAAGATTTCTGTATTGTCATTTAGTGGATAGCTGCTGCAACTTGTATTTGTTAAGTGGTTAAAGCAGCACATTCCATTTGTTTTTTTAAATTTGGTGACAATTGATGGATTGTAAATAGATCACCACATCTATAAAGAAATGAGTGAAATCATAGCCATGCAGTGATTTTCTTATTATACTTATAGATGAATAATCTTTACTGTGATTATTGAAGAAATTGTAGAAACATGAGCTTTTCTTTTTTTGGTGGAGAGCAACACTAGAAGTTCATATGGGTAAATTGTTTTAAAGTGTTTTTTACTGTCTATCAGAACATGGGGCTGATATGAGCTAGTCATTATTGTTTTTTTTGGAATTATTCCAGTTAGTATTTAAATATATTACAAATGCATGCGAATAAAAGGAAATATGGGTCATTAAAATTGTATTTCAGTGTGAAGCCCGTTTTTTACATTAGCATTGATTATTGAGTTTATATAGAGTAAAAATAATCTTGATCTCACCAAATCACTTTCTGGATTTTATCTGTGGTGCCTTAGTCCTTCAGGAGTTCTCTTGACAGAACTTGTTAATGGTTCATTACAACAGTGACCATTCTGGATTTCATTTGCATTGACCAATTTATTAGAGAATGGATATAGATTTTATAATCTGAATTTTGGTTTATTGAATTTTAGTTTATATTATTCGCTGGCCAAAAATAGTTCCCTAATATTTATGACATGCTGAATATTATTTAAAGCAGAATATCAATATTTGCTAATAAAATAGAAGTCTCCTAATCAAAGATTCTGTAAAATGGTCTGGTTATTTAATTTTTAATGTAACTTATATAAATAGAAATGATGCATATCATTAAATAGTGAAAATATAATGAGTTAGCATTAGATTTTATTTTTGTCCTATTTCTTACACCCTGGTAATAATCTAATGTTTTAGCTTTCATTCAGCTAATAGTTATGGATCACATTTTATATGTTTTGACAGTGGTAAAACAGCCATGAACCCTATCTTAAAGACCATAGCTTCTAATGCTGGAAATCTAAAAATATACCCCAAATGATTACACATTGTGAAAGGTCATCTGAAGGAAAAGAATAAACCAAGATAATTTTATAGTGAGCTAAGAGACCAAAAGTGAGAGAGAAACTTTATGTCACTTAAGGCAGGGAATCTATGTGTGGAGCCATTTTGGGCCATATTTTCACTCCATGTCTGGTCTATTACCCCAAACTATTTCCTATTGCCCTTCTCAGCTCTGGATAAACCTTCCTTTCTTGTGTAACCCCATCTCCCTAAAAAACTAAATCTAAGGAAATAAGTGAATGAATCTCTCACATATGTATGTACATTTATATAACCCGTTTTCTCTACCTTATGGTAATACATTAACATCTCATAAAATATACTTCCATAAAATCAATTTTTTTTGTAGGTATACCATGACTTTCTTAAAGGAGGACAAGAAATTATTTTTTTTGTATACTTCAGATCTTTGATAAACAAAGGCTGAGTAGTATATTCTTAATGTTATGTTGGTGTATTAATAAATTAAAAGTTATCTCCGAAAAAAAATGATTTGCTCTTAATGGTCATAGATTACTTACATGTAACCACTTTATTATGTATTTTAAACATTTTGATATGTGTTGCCAAATTGTTGGCATGATTTTTTTTCTTTATTTGTTCCACACTGGTTCGATGTATATTTGCTGTTCGTGAGTCCGAAGTGAAGTAAATAATGGTGATAGTCATGGAAGTTATTTTTGTTGGTTACCTGTTGAGTTTAAACTGACTTAAATTCTATTTTTTCCATCTTGATATTTCGGAATAATAATGAATCTTCTTTCAAGAAATATTTCCCCCATGCTTTTTTTCTGATTGATGTTATTTTAAGTCTTGCTAAAGAGAAATTATAGGAACAATTAAATCTTTTGTGTGTTCTTGCTTCTCTTTGTTATTCCTCTGATTTGTGTTGAATATATCTACTACTTCTGCACTTAATTTCATGAAATAAATAACATAGAAACATAGTGGCAGTGTTAGGCATAGCCTCATGTTGAGTAGGAAACCAGAGATTGCTAAATAAAGTGAATCTGAGGTGCTGAATTATTTTCTTAAACTATGATTGCTTGATTTTCTAAGGAAGTTTAACTGAAAAGTATGGCTGTAACATAATTAATTTTTTTAAATTTCCAAGACGGTGTGTATCTTTTCTTATTTTGTGTTAAATTTTCATATTGTTTCTTATGTAGTGTTTTTATATTGTCAACAGTAAAAAGACTATTGTAGTTTTTCTTAAAAGCATTAATTTTTTGGTCTAGCCAAAATATTATGCCATTTCTTGTGTTTGAAGCAGTTCCAGAGAGTTTTCAGGGAGAATGTGACATGATCTAAGTGCATGGATTGCAGATAGTGTTTATGATTGACTGCTAAAAGAAATCAAGGTTTCAATTTTTCCTGAGACTCACTTTCAAAAATTCACTATGGCATATAGGATTTATAAATATGGAAACCTAGAATTTATTCAAAATCTATTTTTTCCTCCTCCTGGAGAAGAGCACCCTTAATTTATACTTTCTAGAGCTTCTCTTCTGGGAAATGCCTCATGCCTGGGTGGCATTAATTTTTATTAACCCCCCCCCCTTGTTTACTGTGACCCCTGCCCCCTTCTTCCTTTTAAAATATTTTTCATTGAACTTATAGAGAACTTTTGGTAATATCGCCATTTTGATGATGTTAGTTCTGCCTATCCATGAGCAGGGTATGTTTTTCCATCTTCTAAGGTCTTCTTCTATGTCTTTCTTTAGGGTTCTGTAATTTTCATTGTATAAATCTTTCACCTCTTTTGTTAGGTTGATTCCCAAGTATTTTATTTTTTGGGGGGATATTGTGAATGGAGTAGTTGTCCTCATTTCCGTTTCAGAGGATTTGTCGCTCATATACAGGAACGCCTTTGATTTATGCGTGTTGATCTTATATCCTGCCACTTTGCTGAATTCATTTATTAGCTCTAATAGCTTCTTTGTAGACCCTTTTGGGTCTGCTAGGTATAGAATCATATCATCTGCAAATAGTGATAATTTAAGTTCTTCTTTTCCTATTTTTATGCCTTTAATTTCTTTTGACTGTCTAATTGCTCTGGCAGTATGGAGATTTCTTGGAAAGCTGGGAATGGAACCACCATTTGACCCAGCTATTCCCCTTCTCGGTCTATTCCCTAAAGCCCTAACAAGAGCATGCTACAGGGACACTGCTACATCGATGTTCATAGCAGCTCAATTCACGATAGCAAGACTGTGGAACCAGCCTAGATGCCCTTCAATAGATGAATGGATAAAAAAAAATGTGGCATTTATACACTATGGAGTATTACTCTGCATTAAAAAATGACAAAATTATAGAATTTGGAGGGAAATGGATGGCATTAGAGCAGATTATGCTAAGTGAAGCTAGTCAATCTTTAAAAAACAAATACCAAATGACTCCTTTGATATAAGGGGTGTAAACAAGGACAGGGTAGGGACGAAGAGCTTGAGAAGAATATTTACAGTAAACAGGGATGAGAGGTGGGAGGGAAAGGGAGTGAGAAGGGAAATTGCATGGAAATGGAAGGCGATCCTCAGGGTTATACAAAATGTCATATAAGAGGTAAGGAGGGGTAAGTCAAGAGAATACAAATGGAAGACATGATTTACAGTAGAAGGGGTAGAGAGAGAAAAGGGGAGGGGAGGGGAGGGGAGGGGAGGGGGGATAGTAGACAATAGGACAGACAGCAGAATACATCAGACACTAGAAAGGCAATATGTCAATCAATGGAAGGGTAACTGATGTGATACAGCAATTTGTATACGGGGTAAAAGCGGGAGTTCATAATCCACTTGAATCAAACCGTGTAATATGATGTATTAAGAACTATGTAATGTTATGAACGACCAATAAAAAAAAAAAAAAAAAATTAAATATTTTTCTTTATTAACTTTTTTCTGTGTTTATACTAGAATTTGAGCTATGAAAAATGATGGAGGAGGGTAAGGGATTCTGTCTGCATCCCATACTTGCACTAGTGGAAAAAGCTGAGCATCACCAACATCATCAGTCCAATGGTATTTAATGCAGCAAGCATTCCTATTGTGAAATCTGTCTAGTTCTGTATTTTTGATTACTCAATCTCTTTCTGTTTTCTATGTGAACGGGAAATTGAAAATCTGAGAGGCTGGTGTGTCATATACCAAATCTTGCATTACTTAAAATTTTTTTTTCCCATTTACCAACTTTAAGCTATACCAAAAGTTACTTAGCAGTTTTGTGCCTCATATCTCATCCATCAAGTATGAGGATTCAAGTGAATTACTTCGTAAGGTTCAGAATGGGTGTGGGATGTTCCTCGAATTTTGTCCATTGGGACTAGAAATGTACTCAGGGACAGAGTGCTTGTCCAGCATGACAGTGGCCTGGGGTATACAGTCCTCAGCACTTTGAAAGAGAGGAATTGAAAGAAATATTAGAAAAAACTCAACCATGGAAGTTAATATATCTGAGTATCTTGGTAAAAAAATGTTAGAAGTAATTGTTGTTTACCTCCATTTCATGCCTGTCTTCTCTCTTATGTGATATTACAAGACTCTCATGAAAAAAAATTATTTTATAGGTCCTTAAGAGAGTGCAGAGCTCTATTTTTAATTGATCCTGCCTAAGTTTGTCATTGGTATGAGTTGTGAGATAGAGTGCATGAATGTAGCACAAAATAACTTCATCTGCCCCTGAGTTCAGTTTCATGCTGTTTTACATGGCACAGTAGGAATGGATTGTTTAATATTGGTAACTCTGATTTGAACTTGATCACAAGTATAGCAGAAAAAGCCTTGGGTCTCCTGGAGGCCTCTCAATTTATGACTTAATGAGGCAATTTCCAGAACAACTGGATCTTTTTCCTCATTTGAGTTTGATATAATGCAGTAAAAGTCTACTGTTTATATGGGGTTGGGAGTTTTTGTGAATGTGAGTTATAGATGAAGATTCAGGAGTAGTAGTGTGTTAATAGTAATGTGTTTTCTTTATTTATTTATTTATTTTTGTATCTGGTGCTGAGGATTGAACTCAGTACCTCACGCATGTGAGGCGAGTGCTCAGCCACTGAGCTACAGCCCCAGCTCCATGTGTTTTAATTGTAACGAACCACCAGAATGTTATCTTTGTACGTGTAGAGAATGGGTCAGCAGGGTGTTTATGGTTTAACCATAATTAAATTGAAAATTGATAAAGAGTTAAAGATTTTGAAAAATTCAAAGAGATGCAAACCTAGGAGAATAAAGAGTAGATTTTAGATTAGTTTGTCAGGAGATCTAGTTAAGAAAGACTCCTTATTTATATTAAATGTTTAATACCCATATTCTACAGTGAAAAAATTTCTTGATGCTGTAATCCCAGCGGATCAGGATGCTGAGACAGGAGGATTGTGAGTTCAAAGCCAGACTCAGGAATGGCGAAGTGCTAAGTAACTCAGTGAGACTCTGTCTCTAAATGAAATACAAAATAGGGCTAGAAGTATGGTTGAGTACCCCATCCCTGCATTTAATCCATAGTATTTCCCCTGCCCAACATTCTTGATGCTTTACCCATAAAATTGCCTAAATTTTTATATATCTATATCTATATATTAAAGTTTGCAAAGTTGGTTAGTATTAAATTATCTATGTGATTGTGAAGAGTTCGTAGGTTCAATCCCTGGTACAAAAAAAAAAAAAAAAGAAAAGGAAAGAAAAGGGGTGTATGTATGATATGTCAATACATCCTATGATCATGTATAACTAAACCTAGTTACTCATTTGGCTCTAATTAATTATCACAGGTAGTCATCTTCCTGGTAATAAGAGATTACTGTGTCTAACACTTAGCAATGTTCTTTTATTTTTTAATGTTAAAATAATCAACGGTTATTATGAATTATGAATAATTACACCTGTGGCAATATGTTCTGAGTCTTAGTATCTTAACAAAAGAAAGTTTTTAGAAAACTAGGAAATAGAAAATATCTCCTTTCTATTTGTTCTTTTTAAAATTTTTTGTAATTGTAGACAAACAGAATGCCTTTATTTTATTTGCTTGTTTTATGTGGTACTGAGGATCGAACCCAGTGCCTCACATGTGCTAGGCAAGCGCTCGGCCACTGAGCTACAATCCTAGTCCTTCTATTTGTTCTTAATATGAGAAATATGAAATACTCTTCAGAGGACAACTTAAATAAACTGTGTGGTTCCCAAAGCCAATGAAGGCAATTTTATTGAATATGTTGTATTTTACAATTTTTTTTACATAGTACCCTATTTTCATAGCTTATTTATTGGGTGCTGTTAGGCAGTCTTGCTGTGTTGGTTAGACAAGAGAACAGATTTTTTTTTCCTACTATAGTATGTATCTAATGTAGCAATTGCATTTTACTATGAAGATAATTAGTAGATGGCCTTCAAGAACAATAATTTTAAGGGTTTGGAGGCTAGAATTTGATTTTAAAATATAGGACATTTTTAACCAACCTTTTCTTTTTGAATTATTGATTTGAGTTTCATATGAAAACAGAGTAAATATTTTGCTTGATTTTCTTTCTTTCTTTGTTTCAAAAGTGTGAGTCCTTTGGTTAACTACTTACAGTGGTTTATTATAAAGGTTAGTGTCCTAGGTTTAAAAGGATAGGATAGGAAAGGGTAGGCGTGGACATAGAAACTATTCATCCAGCAGCAGAAGACAATAATATGTTCTTTATTTTGACATTTAAAAATCTTTAAAAGAAGAGTTAGCCATCAATATCTAACCAGGACCCTTCTCCACAGTTGTTGTTTTCAATAAATCTAATCTATCCTATAGATTGGGCACTTTTCATAACTGATGGGAAGTTAATAACCTGACTTTTCAGAATTTTAAATTTTAGGCATAATGTTTTCTTTATTTTGATATATTCATTTTTGAAATTCATTGAAATTTTGTTTTTAAACAAGAAAAGAAACACTTCCCACTCTTATGTACTGCAAATTATTCTTCAGTTTTGAAATTCAAGTGGATATTTTCTCGTGTCTTCTGAATCTATATACAAATAGCCAGGTAACACTAATTTCTTCTATTATGAGTTTTTTTTTTTTTAATAATGGTTAAAGAAGTAGCATGAGTTAAGCCTTTGCTCCTTTCTTTACTATACATTACAGGGTCTTACCTTTGATGCCTGGATAACACATATTTAGTTATGCTCCTTTCCCCCCCATTAATACCTCCCTTGTCCTGCCTTTCAGTTGTTCATTTGAAATGGGAAGCCAAGGAGTCTAGTGTAGTTGCAGCACTTGATACACCAGAAGTTGAAGAGCATCAGAATTATCTCACCTTAAGACATGACTCTTTCTCTTGTTTTATGTCATTCCCACACAAGTTCAGAATATGTGTTTGATTTTTTTATATGCCTTGCCTCTAAAGAACAATTGTTTATATATGGCAGCCAGATTCTAATCTCCATCAACTTTCTCAATAAGACAAAACATAACTCTAGGCACCTGTGATTTTGTGCTCATAGCAGTATAAATCAATTTGTGTAAGGCATATTCTATTTTTTAGGAATAGTCACTTAAATAGAATTTGTAGTCATGTTTTTAAACTGCAAATTAGTCTTTATGTTAACTCTATAAGAGTGGATTATAATTTTTTTTTTTCTGATGGGGGTACTTACAAGGGGTTAAAAGTTCTTAAATTCATTGTTTAGTGTTAAAGCTGGGGGTTGAGTTCCATCTTTTAAGAACCATACTGTGTTATATCATGAGTCTTCTGTTCCTCAGCGAAATGAAGACTTATTTTTCTTTCAATGCACAATAATCTCAAACATAATTTTGAAGGAATGATCTTATGCCATAGCAGCCCGATGGTGTCATATGGCTCAGTCCTCTGCACTTGCTACTCTACCATTGGATTCCTTTTTTGTTGTGCTGACTTAGTGCCTTTGATTCCAGAATGGCAGCATTTCTGTTGGTATACAGTTCTCTAAATCCTTGTTAGTAGTAGGCAATCCATAGATATGAAATCCATTGGTTTCTAAAGAGTTCTGAAGCTTATTCAAAGTCTGGGAGCCAGATGTACACAAATTAGGTTTCATAGTACCATCCGATCAAATGAGATGACCATCAAGCTATAGGTTTTGCTTTGTTTGGTTTTTCTTAAGCCCTTTTCCTCAGAAATATTGTTCTGCACTTTACTGGCCCACTTCCCCTTGGGATGCTACCACCATAGTCATTCTCAGGCCTAAATTAGCTCATTAAAAGAGGGAGCATCACTGTTTTCCAGTATTTTATGTTTCCTCCTGAAGCAAAATTTGTAACATTGTAAGGAAATAAAGATTCTGATTATGAGACATGCTTTCATTTTTTTCCCCCTTTAGTTGAAAGATTGCATCTTTAACCAAAATACCTTTAAAATTTTCAGGATCCTCATTTTCCACATTCCAAAGGGATGATACCCTAGAACTCTCACTATATACAGTTAAAATAATATAAATTAGTGTTGTAGGTGAATAGTATTAGATTCTGAACAATTAGTACAATTTGTATTCAGTGTTAAGGTAAATTTTTCTTGGCTGATGGTGAGCAGGAAACTATTGTGGTAGAAGAAGAGCTGAGGAAAGGAAGCATTGGGTACCTTTGGGCTCCAGTGACCTTAGTTGGAGAGGAGTATTCATGTTGCCTTGCACTGGGAGAGAAACCTGAAGATCTCACTGACAAAGTCATATCTTGGAGGCATTGAATCCAACACTCAAAAGTTTAGACTTTATTCTAAAGGCAGAGAAGGGTGAATGTATTGTATTAAACTGAATAATGAAAGATCACAGTCTGTTTGAGGGATCTTAAAGAAATTATTATAAAGATGGATTAATGCTAGAAGAATCTACAGGCAGGGAAATAAGTTAGCTTTGTTTTGCTTACTCTAGGATTCAAGGTCTGACAGCGAAGTTAGAAGTATGCTGGAAGTAGGAATTGGTGCAGTAGTAGGCATTTCAGAGGAAGTGAATTTCTGTGGGTGATGGAGCAAGGAGGAATGAGCAAATGTTGACTAGGTATATAGGAGAGTGGAAGTGTCATGGTATCATAGATGTTTACTATGAATGTAGGATAGGGGAGAATCATGGTATCAACAAGTCGATAGTGATAAAATGAACGTGTGTTTGCAGTTGACAAAGTTAATTTTAGATATGTTGCCAGTATGCAGTTATCTAGACCCTTATCAATCTTCTTGGAAATTCATGTACAGACAGAAAGGTCCTGCACAAATGTTTCCTGGTTGGCCACATCGATGTTTCCGGTTTGTGCTGAGGTGCTTGGATGGATCTATGTTTCCTATATTTTATATATTTAGAAAAAGTTTGTCCATTAATATTATATTCCATTAAGGAAAATTTGAGGCTTGAAATTAATTAGGTTTTAAAATTAGTTTGCATAGAAGTGATAATTTTATCACTAATATATGGAGAATCTTGTCAAGGCTAGCAATTAGTCACCAGATGTGTTTAGATTTGTCAAGGTATAGCAGTTAAATCTTGGAAACTATTTACTACTATTTCAGTGATAAGGCAAAACATAACTCTAAGCCCTAATGCTTAGAGTGCTGGCCTCAGTATAATTAAACTTGTGTGAAGTCTTCATAGGAAACTTGTTTATATGGTGTGATTATGTACTCATGAATATCAAGGCTGTAATGAATTCAAAATTTTCTTTTCTTTGAACTTCCATCTAACTCTCTGCTTTTCATTGGTTGATATTATATTTGATGTGATATCAAGAGACTTTATTTGTTCCTAAGTTTGTTTACAGCATGAGAGTTTATTTGTTTAAATTGGAATATAATTAAAGTCCATCTTAGAAAATTTATCTCATCTTAATTGTTTAAATTATTCTAATCAAACTTTATATGTTTGCTGACAGCTCTGGTTTGTTAGTCACTTTTATTGTTCTAAGTGAAATATCAGAGAGAACTAACTTACAAAAAGTTGTAGCATTTCAAAATTCAAGATAATCAGACCCCATTTGTTTGGCCTTTGGTGGCATATTATGGCAGGAGCACAAGTAGGAGCAAACAGTCACACCTCCAACAAGAGGAGAAAGAAAGATGGTAGATAGGACTGGGCCTGCTTTTTTTTCTAACAAGACTTTCAAAAGAACTAACAAGGGAACTTGTTTTATATGGTGTGATTATGTACTCATGAATATCAACTGAACACAGGAAATACCTTATTCTCTCAGTGACCTGAGGAACTCCCTTTCAACTCCATCTCCTGAACATTTTGTCACCTGCCACAGTACTACCCTGGAGACCAGCACTTAAACTTATGGGCCCTTGGGGGACTCTGAGAACACTGCCTAACCACAACATCATGTTTTCAGACTTACAGAACTCCCAGCATTCAGTTCATTGATGCATCCTTTTCATGGGAGGCTAATCCTTCTGCTGTAGGCAAGCTTTCAAGTGTGTGCACTTTGAGTTTTACCTGGTATAAAGTTCCCTATGAATTGTACAAAGTATTTTCACATCTTATTTTCCTTTTCATAAATGTCAAAATACAGGTCCTCACCTCTGTTCTGAAGAAATTGGGTGTATCTATCACTGAATGTTTGAAAATGTAAAGCATTCTACCTATGTAGTGACTAAATATTCACATATTCATATATGGTACATTAAAGGGCTGGCTGCATGTGATTTTATGTTTATTGCAAATATAAATATAAATATGATTTTATTTCATTGAAAATTTTTTGAAATCATTTGCTTGTATTTTAGTGCACTTGCAGGAAAGACATGGTGAAAATTTCTATGGATATCTTTGTGAGGAAATTTCAGCCAGACAGATATCAGCTTTGGAAACAAGGAAAGGATATATACACCATTGATCATACAAAGCCCACTCCAGAATCCACCCCTGAGGTGAAAGCATGGCTGCAGAGGAGGAGGAAAGTAAGAAAAGCATCCCGGAGGTAATGACCACCCACTGCTACTTCATCTTGCTTGTCTTATTTACTCAATTAAAATGGATCAATTACCATGATATCTTCAAGGGAATTTTTAAAACTTATTTATTTATTATAAGTTTGCTTAATATCTTACTGAAAATTTGAGGCAAGGTGATTTTAAATTTTTGGTATGTATTATAAATATAGGAAGATGTATATATTGTATTTGAGAATATTTCTGAAGTCAGTGTAGAGCTTCTTAGACTCTGTACACTAATCTATTTCAGTGTTGGTCAAGTCCTCTGCATTCATTTCCATATTTTAATCATTTCAATAACTTGATTTCTAACACTTTCATTTATTACCAGTTTCATTTCAGTATTTGTCAAATATCTGATATACATTTTTTATTTAGATGCTTATATTGTACTTCATTTTATATATGAGTTTCATTCTTTATAGTACATAAAGCAGAACATGTCCTGTTTGTGCAACTTGATTGTCCTTGTGAGCTGTATTTTCCATTCCCTTTTTGTGCCTAGGTCATTTCAAAAGTTTAGGTCTTCTATGGGCATTTAGCCATTTAAAAACCCATTGAATAGGGTGTGTGCTATGTTGCTCAGGTCCTTAGGCTACCTTTTAACTCTTATATTTTTCAGATTTATTTTAAATTTTTCTCTTCAATATTGCTCATTGTTTTTCTTTCAGATTGTAAAAGTAATATTTGAGCTTTGGAGAACATTTGTAAAATAAGGAAAAGAATAATGAAGGAATCCCAAATCACCCATAACCTCACTTCCCAGAGATAACCAGTCTTATCATTTTATATATATCCTTTACATATATATTCATTATATACCTTTCCAAAATTGGGGCCATCCTTTATTAACAATTCGATGACCAGTTCTGTGAATGTATTTTTTATGTAATTAAACGGATTTTTTACAAGATATTTTTTAATGCCTGCATGTATCTAACTAATCTCCCTGCATTTGGACCTGTAGCTTGTTTCTACATTCTTGCTATTAACAAAATAACACTGTAATTTATAATCTTTGCCCACACTTCTAATGCTTATTTTCTGACTCTTTCTTTTCTTCCCCCTAACATGTATTTTCTGTTATTTTAGAGTGGTAGTGAGTGGAGAACCTTAACAACATGGAGTCAAACTTTCACAATTTATAAGAGATAAACCTGAGGCAGAGAACTAGCCAATAGCTGATTTAAAACTCAGGTGTTGCTCTTTTACCCTTTAGTGTAGAGCAGTGGTTTTCACAGTATTATTTTTCAATTTAGTTTAGTGGTCAGGATTCATATTTTATAAATAGGAAGTAAATTAGAATAAAGAGTACAATAGTGCCTCTCATGTGGTAATGGTAAGTATTAACATGTGTGAGCATGTGTTTATGTGTGTTATGTTGCTATTTAAAATGTGTGTACCTTACTATGTTTAACTTATTATGGGTGCCTTCACACAATGTTTAAGCAACACTAGAGATTCAGCACTTTGAAAAATGTGTTAATCCACATTATCAAAAAAGTAGGAATAGTCAGTCTTGGCAGTAGACACACCCGTGGAACATAGTGTGAAGTGCTGTTTTACTGGACATAAAGCAATACTTCATTTAGGTATATGACCCAGTTTCCTAGTTGTTAACCACAGTGGGATTTTTGAGTTGATATGGAACATCGATTTTGTGATATTGAAAACATCTGTCAGTAGTTTCAAATAATTAATGGAGCTAGGTAGAAAACCTAATATTTAGTAGCTTATTGGATATGCTCAGCCTATGATGCAAAGTGATTGCTGATCTCTCTTTAGTAAAACCCTATATAGGGAAGTCCAACAAATGAATTGATTTCTTGAAATATCAAAGTGATATTAGCCACCATATTTTACGTGTATTACATTTATCATACTGTAGAGATTTTCCATTGCATGTATTCTCAATAAAAGTGATGATACCACTATGGTTACTGCCATCAGCAGCAACCACAGCTAATTTATATGGGGTTTCCCTAGATATTCCCTTTAACTCACATCTCTGCCCCCCTTGGCTTCCTACATTTCTTAGTTTGTGATGTTTTCTCCTGTGTGTATAATACCTGCCATCACGTGTGTGAATGTTTAGGTTTTGAGCACAGTTGCTTTGAGGTGATTTGTGATTGCCCCTAATTGTTATTATGTCATATACCAGATATATGTATGATAAAACTCTGAAGTGCCTTATAGGAGAGTACCAAATGTGGAAGTAGACAAAAATAGTGTCTAATCTGAATAAGCTGATAAAAGACATTAAATATATACATTTATTTTTCCTGCCATAATACCTTTAACTATTGATCATTTGGAATTTAATCTGAACGATTTTACACTTGCCTGAGAAATATAGAAAACTTGGGAAAATGGTCACTAGTTCATCTTGAAATATGAATAATTTACACTGATTTTTTTCTCTTCCTTTTTTCACTATCTAAGTAATATTTTGTGTTGATTTTCATTTCCCCCGTCTTATCATTTTTTACTTTTTTATTTTCAGACTTTTATTTATTTAAAAAATTTATATTTAGTTTTTTAGACTGATACATGAAAACATAAAAGTTTTACATATTAATGGGATAGTATGTGATATATTCATACATGTGTACATTGTGTAAGGTTCAAATCAGGGCAAACATTTGTCTCCTTAAACATTTTTGCATGGTGAATATGTATATATTAAGGAAACTTTCTTCTAGGTTTTTGAAATAGATGATACTTCATCACAGTCTATGTTTACTGTACAAATATTCTATAATATTTTAATGTGATTCTTTTTTACATAAATGTTTAATCAATTTTTTAAAGTTTTTAAAATTTTAATTTTGAGTTAACTAGTATTAAAACCGGTAAGATTAATATTCAGGTTTAATGTGAAGTTTGTCTTTGCATAGTGATCAGTTGTAAGCAAATGAATAGGAATGTTTGTATCAGCATGTATTTTTTTCATATCATTTACAGTCTTTCCTCTCTAACAACCACTTCTCTTGGTTATAGCTTCCAGTGTACTAGGTCTCATTCTAAAAGGCCTAAGACTGAGGAGGATGAGGAGGTGTCTGCAGATGTTGATGAGGCAGAGGACCCTAATCATGATGTAGGCATAGAGCAACTCAAGGTCAGAGAAAAGCCAGAAGCAGCAGCAAAGCTAGGTAACACAGAAGCACCTTCAGAAGACAGGGTGCAAATGGATCAGCACTTCTCAGATAATATCAATGTTTCAGGTGAGAAAATATTTAATTATATTTCACCCATAAGTAGTAGGTGTTTGATGATCTAATGCCTTAAATCTATGTTCAGTAGTATAGTTGTCTTAATTACCCACCTTGCTCATCAATAACTATCTTATATAGGGTTATTTAACCAGGAAGCCAAGAGACTGTTACAGTAAAAGAAACATGCAACACTGCTTTTTTAAATGCAATTGTGAGACAAAGAGCCAGCAGATTATTTTCATTTAATAAAAAAGAAGATTCCAAAATGAAAAAACAAAAATTATTTTTAGTGCAACTCAATTTACAATATACAATACATTTTGGAAAGCTTCTCTTGAATTTACATGAAGCAGAGAAAACCAATTATAGATAATTCTTTGCATATTTTCAGCTTTTGACTTAATTTAAAGAAGAAAATAGAGATTAACGTTTAAAAAGAATAACAAAAATAAAGAGTCAGCATGATGAAATGGTACATACAGTCCCTGGACTGTTTTTGTATACTAAAAACTCTTAGCTACTTTACTCCCCCTGCCCCCAGCATATCTCTCTGAAACTTCGTTAATGCTTTGCCTTGTTAATATCGTTTGGAGCTTTTGTCCTTTTAATAATCAATCTAGTTGGTAATTCCTAACTTCCTCTCAAACCCTGTATTCCATAAATACTTCAGTTGTTGGACTCTTCTGAATCTCTTTTCCTGTTTCCTCCTCATTCAAGTGGATTCATCTCTAGCTTTCTCTATTGCAGAGTGTGCTTCCTTTCTGTTTTACCAGTGTCCATTCCTGTCACTTCGGTTGTCATTTCTCCATATAGCAGTTAGCGATCCCTTTAACAATAATTTAGCTTAGGTTTTCTCTGTCCTTATTATTATTCCAGTTACTATAATAGAAAAAGTCCTTCCTTGCTGCTTCTTCAGACTCATTGCCTTTGCCCTTCAAATATTTTATAAATGAAGTTCATATAGACTTTTTTTAATGAATTCATACATCAGCGGAACTAGACAAATATACATTTACAATCCAGTGTAGTACCTCTCTTTGTAGAGATGGCGTGGGGAACTGCTTATCTACCACTTAAAGACCAAGATGGACAGGTCAGGTTTCTTGGCTTAGGTGATATCAGAATTGAATTGTGAATAAGAAGAAGATACCAAGGTCACAAAAGTAGGGAAGGAAATTGCATCAATTGCAGAGAAGTCAGTTTTACAATGCATATAGATATTTCTTTATCATCCTTCAACATGCTTTCCTCTATACAGGACTTAATTAAAAACTTTGTGAGTTGCTGAAGATTTAGCTGATGGTATCCAATTTCATTAGTTCTGTCTGGTTCATTGCATTTTGCCCTCCAGGTTTTGAGACCTGGAAGAGAACTTAAGTAGAAGACTGGATGGGTTCATCATTAGAGGAAGTATGTAATAGGAGGAAATCATGCTGTGTGTGTGTGTGTGTGTGTGTGTGTGAGAGAGAGAGAGAGAGAGAGAGAGAGAGAGAGAGAGAGAGAGAGAATATGCTGATATGTCAGAGAAGAGAAATATTTTGTAATTTTTTTCTTATATATTTTCAGTGTACGGTATAAGTGTAGTGTAGGAAATAATTTGTGTTGGATTTTATAGCCTTATGCATGTCATTTATATACATTGTTTCAACTGGAACATTTCATTAATAGTGGCTCATAGCATCATATATGTAATTTGTATTTTTAGGCAGATTTCAAATTGCTATATCTGTTATAATTATTACATTTGCCTTGCTTTTGGTATTAGCCTTTAGTATAACCTCGTTTTAATCACTTGTTTTGTTAGTAGGTATTTTCTTAGGCTAAAATCCAAGCTCTCACCGTAACAACTGTGAAATCAGTATGATATTTTGTGACCTTTCACAATTCTGTCCGTGGAAGTTGAAAGGGAAAGTTCAAAAACATAAAATCAGTTGGAAATAATTTAACACTTCTACTCACTAGTAATATGATATATAGTTTAAGCTAGGCTCAGTGGCCCATCCTTGTAATACCAGTGGCTTAGGTGGCTGAGGCAGGAGGACTGCAATTTCAAGGCCACTCTCAACCATTTAGTGAGGCCTAAGCAACTTACCAAGAACCTGTCTTAAAATTAAAAAAAAAAAAAAGTGTTGGGGATGTGGCTGAGTGATTAAGCACCCCTGGGTTCAATCCCTAATACCTCTCTCTCCTCCCATAAATAGGTAAATAACTAAGCAAGTAAGGTTTATTAATAGTCTTTTGTTTTACTCTTCAGGAAACAGCTGCTCAAGTACATCTGTAATGGAGGAAATAAAAACTGAGTGTTCCAAGGCCGGTGCCACAATTATACCTGCTTTGCCCAAAGAGGCTAATGACTCTATACCATTGTATACTGGGCATGAGGAGGTTGAAGAGTCAGATCCACCTAAGCATCCATGGCCAAAATCACCTGAGTCAACTTCCTCAGTGACAGAGAGTTATGGTGTGTTTACAGAGGGAGAAGAGAGTGATATGGAAGGCATCAGGAGTGGCCTTGAGCCTGGGGAAATACCTGCCGTCCTCAGTGAAGAGAGAAATGGCTTCAAAGTTCCCAATGTATGTGGCAATATTCATTTTTACTGTTTTCATTGTATGTTGAGCATGCTTTCTGAAAACAACATGATGTGCTTTGAAATCTTGCTTTAGGGCAGAAATAAATAACATTTTACATTTATGGGTTTTAATCATTTTCCTTCAGTGACTAGGAGGTAGGCATTCCATGAGCTCTGGCTCATATTGTGATAATTTATTGCTCAGAAGCTTTGCCCACATGTTGCAATTTAGTTTTATATTTTTTGATATTTGCCTCTTTATTTGGAGATAACTATAAATTCATATTCATATAAGAAGTATTATAGACAGATCTATGTTTCCTTTCCCAGTTTCCCCCATTACTTTATTCTAGGAAAACAGTCGTGGAATCACAACCACATTGATATTGATATGGTCATGGCACAGAATGATCTGTCACCTGCAATAATAACGAGGCTGGGAAGAATTCACCTTTTGGACTCTGCCCTCTTCCTGCCCATAGTTATTACCTTTGGGACTAAGCTTTCTATATGTTCCATTTTAACATTAGGGCATACCTGATCCCTCTTTCCTCCAACTCTTATTTCTTCCTGTCTGAATCCTAATGTCAGTGCAAGTTTTTGATCCTGCCCACTTTGGGGAAAAAACAGAACTTTGGCCTCCCCGAAAAGTTAACAGGCCTCTAGATCACCAAGTCCCCCATGTTATGTTTTTGAGTGTCTCCTTGTGTCTGTGGTAACCTTGTTTAACGTTAATATTATATGCTTTCAGCAAAAGCAATCCCTATTATCATAAGATTGGGTGTTGAGTGGGTGAGCTCAGACAGTGTCTTTGTCAGCATTCAGAACTTCTTTTGGCCATCTGCCCTGATCATAGAATTCAGAGGCATGTGTGATGACATCCTCAGTTGCTTGAGCTGGCAGTGGTTCGGTAGAGGAGTATGACAAGTTTGCATGATGAGTATGATAAATTTGTCCAATATGATGACTTCTGTTGGGTCAAATTATGCATTATGTATTATACTGAATTGTAAATGAGTATCTGATAAAAAACACATAAAAATATGGTCAAATTTATTTGAAAAGGTGGCTAAGAGAAGTTTGCATTCAATGAATAGAGCTAAAATGGCTTCAAAATGACAGCTGTGTATCATTAAAAAATAATATCTTCGATTTCTCATCTCATCTTATATGTATGTGACAGGAGTAGCTTATTTCTGAATTAAAGGAAGTATACATTCTCATCTTGGCAGCATTTCCTTCTCTGTGAGGGTAGAAAGCAAACTTACCTGCCAAATTTTCACATGGGAACTATGTAGAGGATATGCAATATCAGGGCCCTTATTTTATGAGTATATAATTTTAAACTTAGGCTAATTTTTAAAAAGATCTTTGGAAGCTTGCCAAATATACCCTGCACTCCAATTAGGATTTTAAGATTCTGCACAAGAGTTAACTGATTAAAGTTGTTAAAATGATTTAACAGAATGTTTCCTCTTTCTTTTGAGCTTAAGTTTTTAAATCAAATTCCTTAAGATATAAATAAGCAGAAGGTATTTTCATAATTAAGCTTTTGTAAATTATTGTGAATTACAATTTTTGTTTTAAACATGTTTTTCATTTATATTTATTTTTTCCCCATATTTGTTAAATTATCAGATAATGGAGGCAGAGACCAAAACTGCTAAGAGTTGGCGCCATCCACTTAGTAAGCCTCCAGCCAGATCCCCAATGACTCTTGTGAAGCAACAGGCAACAAGCGATGAAGGTGAGCTGATGATATCTTTTTAGTTTTTTTTCCCCTATGTACAGATGTTTGTTATAACAAACTGTTCTAAAAAGTTGTTCAGTGGAAAGAATATTTGACCCTGTGGCAAATACATACCTTAAGCCTTAAACCACTTCCAGGCAAAAAGAATTTGCATTTTAGGAATACAGATTTGCTTCATATAACCTCATGGTGTTGCTAGTAAAAGTCTTTGTGTTTTGTTGCATAACATTTGTACCTCCTGATATTCCCTAAAGACTTTCCAGAAGTTAAGAATCACTTTAACATTTATTTATTTATTTTTGTTGCCTCAAATTAAAAATCAGACCACTCACCCGTTTTCTTCTTTCTTGTCTTAGCATACTGTGGGCCTTATTTTTACCATTTCAAAATAATCCATTAAACAGTTTTTGGGTAAAGAACCCTCCTTTAGATATTCTTCTTTGCTCTTGGAAATTGTTAATTATGGTCACCTATTTGTGAGGAAACAATATTGGTTTAAACTTCTATTTAGAATAAATAGACTCTTTAAAATGTGTATATCATTGGCAGATTTTTTCCTCCCTTTTTTCTTTGTCTTCTTTTGTAGCACATGTTTACTTAGGAAAAAGATGGCTCCAGTAATAGAAGTAATGAAACACATTTGTATTTATTTCTATTTTTCACATACTGTTTTTCTCTTAGTGTCATTTTAATTAAAGATAAATTTGTATCAAGTAATTAATATGCTGTGCTCCTTCTTCATCATCACCTGTTTCCGCATGGCTTTGAAGGAAGCAGGGTGCATTGAAGGCAGGAAGCAGGCTGCTTCCTCCTATGAGCATGGTTCCCTACTAAGTTTATTTTGATGTGAACCATCATAAATTAGCCTACAGTTTCTCCATGAAGAACACTTCTGATTTTAATCTGTAGAGCTTGTGACATTTTTAAATGGATTGGGTTAACAAAGTTTTATCAAGGATTTGAAATTAATATTTTGCTCAAACATTTATGATCTGCAGTGGTCTCACTTTCCATTCTAATATGTTAAAGACTCTGGGCATCCTCTGGGGATTTTTAAGAATTGAACAGAAAAATTAGAGAATTTTATACACTCCTAAATTGATAATGAAGTATGATTTGTAGCCAGGAATAAATTATTTAAATCATCGAGCATTTGAATGTTTCCTTAGCCTTTTGTCTCCATGTCAAAGTTGCTTGTGCAATTGGAGTTGAATGAATATTGTCATTGATAGAAAGGGATGAACTGAGGACTTAGAACAACACTCCCAAATCCAGCTGCTTTGGGGGAATTTTCTGCTCTAATTTCTCAGCTCCTTTTGTACTCTTCTTCTATGTGAGTATAGCTGTATTAGAGTCTCTGAGAAGTTACATCTCTACACAGCAGTCAGTCATTGGTGAGTGAGATGGATTGTGATCATCTAACAGAAAGACTGCAAAGGGAATTTAGAGTTGAAAGCTGAAGTTGAACAACTTAAATGTCTAATAATGTGAAATTGTTTGGATGAAGTATGGTCAAGCAACTGAATGAAATATATTGTAACTGTAGAGAATGATTCCAGAACGTCATAGTTACACTGCGGGTGTAATGCTTCGGATACAGAGTTAAATGGTAAAATATGGTTTAATGTTTTTTTAGATTGGGAGTATTTTCTGGCAAGCACTTCTTTCTTGATGGTCTTGGAAAGTGCATAATGAATATCCTGGAAGCTTTGGTATCTGAATTTGCTTTGTTTTTGTTGTAGTTTTTCCCATGTTTTTTATTGATACATTATAATTATGCATAATGTGGATTCTTTGTTACATATCTGTTCATGCATATGACATACAATATAATTTGGCTAATCTCATTCCTAGTGTCTTTGCTGATTTACAGATGTTTTTTTAACATGACCTCCTTTAAAAGACCTAAACTTGTGGGTATGTACTGATAGTAATCAGTCATTTCCCCATATCAGAAATAAGAGAAAATGATATAAAAAGGAAAAATGTATTTGATCACAATTTGGCCCCAAATGGAAAGACAATCTGCCTTTGCCTCTTCAACAGAAGTGTTACAATTTATAGGAACAAAAGCCAGGAAGTCTGTATATGTAGATTGAGCAGTCTGTGCCAGCCTAAATATATGTCACAATTCTAATTCTCTGAGTTTGTTGTATTACTTTTGGTGACAGGGCTTTGAGGATGGTTGGTATTAGCTCTATCCTCTATTCTCAACATTAGCTGGTTGCTTGTATGTTCTGGGATGGAGAAAATAGCTTAAGAACAGGGTTAGCAGCAGGAAATGTCATGGATGGGACTTTTTAAAAATTAAAAAACTTAAAATGAACCCATTATATTTTGACTAGTGTTTCATCAGCACCACTTTAATTTGCTGATACTGACTCCAGAACTTCTCCTGAACTGAAAAGAGGTTAATAGACATCCTGCGTGATACCAACCTTTCAGTATGCATTTTTTCAACACTTCTACATTTCCTCTTCTTCATTGCTCATTGTTCATTGCTTTTGAAGTTTTTATCCTGCACACAAATGTGCATTTCTTTCCCAATATTTAAAAATAAATTACTACATTTGTTTCCAATATAATATTTTTAGCTTTTCCTATTGTTCCTTTCATATACTTACGTTTTTGTTCACCCACTCTCCTTGGTTAAGTTATTCGGTTCTTGATGTTTCCAATGCAGCTGTACCCCAAGTGCAAGTCCTGCTGACATACAGAAGATCTTACATCATGGCAGCAGCAGACACTGTGATACTCTGCTCAGTGATTCTCACTGTTAATGGTGATTGCAGTGGACAAGATTGCGCTTAGAGTGAAGTTTGTTTGGAGGCTGTTAACTGAAAGATTTAACTCAGAATATATATAAGATTGTCATTAAATGATTTTAATTGTCTTTTCTATGTTAACAAGTCTTCAAATTATATATAATGAACTTTCATATTGCTCAAGAAGTGTTTTACAGAGACTTGTAGTGTCAGTGTGATGGACTAGATGATAATAACTCTCTATTTACAAGGCAGCCAGAAATGATGGATAAAATAAAACAAATCACCTTCATGTATGCATTTAGAGGCAAAACAGCATCAAGGACAGTATTTCTCCATGTCTGCACCTATAGTCAAGCCTTATCACTCCATTATTTGTGTGACGCCTCCATGATTGTTGCCTGTGCTCAAAGTGGGGATTGTATCAACACCTGCCATAGAGTTGTTGTGAGGGTTAAAAGACTAAATGTGTGTCCTGGAGTTTCTTGGGATGCTGAGGCAGTAGGATCTCAAGTGCAAATCCAGCCTCAACAGTTTGGCAAGACACTGTCTCAAAATGAAGGGCTGGTGATGTAGCTCAGTGGCATAACACTTCTCAGCGTGTGCAAGGCCCTGAGTTTGATCCCTAGCACTGCAAAGAATCAATCAATAAATCAATCTAAGCATTCATAACAGTGTTATAACAGTGTTTGGCAGTTAAATAGATGTTTGTTGTTGCAGCTATTGTATGATAAGAAGGGGCTAGAGGAAGAGGATTGCTGGATGCTGCAGGCTGCTTGGCCCCGGGTCGAGCGGGCTGGCTGAGCTCCGCTCCTGCCGCTGCTGTCGCCGAGCACTGCCTGCCGCACCCCTGCTGAGCGCTTCCCTGCTGGGCTGTCAGTGCACGCCGGCTTGCAATCTTGCAACCCGGTTGGGCACAAAAACACAAGCCAGTCAAACTGAGACAAAGTTTTATTTTGTGAGAGGCCGTGTGCGTCCCCTAACAAGTGGGTCCACCACGTGTGTTCTACCTAAGCCGGGGGGCCTCCACTTCCCCCGGAACACCCTCCTACCATCCTTTCCCAACCAATGGGAACTCTCCCATTACAAGAGTGACATGAGTAACCTGAGTCCCGAAACGGGCCCAGGTAAACAGCAGGAGACAATTACCATAATGTAACTTAACATAATCATAATCTGAATGGCTGGTTGGCAGTCACTAAACCCAAAGGTGCCTGTATCAATATTTTTGCTGTGGCTCCTAGCATCTGCCCCCTTCTGTTTAATTAAACAACAGGCAAATGTGGCTAGGGACCGTGCCTGTTAGGTTGTCCAATTAACATGTGGTTCTTACCCGTCATGGGAGAACTGACCTTTACACGTCAGTTTCCTGTCTTAGGTTGAATCCACTGTAACCAGATCAACCCGTCACTGACTACCGGTCCAGCATAGCCATGCTTGTGGATAGGCCTAAGCACCAGTGGGGGGGTGAGGTTCTTGCCTCACCTCTGTTGGCCCCCAAATTTAACCTTGGTGCCAGTGGGGGGGTGAGGTTCTTGCCTCACCTCTGTTGGCCCCCAAATTTAGACCATCACTAGCAGAAGGGAGAAAGACGCAGAATTGCCACGACACCAAGCCAATTGACGGCTCCTTTGGAAACACTGGTGACACATCGGCTAAGATGTTTATCACTACCAGTTCGCTGTATCAACAAATAGAGCACAATGCATACAGGTGATACATAGTCCAGGCAAGTTGTGTAAGCAGTTCAAAGTGGAGGAGTCTATCAATATGTCCATTTCCTCCCAAAGTAAATTAAGTCCTTGATTGAGCAGTTCAAAGTGGAGGAGTCTATCAATATGTCCATTTCCTCCCAAAGTAAATTAAGTCCTTGATTGAGCAGTCTTATTGAGTTATATTGATTGATGTATCAGTTTATACAGTTTATTGTGATAGCTATCATAAAAATTGTAGTTTGGTTTTATCTTAGTCTTCACCGGCACTGGGATGGAGATGGGAATTATGGCCATGTTGCTAAAGAGACATTATCCTGAACAGAATTATGAAATTAATGAAAAGGAAAGGTGAAAGTAAACAAACAGATCTGTTAACCACCTTTAAAAGCAAAATTTAATAACAGCTGTTTACCTAAAGTAAATTAAACCATATGAGTCACGTGACTGAAATTTTTTTTTTGATATTTGTATCTATTTATACATGAGCGCTCCTTATAAATGAAATATGGACATACACACATACAGACATACAACACAAAACAGTGCATACATAACATAGAACATATAAGACAATAGTAAATAAAGGCCTTGTAGCTATAGCTAGGTGAAATCTCCATTGCAATGTTTAAAAACTTTACAGTTAAAAAAAATAAAACACAGTCAAAGAATAAAACTGATCAGAAAAACATCAACCTAGGTTTGTATGAGCTCAAAAAATAAGGTAAAATAAAATAAAATAAAATAAAATAGAACTTTATGATGTGGAAAAAATGCAAATAATAAAATAGATATTGAAAAAGGCACCGTGGTAAATCACTGTCGCAGATGTAAGAATAGCCAGGCTGGAACTCTGGATATCAGCTGTTATGGATTTGAGTCAAATCATCTTCTTTTTCTGTAGAAATTGTTTTAGTTAATCTCTCTGGAATCCAAATTGGTTGCTGTTCCTCCTGTGGAAAAACACAGACGGAGCCCCGACTCCAGACTATTACTGGGTCCGGACCTTTCCATTGTCCTGTTAGAATATCTTTCCAGAGTACCTTAGGCTTATGTACATTTTTCGGATACATATGTCTTTCCGCAGCACTAAGTCCTGATGAATCCAAATTTAGAAAGTTTAGAGTAAAAAGGGTTATTTTAAGTTTATCTTTGGGGGATATATACCCCTTACTAATTCCCTCCTTTTGTTTTAATAAGTACATTTTTATAGTTTGATGAGCTCTTTCAACTATGCCTTGTCCCTGTGGGTTGTATGGGATTCCTGTTATATGAGTAATGCCAAATGATGAGCAAAATTGTTTAAAAACTTGGAGGTGTAACCAGGACCGTTATCAGTTTTTAACTGTTTAGGAACACCCACAGTGGCAAAATTTTGTAAGCAGTGAGCTATAACATCTTTAGTTTTTTCTCCGGGATGAAGGGAGCCCATCAAAAATCCAGAAGAAGTATCAACTGTAACATGCAAATAAATAATAAATAATAAAATAAATGCAATAAATAATAAAGGCAAACTTATATCAATTCTATCCAAATGCATATTTTCCATATATGTTTCAATGATTTTTAATGCCTTTCTAGCTTCAGGCGTTAACATGCGGGGTGAATTTGGATCTGATGGACCTTTTAGAATATCAAATAAAGGTCCTAATTCTCCTGTTGGTATGCCTAGATAAGGCCTTATCCAATTTATATCTCCCAATAACTTTTGAAAGTCATTACGTGATTTGAGTTGATCTACTCGTATTTGAATTTTTGGTGGACAGACCATGGTTGAGGATAATAGAACTCCTAAATAATTAATTGGAAGATTTAATTGTACTTTATCTATTGCTATCTCTAGATTATAATTTTTTAATAAGTTTGTAAGCGTGGCATAACATTCTAGCAATGTGTTTTTATCTTTATGTGCCATTAACACATAATCCATATAGTGAAATATCTGTAGTTCAGGATTTTGATTTCTAAGTGGCTGGATTGCTTTATCAACATAAATTTGGCACAAAGTTGGGCTGTTAGCCATCCCTTGAGGGAGTACTTTCCATTCATATCTCTGATCAGGACCTTCATGATTCAGTGCAGGGATAGTAAATGCAAAATGTGGACTATCCTCGGGATGAATTGGAATTGAGAAGAAACAATCCTTAATATCTATAGCTAGAACATGCCAGGTTTTTGGTAGAGCAGACAATTGGGGAATCCCTGATTGAGCAGGTCCCATAATAACCATCTCATTATTAATGGCTCTTAAATCTTGTAATAATCTCCATTTACCAGATTTCTTTTTAATGACAAAAATGGGAGTATTATGGGGAGATACGGAAGGTTGTATATGTCCTTCCGCTAATTGCTTTTTGACCAGATCATGGGCTACTTGTATCTTTTCTTTAGTTAGGGGCCACTGAGGAACCCACACTGGTCTTTCTGATTTCCAAGTAATTTTGATTGTCTCCCTTTTTGAAAACCCAATCCATGTTTATTTATTTCTTGATCTATTTGAATTGGTGCTGTTATATCTTGTTCTTGATCTCTTAATCTCTTTTCTTTTCTAAAGCCTTGTTTTGCCCTAGTAGTGGGCGTGTTAGGATTGACGTTATTTGTTAATGTCAATCCTAATTGATCTAGGACGTCTCGTCCCCATAAATTTATGGGGAGATGGTCCAATACATAGGGCTGTATAGTTCCTTCACATCCTTCAGGATCTTTCCAATCTAATACCATTGCACTCCTATGGGGATTAGTCGCCATTCCTAGGCCTCTAAGCGTTTGTGTGGCTTGTTGCAATGGCCAGTGCTTAGGCCATTCCTGGCCAGATATGATGCTGAGGTCAGCGCCTGTGTCCAGCAGTCCATTAAAATCATGTCCTTGAATATTTAATTTTAGCATAGGGCGAGAATCTAAATTTAAAGATAGCATAGCCCAATCTACACCTGTGGAGCCTAATCCCTTGGAACCTCTTTCTACATTACAACTGGAAAATTTATCATGTAGGCTTGGTATTATTAATAACTGTGCTATTCTATCTCCTGATGACATTACTGATATACCTCTTGGAGAACTAGCTATGATTTTTATTTCTCCCTCATAATCGGGATCAATTACCCCAGGACTTATCATAAGTCCTTTAAGTGTAGAAGAACTGCGTCCTAATAATAAGCCTACTGTTCCCTGGGGAAGAGGTCCTTTTACTCCTGTGGGAATGATTTGAACTCCCATCTCTGGAGTTAATACTGCTCTGGCAGAGGCACAGATGTCCAACCCTGCACTCCCTCTAGTCTGTCTGATGAGGGATCTAATGGATAATGCGTCCTGGGCACCACCTTGATGGTGCTGTTGGGTTCCTCCATTGCCCCGTATATTTGTGGTTTTGGGCCCCTGGGCATTGGGCCCTCCAATTCGTTTTTTGACAACGGGGCCTGATACCTTTCTCCACGATATCTTGGGTAGACACTTGGTCTTTGTCCATTTTTTGATAACGGAATACCCTCTATGGTGGTTTGAGAACGGCATTCATTAGCCCAATGTCTCCCTCTATGGCATCGTGGGCAAATACCCGGGATTCTACTCTTTTGATACCTAGCTTTGTTAAACCCTCCTCCTATGGGGCAATTTCTTTTAAAATGTCCTTCTTGATTGCAATTATAGCATGTTTTTGGCTTGGTACCTAAAGCCTGTTTTACTTCAGCTGCCATGACTTGTCCTTGTTCATTAATGTCTCTACATAATTTAATATATGTGTTTAAATCTTCCTGTTTCCATGGTCTAATGACCTCTTTGCAGCAACGATTTGCTTGATCGTAAGCCAGTTGTTTTATAAATGGCATTGCCTGTTCTGTATTTTCAAATGTCTCAGAGGCTGCTTCAGTAATTCTAGCTACAAAGTCAGCGTAGGGCTCATTAACTCCTTGTATTATCTTAGATAGTTGACGTTGTAAATCCCCTTGTCCCTTCAAAGTTTTCCATGCCTTAATTGCATTTATAGCGATCTGAGCGTATTCGCCAGGATCATATCTGATTTGTTGCCTCTGCCCTTCAAAATCTTCTTTCCCTAGTAACATTTGTAAATCTCTTTCAGGGTAACCTGCTGCTGCATTTCGCCTAGCTGTCTCCTTGCAAAATTCCTCATTGGCAATTTTCCATAGTAAATATTGTCCTCCATTTAGCACAGAGTGACACACGTTAGCCCAATCTGCTGGTGTTAAGTCCCAGCTGGTAATAGATTCGACCATACTGACTGTGAAGGGAGCGGCCGGGCCGTAGGTTGCTACAGCTTCCTTTAATTGCTTTACTATTTTGAAATCTAAGGCACGGTAAACTCGTTCTCTTTCTTCTCCCCGCTCAACTACAGGGCATGCTAATTTTTGGGGTCCTGCCTCAGGATTCCGTTCATCATCTATGGAGGCAGGTAAAGCTGTTGGTTGAATTACGCCCTCTGGTGGTGGAACGGAGTTAGTAGCAGCCTCCCTATCTGACGACCGTTTTTCCCCTGAGCTTGCTTTCTTCAACTTTTCTTCTATCTGACTAGCTTGAGAGACCTTTTGTTTTGCTTGACCTAATATGTTTTCTGCCATGGCCTGGACCTCTAACAATTTACTTAACAGTTTTTCGGTTTGTTTTTTACTAGATTCTAATCTACTATAAAGGTAACGTAACCCAATAAGATAGGATAGAAGAAAGCCAAAACAGAATGAAACAGAAACGGAGAGGAGGAAAATGATTATATCAATTTTCTCTCTCTCAGGGCCGAATAACTTCAAACCTTGAGCCAACCATTTTTCCCAATTCGCCTGAAAAAATTGTAAGGCTAGAGAGCCTGAAATAAAAGCAGAATAAATCAAAACAGGAATACCCATTCTGTCGCCTTTCCTTAGGGGCGAGCGATATTACTCTCCTTTAAATTTTGGGCGTTCCCCGTACAGGGCCACCAAAATGCTGCAGGCTGCTTGGCCTTAGGACTGTGGTTAGATTTAGATGTTTTATTCCTTTTGTTCCGAGACAGAAATTTAAAAGGAAAGGGCATTCTGGCTGTTAAAGCCTCTGGAGCATCTGTTAGAATTAATCACAAAATCTTTTGAACCCACATGGAACAGGAATTTGGTTGACTAATGGTCAATGGACTGTGGAGACCTGGCTTTCTGCCTTATTGGTTTTTTGACTTTGGCATGTCCTCTCTCTTGCCTCAATTTCCTCCTGTAAAAAAAAAAAATGTGAGGGGCTGGGGATGTGGCTCAAGCGGTAGCGAGCTCGCCTGGCATGCATGCGGCCCGGGTTCGATCCTCAGCACCACATACCAACAAAGATGTTGTGTCCGCCGAGAACTAAAAAATAAATATTAAAAATTCTCTCTCTCTCTCTCTCTCTCTCTCCTCTCTCACTCTCTCTAAAAAAAAAAAAATGTGAGATTTGGTCATAAGTGATAAGGTTTCCTACCCTGCTGTAACATTTACTGGGGTAAATGTCCTGTAAAGCGTGCAATGATATGATGAGGGCTGATTTTCAAAAGCGCTGACTGCTTTTGAACCAAGTTTTCATTTATAACTTTTCCAATAATATTTTATAATTTCAAAACAATTAACACAGAAAGATTGAAAGACACTGATACCCATCTTTTGTGTTTTACCTAAGTGCAGAGGTGACCCCATATACAGTTTGGATATTGGAAAGAT
The DNA here is from genome assembly GCF_045843805.1 of Urocitellus parryii. Taxonomy (NCBI): domain Eukaryota; kingdom Metazoa; phylum Chordata; class Mammalia; order Rodentia; family Sciuridae; genus Urocitellus; species Urocitellus parryii. The sequence goes on from NC_135534.1 coordinate 150,217,474, forward strand.
TCAGATTAAATCCCTTTTATGACTCTGATCCCTCTAATCTGAGTTGTCTGAATAATTTTGAGTCTTCCCATCAGCAAGTGCAGTACTATAATGAGCTGTTAAGCATCTCTTTGAAATTGAGAACAGCTTAGACCTGATCCCTATCTCTGTAATGTCTGCATGCCTGGAGGGTTAGATTAAGAGCATACTTCCAGCAATGTTACAGTAATTTATTTTTTGGAAGTCTGTCTATATTAATATTATAATTCATTTAGAAATGGATTAAATATTTAAACATAGAGATGTAAGTAATGGAAATTGATTCTTTAATTAGAGATCATTTTTTGGTCTATGACCATTATTTAACACTGTTTTAGTCAGCTCTTCATCACTTAGACTAAAAGACTTTACAAAAACAATTTTAGAGGAGAAGAGTTTATTTGGGGCTCACAGTTTCATTGGTCTCAGCCCATAAATGGCTGATTTCCTCAAGGGTCAAGGGAGATAAGGCAGAACATCATGCTAGAAGGGTGTGGGTGGAGCAAAGTGGCTCAGTATATCCCACCAGGAAGCAAACAGAGCTCATCTCACTACCTATAAAATACTAACCCTAAGGGCACACCCCCATCAGCCCAGCTCCTCTTACCACACCTTCTTACTTGCAGTTACCACTCATTGATTCCTATCAGGGGATTAATGCACTGATTAGGTTCAGATTCTTATAACCCATTCATTTCACCTCTAAACACTCTTGCATTGTCTTACAATGAGATTTTGGGGGGCGGATACCTTATATTTGAACCGTAACAAACTTTATCTATATTTTTAGTTGATTTGAAGAATAAAATGTATACATTTCATAAGCATGTTTAAGTAAATTAATCCTAGAAATTTCAGTCTGACAGTATTTGTTTATCTCTGCAAATGGTTTCTTTTTGTCCTTTATTTTTGCATGGGCAGCACTTTGGATGTAACCCAGGGGTGTTTTCCCAGTATGATACATCGCCCAATCTTTTTTCTTTTACATTTCTCTAAATGGAAAGACACTGAGCTGCTGTAGCATCTTAAATTGCTATCCTTCTGCCTCAGCTTCCCCAATTACTGAGATTATAGGAATATGCTATCATATTGGACTTTCACTCTCTTTTTCTTCCCCTTTTCCTCTCTTACTGAAGAATGTGCAGAGGGCCTCACACATGCTAGGGTAGGACTAAGCCACACCCCAAGCTCCCCTGCCTTTTTTTAAACACTTGAGTCAGGGTCTTGCTATGTTGGCCTGACTGGCCTGGCATTTGTGATTTTGTCTTAGCTTCCCAAGTAGCTGGGATTTCAGGTATGTGTTATCATGTCATTTCTTTCTTTTAAATTGTATTTATAGTATAATTTAATCCTAATCTGATCCTTAGCATATTTTGCCAAAACAGGAACTACCCACTGATTTCTCTTTATTAGAACTTTTGTTTCTTCTCAGATTTCCTTTGGTATTTTCTGAATACACAACCTTTATTTCTCACTGTATCACCTGTTCTGTTAGTATAGTAGCTGATCTTTTTTGTGGAACTGGGGATTTAACCCAGGGATGCTTTAAAACTGAGCCATGTCCCCAACCCTTTTTATTTTTTATTTTGAGGCAGAGTCTCACTGAGTTGTTTAGTGCCTCACTAAATTGCTGAGGGTGGCCTCAAACTTGCAATCCTCCTGCCTCAGCTTCCAGAGTTGCTGGGATTACAGGTGTATACTCCCATGCCTGGCTAGTAGCTGACTCTTGAGCACTTTGCAGCTGTCCCTCAAACAAAGGACAGGGCTTACAAGTAGAATTCAGAATTCAAATGTAAGGAATTGGCTGCTTCACTTTATGAATTTATTGATTTAAACACACACACACACACACACACACACACACATATTTAGTTGTAGATGGACGCAATACCTTTATTTTATTTTTATGTGGCGCTAAGGACCGAAGCCCGTGCCTCATGTATGCCAGGTGAGCACTATATCACTGAGCCCTAGCCCCAGCCCCTGGTTCGCTTTATTAAATACATGTTTGGGGAAAATTTTGTTCCCCTGATCGTATAATGCTGTTAACTCTCTCTTTTCAGACCAGCTTGACTCAGATTGGCCAGTCTTAATTTTATTTCTTTTATTTCAAGGATTATGTATATATATTCACCAAATATGATAATGGTATCCTACCTCCTCCCCTCACCCTTTTTTCTCTTCCTTCCCCTTCCCTCTATCCTTCCCTGGAGTTTGAACTTAGGGTGCTTTAATACTGAGCTACATCGCCAGTCCTTTTTATTTTTAACTTTTAGACATTAAAAATGCTAACTTCCTTAGGGCCACACTAGGTTGCTGAGGCTGGTCTTGAACCTCACATCAACCAGTTTCAATCTCCTGAGTCCTTAGGATGTAAAGGTTGAATCACTGCACATGGCTTATAATGATGTGGTTTTGATTTAAGCATAAAAATATTTTAAATTATTAAATACCAATATTATTTTAGATATTAAAGTATCAATATATTCATTTTGCCAGGTGATAATAGGAACATGAAGCTGTTTTATGATGGCATACTAAGACTTGGCTGTGGTTTCTTCTTAACCTTCAAAGGCTATTTGGGTCTGTTATGATAGTGTAATGCCATTGATTTGGGAGGATGAGACAGGAGGATTGAAGGTTGAAGACTAGTTTCAGTAAGTTGCCTAGGCGTCCTCAACAATTTAGCACGATCCTTACTCAAAAACAAAAAATAGAAAGAATTGGTCATATAGCTCAGTAAAGCACTTCCGGATTCAGTCTGTAGTACAAAAAACAAACTAACAAACAAACCAATATCTGGCCTTGGAGTATGTTTCTCTTAATCTCTCTAAGTATCATCTCAGATGTTTTCTTATCTGTATGATGAAATAGGATTTGGAATAGTGATCCAAAGTTTCTTTCAAACTCTTTAAGATTATTTTATTTTATGAAAATCTAATAAGAAAGAAAACTATTTTGTCCTTGCTCTATTATTGACTTTCATTGAAAAGAGAAATAAATGTGCTAGGTGTAGTGGCGCATGCCTGTAACCCCACCAGCTTGGGAACTGAGATAGGAGGACCACAGTCCAAAGCCAGCTTCAGCAAAAGCGAAACTCTAATAAGCAACTCAGTGAGACCCTGTCTCTAAATAAAATACAAAAAAGGGAGGGCGTGTGGCTCAGTGGTCGAATGACCCTGAGTTCAATCCCTGGTTACCCTCATCCCCCCCCCCAAAAAAAAAGAAAAAAAAAAGGAAATAATTAAATTAAGTATAGGTACATCTCTCAAGTATTTCCTCTCTGTAAAAAGTCATTTTCTCTGCTAGAAAAACAATTACTGTTTCATGATGACTGCTGCTGTCATGCTCCAAATGTTATTAATTTTTGCATAATGATTTCTTGTCTTTGTTCCATCAATTTTTATTAGCTTGAGGTAATATTATACTTTCATTATAAGCCTGGCTATGTTTCTAAGCAATAAAACAGCAAATTCAGCAGATTACTAAATAGATTGGCTTGGTATGTTTTTTGATAGGTCACAGCCAGTGTTTTCCGGCATTATGTGGATATTAAACCTTAGATTTTGTTGGCAGTCAGACTGAATGGATATTTTATGTAGTGCTCAGGTTTGTAATAATATCAGGTATTCTTGCTTTAGCTTGATTTTCTATCACTAAATTCCATTGGAAGCCCCAGTGGCACTGGCTTCAGTTATAGTATTGGGTATTAAAAATTAAAAACACCTTGTTCTTATTATGCTAGTGGTTTGTTTAGGTTTTGATTAATTAAGAAACAAAAATGGTAGCTTTTTAGTTTATGCTACATGGTTGCTTTCTGTGCTTTTCATGTTTATTGAAATTTTTCTGAACTGGCATGTTGTTTATGAAAAGGTGTCTGAATGTACGAAAAGCATTGGGAATGTAAAATAGTTATGGCTTTGGTTCCTTTGACTTTATGCATGTCTTGCTACTATTAGAGTCTTGGAAAAAACATCTGAGGAACACTTTTTGATATTACAACTACATTGTCCATTTCATTCTTTAGAAAAATAAATTATTACATTAGGTTGAAATGCATGAAACTGCCAGTATTTGATAGTTTTTTCTCTATAAATATTATTCTTTATAAATATTACAATTTCATTAACTCACTTAAATATGTTACTTTCTGTTTCCTTAAACTTGTACCTGAATCTCTTTCCCCAAAGACATAAATGTCTTAACTGTACCAACCACTAAGTTATCCCATATTTTGAAATATGTTATTTTGTGTTTTAATCAACCCCTCCCCTTTAGTGTTCTTGCAAGTCTACCTCTGAAGATGGAGAATGAAGTTAGGAAAGTTCATGTATACTTAAATGTTATTTTTATGATTATGTTGTAGTCTTTGTTTTTTTTGCATAGTCCTAGGTGGCAACTTCCTGTAGTCTGGTGCATAGGCACCAGGGTCATGTATTTTAGGTAGGAATCTACCACATTCAGGAAGTTTTGTTTATTTATTTTTTTAACATGCCAGTGCTCCCAGCCACTGAATGGTTTATCATTTTAAATCTATGTATTCTGAACTCTCTTAGCTTAGTTTCCCAAGTTTAGAGAAATGAACCTCTAAGTTCTACATTACATATATTCTCTTCTATTACATAGTGTATATTGTCTTCATTTTAGAAAAATGTTTTCAGGGTCAAAAATTGCTGAAATTTTTTTGTTCTTTAAAATAATAGAAATAAAGATGAAAGGTTGACTATGATATCTGGCCATGTTTCAGTATTACAGAAATATTTCTATAGCATTGCTTACATTATCTCGTGAGAGGTAAACTGTAAATACTTCAAGTGAGTTACTGAAGGACTTTGTTAAGAATCTTCTTGGAAAAGAACAATGAGTATGAACATCTGAAAGGAGGGAATGAATTTGGCATGAAGTAGACTTGATAGGACAACATTTTGGATTTTGATATGCAAGGAAAGAATGAAGGTTTCCAGCCTTTTCTTCATGCTTCTTTATGTTCTCTAAGTTTCCCTCATAGTTGGCATCATGACTGTTCTGCTTGAATTTCTCTTCTTAGCAGCTGTTTAGTGTGATCTGCCAGGTGTTACCTCTGGTAGTTCTTGGACTACCGGGTCCAAGGATCACACTGTCCTTTATGGAGATGACCAGAAGTCAGCTTTTTAGCTCAGAAAGGTCCCCCCCCCACCCCCCGTCACTTACAACATGCTTTATTGTTCACTGCTTGGAGATCTTATTTTGCCATTTTTTGATTTTTATGTTGGAGATGCTATTAGTGAAGTAGCTTAAGAACTTGAGATTTCTCCTGTGGGATGTTTTGAACTATTTGAAAGCAAGGGACTGATTGTTTAAAGTTTCTTCATCTGTCATATTTCCTGGAATGTTATGAGATTTGTGTGCTCACCCTTTAACCCATCTTTGATTTCATTGTCAGAATAAGTTCCTTTTGGTGTCATGTGGTTAGCTTGGTTTTCAAAGATATGACAGTTTGCTTACAAGAGTTTTCTTCTTCTTGTCCCCACCATGATATGATAATCAACTGTACTTTTTTTCTTTTTTATATACTCTATTAGTAAATGTTACTTATAATTCTTAAAGATAGAGGATTTTTACTGAGAAAGGAACCTGAAGTACATTCTCACTAATTCACTTGCCTAAGATCACAAGGATTGAAGAGGCAAATAACAGACTTTAAATGCTGTCTGTTCAATTCCAGGATTGTCACTCTTTCTGCTTTACTACACTAGCAATTCCCAGTAATAGTGAGAGTACTGAAAAGAATACATATGAAGATCTAATGACAACAAGACATCTTTGTTGATAGAGTAGATTAATTTCCCAGTAGTCTTTGTTTTTGCCCATGTGTATTTCAAGAGTGTACCTATTTGAAATATGAACTAACATTCTTTTTTTTAATTAAATTTTTTTAAAAATTGTAGATGGACCTAGCACCTTTGTCTGTCTGTTTGTCTGTCTGTCTATCTATCTATCTATCTTTATTCGGTGCTGTTGATCGAACCCAGTGTCTCACATATGCTAGGTGAGTGCTCTACCAACAATTATCATTGTTCAGGAAATTCAGGCAACACCAGTAATGCCAAATTTCCCTGGTGAAACTAGTACCTTAGATGTAGCATGATTATCAAGGCATTTTTGTGTAAGAAGAATTTAAAGGTGCATCCCTTGGGATGTTTGTTTTTTAAAGCATATATTGACTCAGTGGGAATGTATCCTTAAGTATTTTGACATCTGTATTATGGAGAGGAGATACATAAAGAGTAAAACTGTAACAGAGCTGAGAGTGATGCTTAGTGATAGAGTGCTTGATTTGCATATTGGAGGCCATGACTTCAATCCCTGGCAGCAGAACCAAGCAAACAACAAGAGCAGACAGGGTTATGGTTTGGATGTGAGGTTTTCCCCAAAAGCTCACATGCGAGACAGTGCAAGAAAGTTCAGAGGAGAAATGATTTGGTTGTTAGAGTTTTAACCCAATCAGTGTTTAATCCCCTGATAAGGATTAACTGAGTGGCAACTGAAGTGGTAGGGTGTAGCAAGAGAAGGTGGGAATTGTGGTGTGACTATTTGTATCAGGAGAGTAGAGTGTTCCTCTCTGCTTTCTGATCACCACATAAATTGCTTACCTCTGTCTCACTCTTCCATCTTGATGTTCTGCCTCACCTGGAGCCTGGAGGAATGGAGCCAGCCTTCTATGGATTAAGACCTCTACTACCATGAGCCTTCAAATAAACTTTTATTCATCTATAATTGTTCTTGTCAGGTCTTTTAATTACAGAAATGAAAATGCTGATTAAAACAAGCCTACGTTTGCCTTTTTAATTTCTTAAGTGTCTTAGGCTGAAAACAGCAGTTTCTCTATTAACCATTATTAAACTAGCACATTACAGAATTGTAATGGAAAATTTGATTTTTTTTTTCTGAATGGCACTACTTGCCTTTAAGATTATACCTGAACCTCTGTTATTTTTGTTTAATCTTTTGTATTTCTGAACACACCTTTATAAACTTTTCTTATTCGTCAACTAAAATAAACATTGAAATATAGTTCACATACAGTATAAGAATACTAAAATTCCAAAGTTTCTATCTTCCTTGCTTTTTTGAGTAACTCATTACTGCTTTCATCTTCATTCTCCTCCTCACCCTCTATTTCCTCCAGGATGTTTGACACCATATATAATGCCCCCCAGGATTCAGATTTTGCTCAAGTACCTGAAACATAACAGATGCTGCCATGCTTTTCATAGCAGAGAATGGTGCTGTATCGGCCAAAAACCATAATTGGAACATATCCCCAAGCAGTGCAGTCATCATGGAGACTGGTAAAGGGAAATTCCTGTAATGGAGTTCAGTGCCTTTTCCCATCTGCCGAATTCCATCAGCATGTCCTGGCAGTAGTCCTTCCACAAATAACCCAAATGTGTTCTTTAGAAAAATCCATATAAAATCAGCAGAATTTATTCAAAAAGCCTATACGGAGTGAATGAATTGACCTCAGTCTGTTCCTAAGAAAAGGTCCCCTCACCCGCTGCCAGTTCATTTCCTGCTTGTTATTATTTTGACTATAATTTTTAAGCTTGGATGGTTTTATAATCATAATAACTTATAACCCGCCTATGTTCCTTTTAATGTATGTTTTATAGAATTGGCATCATCCTGTATATACAGATTTGTGTGCTGGATTTATTTTTACAATTTTTAAATTTTTTTGTGATACCAGGGATTGAACCCAGGAGCACTTAACTACTGAACCACATCCTCAGCCCTTTTAAAAATACTTTTTAGGGGCTGGGGTATTGCATAATGATAGAGCACTAGCCTAGCATGTGTGAAGAATTGGGTTCAATCCTCAGCACCACATAAAAATGAAGAATTCTCAGCACCACATAAAAATAAATAAGTAAAATAGAGATATTGTGTACATGTAGGCATCGTGTGCCCATGTTCAACTAAAAATATTTTAAAAATACATTTTATGTTTAGAAACAGTGTCTCACTAATTTGTTGAGGCTGGCTTTGAACTTGTGATCGCCCTGCCTCAACCTCCTGAGCCACTGGGATTATAGGTGTGCACCACCATGCCTGGGCAGAATATTTTTCATTGTACTTTGAAATAATAGTTTCAGCTGATTGCGTGTGTGGCTTTTGAGTGAAGAGGAGAAATAAAGACATTTCTCTTTCTTTGAAGGCATAAAAAAGCCTTTTCATGGAAATATTTATACATCAGTGTTAACTATCTTTCTGCTCTGGTTCTGACTATTCTTGTCTATATTTTTATTAGAAAATCTTAGTATTTAGTGCATACATTTTAAAAGTAATTTTCTGGATGAGTTTTGCAGGACTTACCAAGGAATTTGGTGTTTGAACTTTTGGCATGGTCTTTCATAAAATAAAATTTTTCTTTTTTAGCAATGTAGTGATTTAGTAATTTCAGAGAGTTGTTGCACATTTTTGCTGGTATGGTGGCAGTATTTTTTAAGTGGTCCCTTCAGCATATTTATTAAAGATAATATCTGTTTTCTAATGTGGCCACCTAATAGTATTAATTATGAGGCTGACCCTCTTTCACAGGATGGTGCATAAGCCCTTGCTTAAGCTTCCTTATTCACCATGAAATTCCTGATAATATAGAGTCTGGAGCTGTGTTATAATCTGCTTGTACAAATTCAGAAGTGCTTATGAAGACATAAGGAACCACTTTGTTTGGGGGCTCATTCTTTGCTTTACTGTATAGTACCATTTACAGGGTTTTGGCACTGTTTTGTAACAATTTCAGAATCACCACCATGAACTGTGAGGCTCTATGAAGAAGAATGAAAAGTACAATGGATAGAATATTTCATAATTGATTAATTCGTTCATATGAAAAATATAATTGTGAACAGAATCCAGGTGTACTTTACCCCTGAGCTACATACCCTGTCTTTTACTTCCTTCCTTCCCTCCCAACCTTTCTTCCATCCTGAGATAGGGTCTCACTAAATTGCTTGGGCTTGCCCAAACTTGAAGCTTCCAGGTTCAACTTTCCAAGTTGCTGGGATCATAGGCATACACCACCACACTCACCTCCATATGTAATTTGTTTTAGCATTGTGCATTTCTAAACAAGATCTGATTTATAGAGATCTTTTAGATATTGATAAATCTCATATGATATTTAATTAAAAATTACGTTTGTTATCATTACCATTAGTCCCATTGGAAATTTATTTGAGTATTGGACAGTGTTACATTCACAATAATGGACACACTTTTTTCCAACATTTTAATTGTGAGGTATAAGTTTCAAGTAGATCTGTTATTTTTTGTAAAAAGGCTGACTTTTTTTTGTTCATTTTTATGAAATTCCATGCTAGACACTGAAGAATCTTGATTTATTTTTTTCTTTCAAGTAAAAATGGTTCTCCATGAAAAAGACAGGTTCTTTGCCTTGCAGTTCAAGTTAATGGCAGAAGAGCTTTAACTCAGACAATTGCTGAACTTCAGTGTGCACAGATATACTTTATACATATATCCCTTTTTTGTCACAGATTTAATAAATCCAATACTTTTTTCATCAAGAACATTAATTGAAACTTCCTTTTTTTTCTTCATTTTTTTCATCCTCTGAAAATATGAGGTAATCAAGAATATAATACTTTGGTGATGCTGCCTTGATTTCAGCTAAGGCACCAATAATTTTACCCCCTACTGCTTTTATGTCACTATTACAAATGTCAGTAGTGTGACATAGACCAAATAACATGTCTGTGTTATTGTGAAACTGGTTTTGGCTACATAGATGGTTCAACTGGTGTATTGCATCATCTGAAGTCTATAGATCATTCTTTGAGAACTGCTGTTGTCTTATTTCCCCACCCCCCTACCTGCCAAACCAAGCCATTTCTGTATCTACCTCCTCTCCACAGATTGTAAAACTTATTCATTCTGCATTGGCTCATTTAGTATGTGGAAAAGAAGACTCGCTCAAAAGAATATTTTCAAGTAATGATAGTTGGTCCTCTCCTGACTTATTGAGAATACAAATGGGAATGAAGGGAGTTCTGTGCTTGGTAATGTTTTCATAGTTCTCCTAAACCTTGATATACTTTCGTATTTGGTGCTGGGTCTCTGGCAGTCCCAGTGCTTGGTGCTGCACAGTGTTGCTTCTGTAATGATTTTGAATTATAGGATTACATTATGATGGTGTTGAGAAATGCTCTTGGGGCCTTATTCTATGTCAGCTTTGGTCTAGGACAGATATAGAACTGGATCCTCTCTACACGTCAAGTGTTGAGAAAGTTTGAGGAGGTCTTTTTTATTCTATCAGGCCATCCTAGGCCAAACCTTGCCATGAGTTTTAATTAGATGGACCATTACAGCTCTGCCCACACTCACCTACACTGTGGCTCCATTTTACTTCCTGGCTCTGTTGTTCTTCCCTGTCTTTGCCTGTTTTTCACTGTCTCTGGACTTCAGGAATTAGAAAGTATTTCCTCTGTTCTTGGAAATATTTTGGGAATTCCTCATGATAACTTGAGACCAGGGATAAAAACTTTGTCTCATGTGTTTCAGTGTTTTTCAAAAAGGCAAGTGGTGCAGTAAACTAATTTTAAGCCAATCAGTAGTAGCCATATTTAGTATCTGTAAGAGATATTAGCCTATGAGAAGGACTTACTGCTATTCATAATTTCTAATTAACTTTCATTTGTCAACTCTTCTCTAATATTTCTTCTGTTGTGAAATGTAGGGCAACTTAAGTGGAACTAATTTATATCATCTTAAATATAGGCAAAGGGTCTCACCTTTTGTTTTCAAACACTGTGCTCCTAGCTATATACCAGGTGTTTCTCCATTATAATAACAATGCTGCTGCTGCTGCCCCTGCCACCACCATCATTGAAATAGGATCATTCCTTTTTTCTTCCATTGGAATTTGACATCTTTAATTTTGTCCTCATTCAAGATTTCATTTTTTTTCTGTCTATGTAAATCTATTTTGACTTTTTCTAGAGTAGGTAAGTTAATATGGCAAGGGCTGGAACAAAGTGGTTCACCAGTGATTTGAATAACTAAGGACATCACTGTGCAGAATGTTTTTTAATAAGCTTGTGACAGTTATTGGTGAGGAATATTAAGCCCAAGACATGCCTTTTCATCTGAGATATACTGTCCTCTGCTATGGGCAAAAGGAATATTTTTCTAATATGCAGTGTCTTTCCAATGCTCTGAAAGATTTTAAAGTGATATTTTGTGGAGGTGTTTTCTACTTTTTTCTAGTAACAGATTTGCATGTTAATAGATTTAACCCTCTTAGAGAATCATACAGAACAAATGAGAAGATTTGACATAGGGATTACTTTTTATATCCATGTAATGGTAGTACATTGCTTGACATATTATAAGTGCTCTGTAAATATCATGGATTCTTGAACTCCAAAGTTAATTCCATGAAGTCCAATTGATAAAAATTTTATTGAACCACATATTATGTTAGGTAAAGAAAGTAAGCATATTAATAAGCATTCTCAGTGTTAGAGTATCCTGCTAACTGGAAGATAATGTTATGAACATAAACTTATTTTATCATAGGCAGTGTTGTGGTAGTAACAGAAATACTAAAGTAGTGACATTGGAATAAGAGGGTATTTTACTCCTGGCAAGTATGGGGATTATGGAAAAGGGAGGTTGGTTGTCTGACTTTGGCTTTAAAGGATGAAGAGAATGAGAATCAAACTCCTTTTATTCTGTTTTATATCTCAGAATGTATCAGTAGACAACATAGGCTTGGTGTCTGGCATTGATATCACAATTTGGAATATGTGCTTCTTTTATAACTAGGTTTTCCCTTGGGTTGCTTCTCATTGTATCTTTATGCTGTGTCTTCTAAAAGAGTTGCCTGAAGTTCCATCAGTTGAGGAAGAAGTAGAAGAAACAGAGTCTTGGGCGAAGCCTCTTATTCACCTTTGGCAGACAAAGTCCCCTAACTTTGTGGCTGAACAAGAATATAATGCAGCAGCAGCAAAAATGGAGCCACACTGTGCCATCTGCACTCTGCTCATGCCATATTACAAGGTAATTTGGGGTGGTGTGGCTGTCAACCTGTCCTTACATTGGTCCACTTTCTGTGACTGTGTACCCTTGAGGTCACTTGTGAATCATTGTAGGTGAGTATTCATCAAAAATAAGATGGCAATACTTCTTAGCTATTGTTCTTTGAAGGACAACAATGATTTCTACAAGCCCCTTGGGAACCATTTTTCTGATAGTACTTTTTCCTTTTTGAGTATCTTGGTTTTTTTCAGGGAAAGAGTCATTTCAATGTTTCTGTTGTTTTTACAACTAAACTTAAAGCTTAAAAACAGAACCATGCAAAGAGAGAATTTAGTCTTGGTTACTGTTTTATGTTTGAAAATGTTGCTCTCAAAATATGTGCCAGCTCTGGGCCCCAATTTTTTTTTCATTAATTTTTAAAATTTTAACATCTCAATCTACCTGTATAATTCCCAATAATCAAAAAATTTTCAGGTAAATGATAAAATTTGGGAACGTTTATTTAAATGAGATCTTTGGAGATAATAAAGCAATTCATAAGTTATAAAAGGAACAAATACTTAACATTTTCATACATTTTGGAGAGATGACAGTTTTTTGTTTGTCATGATTCTGCCTTATTTGGTCATTTGTACCAGTAACATCTCTTACTCTTTAAGCCTTGTGATAAGGCAAATGCTTTAGAACCCCTCCTCAGTTCTGTTACTCAAATTAAACCTGGTGTTTGAAAATATTCCTTAAAATGCTAACCTGGTAATATTTTTATTAAATCAACACATGTATTTATCTATTAGAAATGAAGAGGTAAAAAAATTAATAAGAAGAATGCATGCTTTCCATGAACTCTTTTTAGAATAACACAGTTTTAGTAGCTCATCAGTTTCTTTTATGAGCAGACATTCAAAATATTTTCTTGTTCTTTCAGATTCCTTCCTTCCTTCCTTCCTTCCTTCCTTCCTTCCTTCCTTCCTTCCTTCCTTCCTTCCTTCCTGTATGTGTAGGAAGCGGGGCCCAGGGATTGAACTCAGGGGTACTCAGGGGCACTCGACCACTGAGCCATATCCCTAGCTCTATTTTGTATATTATTTAGAGAGAGGGTTTCGCCTCACTTTTCCTGAGGCTGGCTTTGAACTCACAATCCTCCTGTCTCAGCCTCCCGAGCTGCTGAGATTGCAGGCATAGATTAATTTCTTCATGGGAGCCTGAGAAGGACCATTACTAAAAAGCTAATAGGAAGGGCAGCAGAATACAACATACACTAGTATGGCAATATGTAAAAAAGTGGATGTGTAACCGATGTGATTCTGCAATCTGTATACGGGGTAAAAATGGGAGTTCATAATCTGCTTGAATCAAATGTATGAAATATGATATGTCAAGAGTTTTGTAATGTTTGAACAATTAATAATAAGAAAAAAAGAAAAAGCTAATAATTGTTGGGATAAGGAAAACAACAGGAATAACAAAAGGTGAAAGCAAATGGCTAGAAGAGGGTTTAGTGGATTGGAGTGACAAGAATGAATTATGAACTGTTTTCCATCTTTTTCACTCAACATGGAAATGTTGTGTTTTTCAGCCAGATAGCAGCAATGAAGAAAATGATTCTAGATGGGAGATCAAATTAGATGAGGTGGTTGCATCAGGAGGAAAGACTAAGCCCCTCATTCCCGAGATGTGTTTTATTTATAGCGAAGAAAATATAGAATATTCTCCACCCAACGCCTTCCTTGAAGAGGATGGAACAAGCCTTCTGATTTCTTGTGCTAAATGCTGCGTACGGGTTCATGCAAGTAAATACATTTATAGTCCATCAATCACTCACTTTTCTGTGCTTCATGTAGTTCTTATTGCTCACTGATTTGGAACTGTCAAATCTATTGTATTGAACTATTGACATTCTTGATGGTTCGATCATTTTTTCCCTCATATTTCTTTTAGTGAAAGTATGAGGGTGAATAATTAATTATCCTTCCCCCCCCCCCAGTCTTCCTTATGCAATACCAGTGGTGAGTAGGCCTTTTTTTTTTTTAATTGTTGTTGTTGTTTATTTGGTGTTCAAGTGAGTTACCATCATGAGGCACCTTTCTTTCACATGCTTGTGTTTTACTTACCTTATAATAAAATTTAACGTGAACATCTGATGTTGATTGATGAGTATTTTTCTTTATGACTTTTTAAGGAGAAATCAATCTTCCTTTCATGATTCTTAGAGTTATTATTGTATTGAGTTAAAGTGTTATTTTTTATAAGTAAAAGGAAATCTCTACTGTTTTCCAGGGGAGAATAATCATTACAATAGTTTTTTCTCCCAAATGAGATGATTAGGCTGTGTCTGTCTGTCTGTCTCTGTCTCTCTCTCTTTTAGTTTTAGACTTTATTTATTTTAATTTAGAAATTGCAATTTTAATTTATTTATTTTAATTTAGAAATTGCAAAAATAACCAGGTTTAGTAGCACATGCCTGTAATTTGTTGTTTTTTGCACAAATGGGGGAAGTGGTGAGTATATTTAAAATAACAACAACAATACAACTGGTATAAAGCCTATAGTATACGTAAAAGGGATTCATTATATACAACTCTATTTTAAATAATTCTATTTTTTCCAATTTTACTCAATCTTGTATTCTGTAAACAACTTCCGTACGGTCTGTCTTTCTCAATGTGTAGTTGAAAAGATTTTTGATGGAGTTATCTTCATTCATATTTACCCCAAAGAAATAATAGTTTTAGAGTTGGAATTACCTCCTGATAAATTTATAAATTAGATACCATATACTTCCTGAAGAGATTTGAATGTCATCTGCTTGAAATATAATAATAGCAATCTTCTTCTATTGATAGTAATTAATAACACACACATGCATGCACACAACACAGTTTCACCATATGTTAGTATATATATTTAAGAGGCAAAGCATCAGGACACAAAATAGGCATTTAATCTTGATTGTAAATGTAGGAGTTATACAGTTTAGCTATGTTATTTCATAAATGTGTACTTGAACTTCATATTTTATAGAATTGGCTAACTGCTATAGGTGTTTCTTTAGATAGTTACATTTCTGTTACTTTCTGTTCCTATCTCAAATGTTACTGAAATTTGTAAATACTACCCATAGAATTTTCTTAGGTTTTTTGTAACTTAGGTTTTTTGTTTGTTTATTTTGTTTGTTGATTCTGGTTATTGAATTCAAGGGTGCTTTTATACTGAGCTACATCCTCACTTCTTTTCATTTTTTTATTTTGAGATCAATTCTCGCTAAATTGTTGAGGCTGGTCTTGAACTTGCGATCCTCCTGCCTCAGCCTCCCTAGTTGCTGGGATGACAGGCATGTGCCACTCCTTTTGGCAACATATTTCTTGCTGCCATATAATTGTTATATATTTGTACCCTTAATCATCTTCATATTCATTTTGGGACAGGCATTGACCCATCAGACAAGTTGAATTAAGGACATTACTTCATCACTAATCAAATTGTGTAGTCTTTTCCCTATCACTGAAATGAAGGATAATTATGTGTAATTTTTAAAGTGTAATTGTAAATCACATGAATTTAAAAAGTAGTACATCAAAATTTGCTGTTTACTTATTTTAGCATTTCAAAACACTTTCCTTAATGGATTGCTTCTTCTTGGAAATGTTTATGCATGTGTGAAAGGCCAGACTTGGAAGCTTAAAAATATTGTCTACTCAAGAATTATCTTTGTGAAATATTGTGAGCATTAGTTAACCTTAAGACCCATACCACTTTTTTTTTTGTTTTTTTGTTAATCATGTCTTGTTAATCATGAAGCAGGAGAACCAAAAATATCTTTCACACAGGCTTGCTTGTATTTTGTTTTAAGCCTCACAAATAAAAAACAGTATATAGTGGGCAAATGATATGGTTTTATTTATGTCAGTATTGAGATACGTAATATTGTAAAGATGCATGAGACCTAATTCATGGATCCATGCTATTATTTCCTAGGCTGTTATGGTGTTCCTTCTCATGAGATCTGTGCTGGATGGCTCTGTGCCCGGTGCAAAAGAAATGCCTGGACAGCAGTAAGTATCTTGTTTTACTACTGCTTTACCTCTTCAGTTATTCCATTCATGTGGATACATTTAATTATAGTAGAAATATAAGATTTCATGAATTTTTCTTAATATATATTTAGTTCTAGATGGACACAATACCTTTATTTCATTTATTTATTTGTATTTGAACTCAGTGCCTCATACGTGTGAGGCAAGCTCAGCCCCTGCATGAATGTTTTTCTGTGTAATTTCACACTCTAATGTTTTTTTTTGTTCGTCCTTCTCTAAATTGTCCTATTGTATCCATTGTAGAAATTGACATTTTCAAGGCCTCAAAAATTTAAAATTTTACTTAATTTTTCTGTACAGGATTATTACTGGCATCATTAAGAATAATTATCCTAAGTAATAGTCAAGGTGGAGATATTCAGCTGATGCCTGAAGAAACCATGATCATTTCCATCTTTTCCAGTAGCCTGAGGTCTTTCTCCCACTTACTCATTCTTACATTTATACTAAGCTGGTTTACATTTATACTAAGCTACGCCAGGCATTGCCATGAACTTTAAATAAAATGTTTAACAACAAAGGATTATTTGGGAACACATTTCCTCTTGGTCTTAATAAGTTTTTTTTCTAAAACCCCTGTTGAAACTTAGATCCAGTGTTGATCTCCATTCCACTAATCTATTGTGTCATACATTTTGCCATTTAATTGTGTTCTACGCTAAATTTTCTTAAAAGGTGTCTTGTTTTTTCAAGAGCAAAAAGAACATTCTTAAACATGATGACCTGCCAGATCATTCTATCTCCCTCCCTGATGACCTTAGAGCAGGAGATGAGCTTGATGTTTTCAGATCACTAAATGATAAAGAATTTAATTTTCTTGCAACCACAGTTAAAAACCTGAAGGATAATGTGAAGAAACATGCCTTGCATGATGAAAATTTATGTTATGATTATGTATAGTTAGATCTCAGTATGGAAGTTCACACATGGTGACTGTAGATTGAAGGAATGAATCTGAGGGCAATATCTTTCTGAATTATTGGTGACTTTCACTTTGGGTAGGGTAAGAGGGAAAATATGGGCACTCTTTAAAGTCTAAATAATATGATTTACTTAATTTCAGAGGCAATATCTCCCTTTTAAGAAACTTCTACATTAGTAGGCCCAGAAAACATTTTGGTGTCTTCTTTCATGTGATCAATTAGGTTAATGAAATTTAAGTGAATATAGAGCATCTTCAAATAGCCAGCAGTTCTTACTTACAGGCAAGACTGGATAAATATATTCAATTCTTATTGATATATCCAGCTCTTTTTATTGTGTAGTTTCTATTCCATTGTAGAGCCAAAGTGAAATTTTGTAGCGACAGTTTGGTGATATTCTTTCATTCACCTTGACAAATTAGAAATAAATTTGTCAAGGCATAGAGGCCATCTCATCACTTCACTAGGGTGTTAAGAGTTCCATCCATAGTTATTGCCTTGCTCCTGTGCTCAAACACTGAGCAGTCCTATTGTCAAAGGTACCATTGTCCTTTGCATGGTAGAGGCAGAATCAGGACTAGTCTATCCATTCTGATTTTAAAGCCGTTTCTGATCAATTTTGCTGTTTTTATATGGCATGTTCTAAAAGGAAAGCAGTCTGATTTATCACTCTTTGGAATTGATTTAAAGCAGATTTCTATTAATCTTAACTCATTGTCTCCTCAAAAAATATGGTCATTTGTATTTTTAGTGTTGAAGCCATCTAAATCTTTTTCAGTGGATAAGAGAACTGGTAACTCGTGAGTATAACTTTACAATGATTTTCAGATTCACATAGTTTCTAATTTTTACTTGGAAATGATTCAAATCCTCAGTGGATGCCAGTTTTTTCTTTTTTTCAAGTTATTGATTTTGAGTGAACTTTGTCTATGAAGTTCCATTTTCAATTCTCCTGAGAAATAATTGCAGTTTTAAGTATTGTAGAGAAGTAACTGATAATATTGATAATTTACTTTTGTGTGGCAGTGAGTTTTGCAATATTATTTTTTACTAAACACTTAAGTATGATTTCTTTGAATTTTGTGTCTGGAATGATTACATTTTAAAAGTATCCTTAGACCTGAGTTCTTCTGGAAGCAGTCTCTGGTTGTCAGTTTTAGATTCCAGAGGAGCTGTAGATCTTCTTTTAAATGGAGCTTCTGAAGAAGCTTATGGGAATCTAAGAGCATATCTTTGGTCAGAGAATATTTCACTTCTTCCTAAAAATTATTTTTTAACCTATCTTGTGAAATAAGTGTAATTTATCAGGAATGCAAAATGGTCTTGTATGATATTTAGCTTGGGACATATGATTATACAACAAATGTAATTATTATAGCTATTTTCTTTTATGGTAAGTGGCTTTTGAACATCTTTTATTCATTTTCATAAGGCATATTCGAGAATTATACATGGTGATTATACATGGTGATTCTATATCATACAGTGAAGAAGCAATAGTATTTTGGAAGCAAAGACATCTTAGGTATTATATCACCACCCTCAGACAATAAATAAATTAATAAGATCAGATAGTAGAGTGTTGAACTAAGTTGAAATTTTTAACGTCAGTTTGGGAAAGATAATAAAAGAGGTTTCTGAGGCTAGAATTAGTCTTTACAGATGCTGTTTTTTTATTTACCAATTATAAAGAGTAGATGTCACTCTGGATTCAAATACTCTGTTTTTTTTTATTAGTTACTCAAGACAATACAATGATCTTGACATCATACATTTGATTCAAATGGGGTATGAATTCTTATTTTTCCACATGTACATATTGCAGGATCACATTGGTTATACAGTCACGTTGATCATACACCAATACTAGTGTCTGTTGTATTCTGCTGCCCTTCCTATCCCCCCTCCTCTCCCCTCCCCTCACCTCTCTCTACCCAATCTACTGTGACACATTTCTCTCTCTTTTTTTTTTCTCTTCCCTGGAGAATTGACTCCTGTCTCATTTGTCTCTGTAATACTTCTAGTACGGTTTTATAATGTCAGATCATTGTGAGGTAATGAACCTAAAGTAAGGTTGATGATACTGGGATCTGAGATAGATTTCTATTTTTGATATTTAGTGTTCTCACCATTTCCAAAGATTATGTTGAGACCTAACTCTGATTTTTGTTTTTAACCATTTCTTTATTTTATCATCCAATTATGTCAATTAAGAAACAGAGAGCTGGACTACAGCTTCAACTGCATGTGTTTAAGGAAGAGATGAGTTACAATTTTTGTATTATACCTTAACCTGGTTTCTGAGATTTGGATTTCTAGCCTCTAAATCCCCAATCACATGAGATGAAAATAAAAGAACCCCACAGCTCCAGAAATAACTATCCTCATATTCTGGCTGTCTACTTCATAGTTTGATATCATTGTCTTCAGTCTCAACTTTGTCTTACATTAATGTTGATCAAATTAATAGATGCAACAATTTTAAAGCTTTGTTTGAATTCATAGTCTATAACTCAGCTGATTATATTATTTTATTTTCAGCTGTGTTCGGAGTGCTTTTTTGTGTGTTTTAATAATTCTTTTTTTGGAGTAGTTTTTCCTCCTTCACTATAATTTCATTTTCAAGAGCATTTCAAACATTGCCAACTCCTTTTTGTTTATTTTAGTGTGGTACTAGATAATGAATTTACTGGTGCTTTACCAGGGATCTACATTCTCAGCTCAAAATTTTGAGATAGGATCTGGCTAATTTGATCAGGCTGGCCTTGAACTTGTGATTCTCCTACTTCAGCCTCCTGAGTCACTCCAAGTACTGTTTCTAGGTGTGTAAATGCAGTATTCTGATTTTAGTGTCTGATTCTTGTTATTTAGATTCTTCGTGGATATTTTATCACTTTTGATCTAAGTTTCTATATTTTGTATCTATTATCTGCATCAGTTTCCACTATAAGCTTCTCCTTAGTGAAAATGTAAACCTAATATTCTCACCATAAAGAGAATTTGTATTCTTTCCCCTCTCCTCTTCCCTTTTTCTCTCTGTCTGCCCCCCGCCCTTTCCATTTTATTCTTTTAAAACTTTTTCTGAATGTAAGTATTTCTGTAAATGCCCCAAAATGACTCTATGTCTGACCACAACTTTTATTCATGAAAGAAAACTAACATCTGGAGTAGCCTGGCAACCTAAAAACTTTCTTTTATTACAAAAGCTAAGTCCTT
The DNA here is from genome assembly GCF_045843805.1 of Urocitellus parryii. NCBI lineage: Eukaryota > Metazoa > Chordata > Mammalia > Rodentia > Sciuridae > Urocitellus > Urocitellus parryii. Next base: position 150,237,767 of record NC_135534.1, read on the forward strand.
AATGCTTTATATATAGAGTTTTAAAGATAGTAATAAGATTTTCATAGATATTCTGAAGAATTTATAATATGAAATTCTAAAGAATAAATAAATATAAGTGGGTTAAAGAAATGAAGAAGAAATTTGTGTAAAATTCTCTTTTAAAATGAAGGGACAGTGTAACAATGCTGGCAGTTGTTTCTGTCCAGGAAATTAAGGTGTTTCCTTAGGAACTTTTCAGGCGATAGAAGCTGTGGGTTTTGTTAGAGTATCATAAGTGGGAGTGAAAGCTGCATGTGAAGACTGATAATTTAACATTGTAGAAAGTCACTTCTCACTCAGTTTCATGATATTGACTGATCATGAGTTGCCAGGCTTCTTTCTGTCCCTAGCAGCATTAGGCCTATGCTGTCATTTCATTGTTACTTTGAAAAATTCTAAATAATACCTTATGGTATATCTTACCAAGGAGCTTTTTTATTATCTTCAATAATTGTTGGGAAGTTGGGAAGTTTTAGTAGTTCATATGCCTATATTCTAAACAGAATCTAAATTTAAAAGCAATGTAATGAGACAGTTCAAAAGAGATGTATTTAAGTTCTGTTGCAGTCCTAAAATTCCTTGATTCTGATTTCTTTGTAGTTCCATTTTTGCTTTAATTAATTTTCTTTAAGAATTTGGGACCTTCAAAAAAATTCTATTTTTTTAAAAACCTAGTTAGATGCAATGAGTTAAAATAAAGAAATACCATCTAATACTAGTAATTATTGGCCAGATGACAATTCACTTGTAATTATATGTTTTCATCATTTTATACAATTCATCAGTGAAAATACTCTGTGCAATACTGATTTGGGGTACATTTCATTATAAATTTTCCAGAAATAATCTTAATGTAAACTGTGTATTTTTGAATGATATGTGACAGTATAGGTTCAATTGTAACAAATTATACCACTCTGATGGAGGAGTTGATTATGGGGAGGATGTGCATGTATGGGGAATGGGTATAAGGGGAATCTCTAATTTCTTCTCAATTTTTCTGTTAATGTAAAATTGCTATGAAAAATAAAGTATAATAAAAATTATTCCAAGGCTTTATTATAATTTTATCTAGCTGCCTTTTGGGAATGCATGGTAGTGTACATTATGTTTTAAATTTCTTTTTATTTCAATATGTCTCTTTATACTGAATTCAGGAGAGTTTGAATTTTTTTGACATTAGTACAGTATAAAAAATGCAGGTATCCATTATGATTTTTATGACTATTGCCATGCTAGGAAAAGTAGACTTTGTAATGAAAAAATATTTTTTAAAACCATTTTTTAGGTTAGGATTCTCATTCTCTATAATGAAATGCATAAAGTAGGTAATTGTATACATTTACAGAAAGAGCATTTATACATCTACAGAATATACATCTACAGAAGAGCAATTATTGTACTCTGCAGAATGATAAAATTGTACACATATAACTAATGTAATGTTCTGTTCCTTTTTCCCAAAAACGGTTTTAAGAAATCAAAACCCATATATAGAATGTGTCTTCAGTTCAGCCTTATTTACTGTAGTATATTTTACTTCATTTTTGAAAATAGAGTAATAATTATATGTGAGCAAACTTACAAAAAGTAGAACATGTCAGCTTGGCATGGTGGCAAATATATGTAATCCTTGCTAGCTGGGGGACTGAGGCAGGAGGATTGCAAATTCAAGGACAGCCTAGACAATGCAGGGAGACCTTGTTTTTAAATATGAAAAACAATTAATCTACCCTAACAAGTTGAATTTGCAAATTCAGTAAAAACAAAATGAACATTTTGCTGCTTTGGCATATATATATATTTTTTGATTGTACATAAGTATCATGTATGGATGGAGTAATTGTTGCCATTCCATGTCCTCCAGTGGTGCACATGACTATTTTAATTGACTCATGAATGAAAGGGAAGTCTTTTCTCTGCCTTTATCAGAGTCTCAAAATTAATTTCTTATACTCCTTGAGGGTTAATCGTCTATATGAAGAATTTTGACTTTTGTGAAACCTATTAAACTTCTTGATTTTTGGAGTGGATCTTATTTTGACTCTCAGCCTGATGTCTCAAGTAGGAAGATCTGTGTCTTGGAAAGCTGGTCCCTCCTGACATTTTTGAGAACAAGCCTCAGCCCGTTAATTGTCTAGATATGTCTCCATAAGAACTGGCAAATGGGGAAAGCTGGGTTCTTTGACCGAGTTTTCAATTTTCACCGTAGATCTGAGGGTAAATCCCATTGATTGAACCTATTTCCCATAGATGGAGGTACTTCTGATAGAAAGCAACTCCACTCCCACTCTGTTGAGTCTGAAGATAGTGCTTTCTGTCCTATTTGTCTAATGTAGAAGTTCTCTCTTAGGACAAGGATGATGAGAGTTGAACTAAGTTTTTATGGTTGAGGATTATGTTACCAGTATTTCATTTAAAAAAAAACCTTATTCCTCAATATCAATTTCATAATAATTATTAGAAATTCTATATATTTAAATTTTTTTGTTACCGTCATTTGGCTCTCAGAATCTTTTTTTTTTTTTAATATTTTATTAGTTTTTTTTTTCCCGGCGGACACAACATCTTTGTTTGTATGTGGTGCTGAGGATCGAACCCGGGCCGCATGCATGCCAGGCGAGCACACTACCGCTTGATCCACATCCCCAGCCCCTCTCAGAATCTTTTGTTTTAGAAAAAGTAGTTTCATCACTTAACTTCAAAAATATAAATTCAGGGTAACTAATGATTTACATAAAAACTAATGTAAATTGTATGGATAGAATTTTCTTAGTTTTTACACAATTTAGTGCTAATAAAGACCAAAGAGATCTAGATCTGTCTCAGAAATCTCCTCTATTACAGATAATGAGTCAGCAGGTTTAAGAGAGTAATTCCTTTGTCCAGGATTCCCTACTCTGTAGTAAGAGGACCAGGATTCATGGAATTGGCTACTTAGTCCTACAGATTCCCAGGCTTAGATTCGTTCTGCCCAGCTACTTGCTTTTAGAGAGGGAAGAAGTCTGAAGAACTAGCCTACATCAGAAATGTTTTGAGGTGGTCTTTGTTCACATTGAAATGAGAGCCAGCACTAACTTGCAGTGTACTGAGTTATCTACTTAATGTAGAATAATTGGTGTTAACAGGTGGTTGCACAAAACAGGTTCTTTTCCCTTTTATATTTACTTTATTTTCTGGCCAGAGGACTTTTCCAGAACTGGATAATCTCCTGAATCCAATTTCCCAACTGACAACAGCATTGACAGTTTTCTTTTGTGAAGAACTCTGATGTGGCTTTGTAGATCAGAACCATTGATTTTTAGATCAGATTGGCTTATGGCCTTGAGAGGTCATGGTGACATTGCTGCTCTCTCTGATATGTTTTATGCTGTATTTCTTTTCCTTCCATGGGATACTGTCAAGACCCGATGAAGAGAGGCTGTCAGCCTGCCAGGTGACTTTGATCTACATACAAAGTAAAACGAGGGGGAAAGAAAGGCCCTGTTTGTGTCAAAGGCAGGGCATTCACCAGTGGGCAGTGTCTGTAGCCAAGTGCTTGCTTTTGCTGCCTTGCTTCTCTCTATAGAGGTGTCTCTGGAACACCAGCCAGAACCCTACTCTCCCATCTGAGGCAGTATATTTGGTCTCAGAATTACCTCTTCCCTCCTGAGGAGGCAAATTATTCCAAACAGTTGCAGACTTACACCTTGGCTTACAAAGGACAGAGTGGTAATAATTATTTTATCTTAACCAAACAGAATACCACATTTAGTATATCAATTGTTCTGACAGCCTAACTATGATATTCAGCCTTTCTATTAGGGAACTGCTTACAGGCCAAAAAGTCACAAAACATTTTTCTCTGTTCTTTCCTTTCACTTTTGCTTAATAAACACCTCCATCCTCTTTTGTAATAGAAAGAGAAGTCTACATAGCTCAGTGTAAATGGAACTGTATTCATAAATAGCTTCTTGATTGAGAACAAATGCTTCATTAATCTTAGTGCTTCAACCAGAGAGAGCACAAGTAAAGTCAGGAAGAATAATGAGTGACATTACGGGGAGCCTAACATTCTGTACTACACATCAGGCTGTGCCTGCCTGGAGATCACTTGGCTGCAAGGCGCATCTCCTTTGCAATGAGGAAGAATGGAGGGGACAGAAACTGCAATGCAGGCATTTCTCATGAATGGTAAAAATTAATCCAGTGACAGGATGAAGAAATCATGTACTTTGCTGTTTTTTTGTCGATGGTCATGCTGGGAAGAAAGAGTAAACCAGCTGAGTCTTTATTTGAAAGCAAAATGTTATATAATTTTATCTGTGTTGGATGTATGTTCAACTTGAAGTTTTGCACAGGATCCTGGAAATACTATCGTAAATGTAGTAAGCTCCATGTGATTTACCTATGATCAATCGTAAATTATGCAGATACTGCTCTTGCTACTACCTGTCATGTAAATGGCTTGCTATACAGCTAACAGGCAGGTGCTCTGTAAACCTCAAATTAATTTTCATACTAATGTAATCAATGTCATTAGAATGATGAATCTAGGTTTAAAGAAAGTGTTTTGAAATAAATGAAGAGTATGATTTTCTATTCACTTTTTCCCTTTTCACAAGTGGCGGTAATTTAGATAGTTAAATCTAAGTTTATTTGGTCAATGTTGTAAATTTGAGGACAAAAAAAACTATCATTCTCTAATTTAGAAAACAATGCAAATTCCATTGACATACATACTGTAATGTTCTAGGAACATAGTTACTCAAAAGTTTCCTTTCTGACAATATTTAGAGATGGTTGTGGGTTAAGTTAGTCAGTTTTTCATGTAAATATTAAAAGAGATAAGATTTTCAAAACTGCTAAGTATTTCAACTCAACTCTACTTCTTTTCAATAGAAAGACAGCATTTTGATAGGGTCATTAGTTTTCATTATTCACTGTTCATCTTTTCACTAGTTATATTTAATTTAATTTCATTTAATTTTAATGCAATTTTTTGTCGTGGGTAGGGATCAAACCTAAGGCCTGTATATGCTGGACAGGTATTCCACTAGTGAAGATATACTCCTGACTGTATATGTTCATATTATTTTAAGTTTCCACATATGAGAGAAAATATGGGATACTTGTTTTTCTGACAAGTATCCCATGTTTTCTCTCACTTGTGGAAACTTGTCTTTTTGCAAGTCCAGTAATTACCTCTGGCTCACCCTCCCCAAGCTGAATATATGTTGCATTTTAAATGTTGTCTCTCAATTTCAGGCATGTTACTATGAGAAGCCTTCTCTGTCTTTCTTGCCCACACCCTCTTGTTCCTGGACACAAGCAAAATCATTTATTCTCACTGTGGCAATGTGATTCACTGATTCTCTCAACTTTTTCTAGTCTGTTTCTTCATGTCTCTGTTCTCTTTTTAGGTAGTATATTTATTCCTTTGCATATACTGTCGACTCCCTTCCTGCTTTCTCACTTTTTTATTCTCCTTCAGCATCAACCACCCAGGTTATCTATCTGCCCTGTACCTGCAGTCCTGTAGCTGAACATGGCTGCAGAGAACACCCAGTAGGCAGAGTGTTCCTGCTTTTAAAAACCTGATGAGCTCATTTTCTATTTTACCAAGCAATAGGAAACCATCAGAATAGACCTGCATATTTCTACGTGCATTATAACTCTAATTTCTATGTTCCTGTCTCAAGCCATTCTCTCCTTTATCCATGGAATCTCTATTCAAATAACTCATCTTTCTTTCCCCCACATCCCCAATATTCTTCTCTAAACTGGGTTTGGTGGCGCACATGTGTAATCCCAGCAACTCAGGAGATTGAGGCAAGAAAATCTCAAGTTCAAGGTCATCCTCAACAATTTTGTGATGCTCTAAGCAACATACCAAGAGCTCATCTCAAAATAGGAAATAAATTGGTCAGGGGAATATAGCTCAATAGTAAGGCACCCTTGGCATCAATCTCTATTAATACCACTTCCTGGAAAAAGTAAATCATCTCTAGGTGATGCACATTTTTATGCAAACCATCATCTTCAAATGAAAAGACCTCTTGTCAGTGCTGGCTACCACCTTAGTTCTCTGTACCCTCGTATAGTAAAACTCTAAAGACTTGTCTTCTCCCTAATTTCCCCACTTCCCTCTTACCCTATTGTAGTTATAGAGTGTGCTCCACGTTTCCATATTGTATGTTTCACCACCAGGATCTGTTGATCACTGCCTCCTGTTTTAACTGCCATCCTCATTTAGTTTCCAGCATCTTGTAGACTCCTGCTTTTCCTCCTACTTTATGTGCTGCTGCTTTTCATGCTTCTTAGCCAAGTTCTTTTTCATCGTCCCAACCAGGTACTGTTGCAGATTCCCAGGTCTCAAAAACTTGGGCTCCTTAAAGTCTGTGTTAATGCACATCGTGTTATCATCCTACCTCAGCTTTAATGGTTTTGAATTGCATCTATTCATTGATGATTTGTATATTTATAGTGCAGACCCAAATAAACAATCTCATGTGAAGCACTTCTGCTCGCAAGTCCAGTAATTACCTCTGGCTTACCCTCCCCAAGCTGAATTCTAGATCTACTTTTCCTGTACCTTTCCTCATTTCCAGTGACTGGGAATTTTGACCTCCCGCTTGATGAGGTCAGAAGCTTTAGAACTAGATTTAAGGCTGTTTCCTTTTTTTCATATTTTACTTGTGTTTGAGTAAATCCTGAGTTCTTTACATTCAAAATGAATCTAAGAGTCCTGACTTCCTGACTAGTTCTTATCACCTCTATTGATACTACTCAGGTATAAGCCTCTCATTACCTCTTTTTTTGCATTATGGCAGTATCATTCTGTTTCTTACCTCTACTCAGGTACCTTTATAGTCTGCTGTCCACATCAGTGAGCCATTTAAAATGTAAGTCAGATTATGCCCTTTCTCAAATTTTATAGTGGCTTCCCATCTTGGTTGATGTGACCTATGAAGGTTTTCCATATGTGAACTTTTATTTGAAGATTGATTAGATATTCTTCTTATCTCTGTGAGTACCTTTCATAGGAGAATAGGCCAGGGGTCTACCTATATTCCTCTTTCCTAAGGAACTCTGTGGTCTATTCACATAGCATTTGACCTCTGACCATCTACGTAATCTGCTCTGTTTGTCTGTCTGCCTCTTCCTCCCCAACCCATATTAAATTCCCTGAAGATAGAACCATTACCATTTACTATTATAGCTCTAGAGACATCATGGTGATGAATAGTTGATTGAATGAATGTTTTTACTTATTATACAAATAGATGTGAATATCAGTGTTGGAGAATTCACTTGCTAATATTAAATTAATTGTAGGTTGTGGGATTTCCATTCAAGTATACTGCAGGAAAATTGTCATTCAGTTTTCTAATCAGATAGAGTGCATGCCACCACCCCTGTCCTTTCTCCACCCCAGACAAATGAGCCACATATGACAAAATGATTCTTTCATGTTTTGTGGTTCAGCACAAGTTTTGCTTTAATGCGATAATTACTCTTTGTTTTCCCTGCTTAGGCAGCCCAATTTTACAGTTTTGCATTTCTGTTATGAACAAGTCAGATAAATGAGAGAGAGACAGAGAGAGGAGAGAGAGGGAGAGCGAGAGATCCTGCGTGCTCGTGTGTGTATGCAGGGAGTAGGTGGGTTGTACTTCAATCTCATAATTTTTCTATAGCTCTGAAAATTGGCTTTAGTGGCACTTATGGATATGTCAGCTAAAATGAGAGCTTCTTACGAGGCAGCTTGAGAATGTTTGTATTGGCATTTCTTTAACTGATGTTTTATAGAAGAGCCATTGGAACGAGATTTCCCTCTACTACAAGTAATGAACAACTGCAATAGCCATATCACAACAGTGCATTTCCCACCATTGTTGTTAATGTTGTGTCAGCATTTTGATTATAAACACTCTTTTTCATGGTTTAATAACTCAGCCATAAAGAAATCATTTCATGTTGTAAATTGGTATACTTGTGAGCGGTTCATCTCAGTGGTGAATTTTTTATGAAATCAAATTTCAAAAATATTTGGCATTGTTAAAAAGGAATTTTGTCATTGGTATTAGGAAAGGGAATGGGACCTATGCAGAAAAAAGTACAATGTTCACGATATGATATGATTTTATATTTTCTCATTCAGTTTAATTGTCCTGAGGGGGGAAAATGCAATGGAATGGATTTTTTTTTTTTAAATGTTGTTCTTGGGAGACAGAAATAACAGCTGCCTTATAGAGTAATCACGTTGTAACAGGCATTTTGGTTGTTTTTTTTTTTTTTTTTAAAGATAATATTGGTTGACTGGCAATATCTAAATCTTTATAATAGTGAGTCATTTTATTCTGGCTGTTATTGTTCCTGGAAAAAGCATGCTTATTAATCATACAAGAAAACAAGGCTCGTAACAAGCACAAACTGTTTAATGTTATTTATTTATTTTGTTCTGCAAGACTGAAGAGTTTTCATATCTACATAGGTTAGATTAGAATTTCCGGTTTCCTGAAAGAATTTATAAGATGTCATAAGTCCACCATTTAAAAATTTCTCTTTGAGGGAGAAAAAAAAAGGATACAAAGTTGGGTAAACATCCAGCTCTTTTAATTTTAAATTGCATATATTCAATTTAAAAAGATTTAATTCTCTGTGTGTGTGTGTCTCTGTGTCTGTGGTTTTTCTTTTATTAATTTGAAATTACTTAATACTGTTAGCAAAGTTCTCTAATTCCCATCATGCTCAAGTTTTTAAAGCTCAGTTTTTACATAAAATTACTGATAGTGCTTAGTCCTTCAGCCTTTCATATGTTTTCTATGCATAACCTTCTGTTATAGCTTGCTGCTTTGGGGTGACTAAAATGGTCAATGGATTTAAATATCTTAGTGTTTTCCCTTAAATACTGTATTTTATATGTCTTAATACCTTAGAGTTTGTGGATTTGCCATATTTTTTCATTACTATTTTAAGTTACAAGCTTTAATCTATTCTCATTATATTAAAATCCAGACATTACAAATAAGATTTAAACTAATGATAATTGCAGTTCCCCATAGCTATTCACAAAAGCAGAAATGAAACAATAGTAGATTTAGAATCCTCCTTTTCCCATTGAGGTTTATGTTTAAGACAGATTGTAAGAAGGTGAATTCCTGCATCGTAATTTATGTGCACTTTAAAATTTTGATTGATAATGCCAAATTGCTCTCCAAAGCCATCATAACAACCCACATACCTATGCATAACCTTCTGTTATGGCTCGATGCTTTGGGGTGACTAAAATGGTCAATAGATTTAAATACCTTAGTGTTTTCCCTTAATATTAGTATGTCCTGATCTTTTTTTATTTTTATTTTTTTAGTTGTAGATGGACATAATACCTTCATTTTATTTATGTATTTTTATATGATGTTAAGTATTGAACACAGTGCCTTACATGTGCCAGGCAAGCGCTCTACAACTGAGCTTATGGCCCCAGGCTCCATATGTTCTGATTTTAAAAATCTAAAGTTAGATCTCATTATTTTTCTTTATTTCCTGGAAGTTGGGTAACTTCTTATGTGCTTACTGACACTGAAGATCCTTTGAATCCTCTATTTTTCAAAAATGTGTGAGTTTAAAAAAATATTTTCTGGAAAACAATCTCTGATATATATGTTGGAAATATTTTCTTGTCTTAACATTGTATGTTGATTTGTATTATATACTTAGAATTTTAAATTTTGATATTTTACCTTAAATGATTTATTAAAATATCATTTATTTTAAATTAATATATTGTGTTGCAAGTGAGCTTGTAGCTAACATAGATAAACATGTTTGTGTCTTTCTGTAATGTCAGAATTTATTAAATAACAATGTATTTAGAGGCTGCACTTCTTTAAGCTGTGGCAGTTCCCTACATACCTGTGGGTCACCTGATAGTATTAAGCCAGGCAATCACAGATTTTTTATTCCAATTTTAATGACATATATATAAATAAATACTGAAGTCATAATCACACTTTACACAATTATGTATATATAGGTTACAGAAAGGCTAAGAGAGGTTTAAGGGGGCCATAGGGTTTCTGAAGGCTGTACTGAGACCAAAGGCAAAAAGTAGGTACTAAAAGCAAAGAGTCACTGTAGGCCATCAGATATGGTTACCAACCCAGTGAAGGGCTGTTCCAAAAAGCAGGAACTTCTTTTAGGTCAATATTCAGACAGACAGCAGTTTCAGAGCATCACCTTGGAGTGTCAGCTTGAGATGTGAGTCTGGAGTGGGCCATGGATGGTCCTCAGGGGCAAGAGAAACTGCATTGTACCAATTGCCTGATGGGACAGGAAATTGGAGGTTCATCTCTGTGGTACTTTTCTTACTCAGGGCTCATGATGAGTGACCAGGTGACAAGGTTGGTGTGTTCCCCTATCCAGTCTTTGGCTACTGCTTATTTAATGGGACTCAGATGAGAAAGTTCCTTTATTTGGTGGTCTGATGTATTTGATAAGCTCATATTGGCCTGGTTTTTCTTATATGAGTTTGATATGTATATGCATCCATGTGCTTCTGATTAATTCTGTAAATTCACAGGTGGTCATTTTTATTAGAACATTTAATTTTTAAAAAAAATCAGTTTCTGCCTTGTAGTTGTGCTAGGCAGATGGTGATTGTTTACTTGTACAAACAAAGTATAGATTCATTCCATCTCAGTCCCTAAACTCAGAATGGGGTAACTCATGGTTTACTATTGCCTTACAGAAATGGAGTAACTCAGAGTTAGGTACAGTCTGAGAACTACTGTTCTATATAATTTCAGAGCAGGTCATAGCCTGCCCTCCACAATTTTCCCGTATTTTATTTTAATAGCTTTGCAGTTGTGTTTTGCTTAAGTCAATTTGAGTTTATTTTTATATGTTAAAGATATACATGTACACACACTTTATTCAATTGGATACAGACTTTCTAAATACCTTTCATTGACTATTTTTTTTTTGTATTAGTGTTTGGTTAGTTATTTATTCAGGTCTTTCTGTTTTATAATTTACCCTTCAACTAAGAATAGCCTGCTATTTAATATAATGCTTAAAATTCATATTTAATTTTTTTGTTTAGAATATCTGTGTTGTTTTTGAAAATGTGATTTGTTATTAATTTATGGTCTCTTACTTGCATTTTCAATAAAACATGGACATATTTATTTTATCTTTTGTGTCTGATATGATTGGGCACCTAATTTATGCTTATGTTACCTTTTTTGTGTTTTGATTGTGAGTTAATATTCTTGGAGACTTAATATTTTGGAATATTTGATACCTTTGTTAAAGGCAGCTGTTGAATTACAGTTTTCATTTTTACATGAACATAGTCTACCATTAAAAAATATTCAGGTTCATGAGCTATGTAAGAATATTACAATAGTATATTTTCATTCTTTCTTTTTTTTAAAAAAAATTTTTAGTTGTTAATGTGCCTTTACTTTATTTATTTATATGTGGTGCTGAGGATCAAACCCAGTGCCTCACACATGCTAGGCAAGTGCTCTGTCACTGAACCACAAACCCAGTCCTATTTTCATTACTTCTAACCCACATATTTCATTTGTAACTTTTATCTTATATTTTACTCCTTCACATACTGTATTCCACAATGTTGTTGTTTTTGTTTTAAACTTTTTTTTTTGTTTTGTTTTACTGATAGTAGATTAGAGGAATTCTTTGTAAAGCTAGGCAAAACGTCAGAATTAGTTAAGACATATCAACTTGGAGGATAGAGTAAATTTTAACATGTACAGTTTGAAGGAAGAAAAATCACAAATAACCTATTTTTTTAAAGTTGCTAATGTGGAAATTTGGGAGAACAAGCTTGAAATTAAAAACACAAAGTTAACCCAGGTATTTAATTAAAATATTCTAGGTCAACAGAAGACACAAATGGTATTTCAGTGAAAGGGGCATCTTTTAATAGTAGTCTCTGACTTATCCCACATCATAAAGAAGCCTGCTGGAATGCAAAATTTTTAGCCATCCTGTATCCATGGGTGGATTCCCACAGCAAAAGGACTGTAGTAGTATGTATATTCTACACTCCAGATTTCTATTTAATACCTCTCATGGCTCCCAAGTTCTCTTTTACACAGTTTTTCTGTAAGGTGGCAATTGAAAATGATACCAGGACCATGATGGTTCTCTCTGAGAGATGTATATCCAGAACATTATGGGGTGTACTCTTATCTTGCCCCCTCTATTTTTAATGCCTTTTCCTTTTTGAACTTGAATTGCTTTATGTAATTATTGAAGGTTTTGATTTTAAAATAAAAAAATTATAGGTTCTAGAACTATATAGATGCAAGGTAATGACTTGTTATATGTGTCTAATAACTGTGGTATTTTATTTCACCCTTAGGAATGCTGTCTCTGCAATTTGAGAGGGGGCGCTCTTAAGCAAACTAAGAATAATAAGTAAGTAATGTATTAATTGCGTTAAGTTTCATCATGTGTTTCTCCTTTCTAGAATCTCTGAATGACAGTTTGCCTTACCTCTTGTTGTATACATTGTTCCAAAGCTTTTGGGGTGTAGCTCTGCACAGGTTGTGGTTCTGTGCTTTAGACAGCTACTGGCAGCACTTTTGCCTCTGTAGAGTGAGAGTTTTCAAAGGTTTGCTTCTGCTGGTATGTGTTTGAAACAAAGAAGATTATCTCCTGTTTTACTAATAGAAGTTTTAAAATTAAGGTGGCTCACATTGTCCAGGTACCATTGTAATCCCTGTGTTTAATATGAACGGTGGAATATGCCTGAAAATGGTGAAACAGGTATCTTTATTAAAGATAAAATCTTTAATTTATCTAAATTAAGTCATTTGTAGTTGTGGCATTAACAAAGCCATTTACTTTTTTTTTTTTTTTTTTGGTACCGGTCATTGACTCAGGGGCACTCTACCACCGAGCCATGTCCCCAGCCCTATTTCATATTTTTATTTGGAGACAGAGTCTCACTGAGTTTCTTAGCACCTTGCTTTTGCTGAGGCTGTCTTTGAACTTGCAATCTTCCTATCTCAGCCTCCCAAGCTTCTGGGATTACAGGTGTATACCACCACACCTGGCAAAGCCATTTACTTTTAATATGAGGCAAATTAACAAAAATGTACATGTATTAATTTGGAAAAGATAATCAAGAAATGTTGTACTAAGATGTAAGGGGAGAGTTGGAGAGCATGAAGAGTCTTGAAAGAGAGTCATGGGAACATAAAAAGAAGGTAATCTGGTTTTTATGGCTGTTTTGAATTAATTTTATTTTTATTTTCATGACCTGATTTAATATTGAAAATGGGGCATATTTTAGGGTCCTTTGGAATAGAATCATGTAGAAATGGTCTAAGCAGAAGTTACAAGCTTGGCACTTGAGGGCCAGATTCTACCCCAAAATAGGTTTTATTTTATCATACACAATTTTATCACTTTTATCAAAAGGTTGAAAAATTGAGAGACTTTTACATAAAAATCCAGATTTTTAAAATAGTAACTTGAAAAATGACAAGGTAATAATGTCTTGGGTTGTGAACTTGGCCTCAGTGTGGCAGGTGGTCCCCAGGTCACTTTGATTTCCAAGTGTGTTTGTATTTGCTTACCTTCTGCCTGGCCCCATGGGCATTGGAGTTGAGACTCCTGGTATAATGCAGTGATGCAGTTAAGATAACTGTGTGCATGTGCACATGTTTCTGATTGCTTAAAAGGGAGAGGAAAGGCATTTATCATTCCTATGTTAATGAACTTTAAGAAACTGTAGTTTTGCTTAATTTTGGATCATTTTTCATAATCCAAGTTGATATGATTGGCTGTATTCTAAAACGTCTTCACTAGTTTTTAGATGTTCCACAGGCTGTGCAGACTGTGAGGTGACTTAAGTGTTTCCTGTAAAGACAAATGTGATAAGAAGTTCTGTTTGTACCCTTGGGGTAAACTGTAGAATGCTATCTTTTATTTAAATGTTTAAGAATGCTCTGGTGGGAATGACACCTGCCCTCTCTTCCTGTGGTTTTGACAGACAGGATGGAGTCTGTTGTTTAAGTGAAATGAATATGCTTTGGCTTAAAAATAGGTTGATGGATTTGATAATGCTTTCAAGGTTTCTTCAAACCTCGAAAGTCTTTATATTTGTTTGGAGGTACAACATTTGTGGGACATATAATAGGAAAGTTGAAATTTCTCTGGACTAATTCAGATTGTGAAAGGAGATATTTGGTTTTTAGTAGGAGACCAAGGAATAAATTTTTCCTAATCTCTAGGTTCCTTTGGTTATAGTAGGGTAGTCATAAGAAATAATTTAAAGACTGAATCAGTATTAATTCTTGATGAAAAATTCTACGGTTTGAATTTTGCTTCATGACATGCATTTTGTGAAAAAGTTACATTGAATAATATTGACCATTCTTTTGCCACATATTGGTTAGCTTAAGCACACATATTTTAGCATCAAATGAAACAGGAAACTTCCATTTTAGTATTTTACATATCAAGTGTAGAAAGTATGTATATTAAAAGGGCTGAGTCCTTGGCCTTTAGCTAGTTCTTTACATCACAGTGTTGTACTGTGTTGTACTCAACATATCTAGAGGTTTAACATGCAAAATTTGGATGGATTTAGGCTTTTGGCTTTCTTTCTCATCTGTGTGTTTCCCATCTATGAGACTGCCATCACCAGGTTGACGTATGAAGGTATGTGAGTTTAGGGAACTTTTGTTTATGTTTAATGTCTCCTTTCCTGTAGGTGGGCCCATGTCATGTGCGCCGTTGCGGTCCCAGAAGTTCGATTCACTAATGTCCCAGAAAGGACACAAATAGATGTAGGCAGAATACCTTTACAGAGGTTAAAATTGGTGAGTGGCAAAGCTTATTTTTTACCTCATAAATTAGTGTTAATTTCAAATTTTTATTTTTTCTTATAATGTACATTCCCCAGATAATATTTCTCCTAAGCTTCATTTTATTCTACCATAAATTTCCTTTAGCCTGAGTTTATCTATCCTTACAAACTATTTTCCTGTAATATTGTAAGTCTGCATAAATATCCTCAAAATCTGTTTGAAGCAAGGGAAAGGATCAATACATTTCCTGAATTAATGTGAACAATCTAGTGAGATTGTTAGGAATGGAGAGCATGGTCCAGCTTTGTTTAAATTGTTTAGTGTTTCTTTTGCCTTTCTCTGGTTTTTCTTGACTTAGCAAAATATATATAACCCAATTTCATCATCTCCTTATCAGGAAGAGATTTATTGAGAAATACAAAAGCCTATATTATTACTAAAGGATTTTCTCAATCATGAATATCTACAAGTCACTTAATAAGCCAGACTTGCTTGTTATTTTCTGATCTATTCAGAAACTTTTATGGAAATCTGTCACTGGCTTACCTTGTTAAGAGATTCTTCTTTATTCCTCCCACCCCCAATTGAAAATATAGTTCTTTGATTTCTTTAACATTGAGGTAACTTTTTAGTTTTGCTCGATTGTAAGTCAGCAGATCATTAGTTTGGCCTTTATATTATGTATTCAATGAGAACTTTCTCCTAAAGTTTAACTGCATGACTTAACATACGGGTGATCTCAACATTCTAGAATTTCTTGAATCTTTGTTATTTTGATTTGAGCTCTTTCCACTGGAGAACATTTCAGTCCATATCGTGAAACTCTTTTCCTGTCTGTCGCTTATTTTCTTACAACTCTCTTCCCCCAAGGGGAGCCAGGTAGTATACTGTCTCTGGGCCTGTCTCTTGGGATTTAGTCAGACAAGGGTAAGTGAACATTATTTTCCATCATAATTCCACTAAGGATTTTTACTTTAAGAGAAAATGTGTTGCACTTTCATAGAACTGGGGAATTGTGATAGCTGATATGATTGATGGGATCAGGATGGTTAGGATGTGGCAGCTGAGGTTTTATAAACTAAGACAGAAATGCATGAACTACTTCAATGGATCTTTGACTATGTGTGAGAAAAACCTTATCCCCTGGTCAACAATTAACAACAACAATAAGTTGGATGTGGTGGCATAATCCTGTAATCCCAGCCATTTAGGAGACTGAGGCAGATCATCACAAGTTTGAGGCCAGCCTCAGAAACTTAGCAAGGCCAAAGAATCTAGTGAGACTCTGTCTCCTAGATGAGGTGGGGCTCAGATTGTACCTAAGTGGTAGAGCCCTTGTCTTCAATCCCTAGTAGTTCACTACCCCTCCAAAAAAATAGACAAATAAAACATTTGAAAAAATTATAATTATAAAATAGGATACTCAAAAGAAGATTGGATTACCATGTTAGAAATTTAATGTTTAGGGGGACAAATGTTAATGTCTAGTATTTTAGTTTTCTTCTGATTATAAAAGCAACATTTATTTGTAAAAATTCAAATATTACATTTTAAAAATCACCTTTGATTCTTTATCCTGAAGGCTTTCTCTGTTACTGGTGTGATATCCCTGACAAGTGTCATGGCTTTGAGGCAGCTGTTTAAGGGCTGCTTTAGTGATCCTTCATGATTTAATGTTACTCACACCAGTTCCAAAGTACGTTTGAGAGAAGAGCAGGGATGGACATTCTGGCTTATTTTAAACTCATTCAGTTGTTATACCTAGACATCTGATGACTGCATCTGAAAATGATGAAGCTCATAGTTTTCTTTACAGTGTTGTCCTTCAACTCGGTTGTGCATACCACTGATTCCTTTTTATTGATGCATATTACTTATACAGAATAGTGGGTTTCATTGTGGCATATTTGTACATGCATCTAATAAAATTTGATTAATTTTACTCCCTAATATTTCTCCCCTTTCCTCCTTTCCTTTTCTTCCTTCCTTCCCTGGTCCCCTTTCACTTATTTTTAAAAGAATGTTTCTATCCTTAAATGATTGACACCTCTAAAAGAATATGTCTTGATTGGATTTAAGGTTATCTAAATTCTAGTCTATTGACGATATAGAGCTATGTCCACCGACTTATGTAGATGTCTGTGGTGCATGTATTTACACAAAAAATGAGAGACTATTGAGAAGATATTTTTTCTGTGTTTCATATAATTTTATATTCATGGAGATGTTTTTGTAATAGTATTTATCAAAATTATCACAGTGGATATCTTTAGTAAGGGTAGTATAAGGGGAAAGAAACTTCATTTTGAAAAAAAGTCACTCCGAAATTGTGCAGTAGTTTGAGAGAGTACAGTGACCAGCAATCTGCACATCGTTTCATCAGGAATACTTAAGAATGAGGATCTTGGTGACAGGGTCTGTTTCCCAGTTTTTACCAGCATCCCATGGTTATCAAGACTTTGAAAAATAAATTTACACATGGTTACTTGTTTGAGTAGTAACACTATGCATAGTGTTAAAAGTGCACTTGCCTGACATTAGCATTTTTTTGAAGTTTAAGTGGTCAACAAGAAACCAGACAAGTAGTTTTTTTGTGGTTTTTCATCTAGGCCAAAGTGAGTCCAGGCAAGTTGTTTTGCTATGCCTGTTGATTTAATATATGTGCCTGCTAGGGTTAGTTTTAACATTCCATTTTTTCTGGAAATGTAGACATTATCCCTTTTCTGGACTCTAAACTGTTCATTCACATTTCTATTCGCATAGATAAGAATTATTTGTATGTCAGAATCAATTTATTTCACCAGTTATTACTTGTTGTGCCAAACAATATGTACGTTTTTTAATTGAGACATGATTTCTCTAGCATCTTTTGTTGTGGGCACTGTCATGTGTAGTAGTAGTTTGGTAACATGCATATTAACTACCTATAATTGAAAATTATATATAATCTATTTTAGCATTTTTCTTATAGAAATTGGACCACCAGGTGAATAAAATTCTGTGATGTGGGTATACATACACATAGTAGCCACTGGATAGATATTTACAAAATGAATATAACGTAGCAAATGATTGTTTATTAATTGTGCTTCTAACTTAAAATGATTATGACTGGAGGGTTTTGGCTGTCTCACCTTTCCTCCTTTAAATTTAATAGAAGTGAATTCACATGCCTTGTGGCTGAAAATTCTGATCTTGAAATCTGCGATCAATTGGGGATTGAACATTGAAGTGGACCAGTGGTCTTCCCAGAAGCAACTGCAGTATCCCCAAAGCAACTCTGAGTCTCTCCATAGTAACCACTAGGTGGTGATGTTGCACCATATACTCAGCATGTTGCCCTTAAACTACCACTTGTTTTCTTTAGCACCTCATCAGAGCCCTGCCCACACTTTCACTAGGTGTCTGTGTGTTGCACACTGTGGTGCTCTAGGTCAAGGGATAGCAAACAGGGCATTGAAAGTATTCCTTGGGATACATTCAAAGTACTGAATTCCAAATGGCAATAGTTTAGCAATATTTTAGTTCAGGTTTTCATTTAGCCATATAAAAAGAACTTTCCCTTGGGGCAAATTAAGAGTTTTTCTGTAAAAGATGCAATGTTACTAAGAGTTATTAACTGTGTGCAAGAGGCTTAAAGAGTGGGCAAACATAAGTTTAAAATGTCTTCTGAACTATTAGAGCTATTTTAAAAATACTCATTAACAGTGTCTTTTTAGAATATGGAGTATTGGGATTTATGCAATAGTTTGCTAATGGACTACTGCATACTGTTGCATATATTTGCAGATGTGTTTTACTAATGCTGTTGTTGGCCTTTTATTTATTTATTTAAAAGTTTAATCTACAGCTTAAAAAAAAAAAACAACTCCTGTAAAATTACTGGCGCGGAAAGAATTTTGTGAGCATATGGGAAAGGATTTGTTTACTGAGCAGATTTTTCCCTTGTAGGTGTAATGACCAGTTTAAAAGAATGAGACATTGTGGGTGTTGCCTGTTATCATATAATCAAATGGAAACGACAATGACCCTAGATTTATTTTCAAGACATTCTTTTATTTCTGGGCTGATTTTAAATGTTTTTAAATGCTTTAATAATTCATTAAGTGTTTTTGAAGTAAAAAAATTTACTTCAAAAGTATATTTTATTGTAGAAGTCTTCAGAGTTTGGACTAATTCCCTTTTCTTTGACCATTTTTCACTTTTTAGTGATTATTTCAGAGCTTTTTAAAGTAGTTTTGCTCCATTTCAGCATGCTGCTGATTAAATTAAAGCACCAGTGGCTAAAGGAGAATCTTTCTGTTGTGGGAGGAATAGCTGCGTGTTACCCTAATGGGTTCAGAGCAGCCAGTCCAATAGGAAGAATCATTTTCTATGTTAGCTTCAGCATTCTTCTGGTTTTTCAGTGCAGATTTTGAATTACTTACTATTTTTCTTTCCTACACATTTAGGATGAATTCATTTGCTTCTGAATGACTTTTCCTTATGTGAAAAGTTATCTTTTGGCAAGCTTTGTCATTGGCAGTCTCTTATCTGTGTCCTGCTCTTGTCCTCTACTTAACCAGAAAAGAGCAGAACACTTGCATATTGCAGGACCAAGGATGAGAAAAGCACTGAGGACATTACATGTGCCCTTGTGTGTGTGGCTTAAGGATGTCTAGTCTAGGAAATTTGAAGTTATAGGTGATTGTGCCTGAGGACAAGAAGAAAACAGTGGTCCTCAGATGCTGTATATTTTAGAATTTATAAAGACTCATCTCCTGTTCTTCTTGCCTTCTGCCCTGTTTTCTCTACTATGTGATTGGTTTTCCATAACTATTACTGAAAGGAGCAAAATTGTGCAAAAATGAAAACTGAGGGAAGAAAGGTAGAGAGAGATGAAATACCCATTAAGTTAGAGTGACTTGTTCTTGTCTTCATAGTAGAAAAAATACCTACAACAATGATAAGGAGCTGGGGATATGTAAGTTGGTAGAGTGCTTGCCTAGCATGTACAAGGCCCTGGGTTCAATCCCCAGCACCACAGGAGTGGGGGGAAGAAAAAGATATGGAATAATTAAAGTCTTGATTTTAGAGAGGGTAAATAATGTTGTCATAGTATGTTCACACAGAAAGGAGATAACATGATCAGGAAGCAAATAATCATAAAAATATTTAGAGTTCACTATACAATCTGAGGGAAACTAGTAAAATAGTTTAAAAAAGCATGGATTTCTGGTATTTGTTATATCCATTCATGAATGTTTATTCCATGCATTGACCACTTTTTCAGATTAATTATAAGAACTGTGACTATTTTGTAAATAAAAAGCAAAGCAGGTGTGTGGCTTGTAAGAAATCTTGGAAAGCTGTTGAGAACCCTTAATACAAATATTAGTTTTAAGCACTATTTCTAGTTGGAAGTAAAGTTTTCTAATATGAATGTTGTAAGAATATTTAAATATTAAATTGTATGCATAGGTGCAGATGATATTTATTTTGATTATTCCCATTGCATTAAAAACTTGGCATTGTTCATTGATCAGGAATATATCTATTCTCTTAGTGGCATAGCACAGTGTCTTTAGTTTCTTTATCTTTAGATATTTCTAAGACTTTTACATTTGAATCCTATTTCTGCAGTCAGATAGAGAAGAAGGATGAATTTTGGAATAGTTGAAGTTGCCCCTGGGCATTCGACGACCTCCAGTTCCTATTTGACAAGTGAACCCAGCCAGGCACAAGTGTTCTCTGAGTGAAGAACATTATTTTGAAAAGGAATTTACACTGCAATGATGACTGAGCTACAAGCCGTTCAGTATCTGGCTGAGACCATACTATTCTGCTTAGAAGCCTCTATACACTTTAAAATTTGTACCTGAAGGCAAATAATAGTGAACCTGAAAGCCAAAGATTATAGTTTTGAAAGGTACATCAATTCTGAAAATAGAGTGGTTTCACTGTGGTATTCCATCTGAAGAGTTGAATCAAGGGGAAAAAAATACAATCAACCTTCCTATTTCTTAGAGGAAGGCACATATGCTATTTCAAACTGACTCATGTTATCAGATATACTGAATACTAAAAATAGAACCACTGAGGGAAGGATGGGGCTTGCCTCTCCTGCTGAATGATCACTTGCAGTTCTATTTAGTTAATGCTCCAGCATTGTTAGTGGGCAACTTCACTGTCTTTCTAAAGGAATCTGTGTTGTATTTAACAGGGCCTCTGTTGATACGTTTTGGGAAATATAAAGACACATTGATTATCTTTCATCACATTTAAAGAAAAAAATAGTAGCATTTTAAAAGGCAAAAGAAAAAAAGTCATCATAATCCACATGATGATTTGTTCACATGTTCAGTTATGAAGACAAAAAAATTATATAAAAAAGTAAACATTGACAATAATCAGCAAAATTTGTTGTTTTAAACTCAGAAGAAGAAGATATTACAGATGATGTGATGATGGTTTGGGCTGTGGGGTTCTATTATCGAATAAGTCTAGTATAAAATTTTCCAATATTATTGAAGTAATTTACTTCAAGATTTCAATGTACAGGTCTCCAACATTGTAAGGTTTTTAAATATGTGTAGTTATTTTTTAAAAAGCATATTAGTGACTGTATAGTACTTAACTGTCAGAATGATTTGCTACAGGGACTAGATCCTATTGCAAACTGTCAAATTTGTATATTGCTGTAATACCAAACCATAAAATCTTTTGAGTAAAATGGAAAATGTCAGATGGGCATGACTACAAATAATATACTTTTTGAAGGTTGTAGATGTCTGTAGGAGAAAATGTGTAAATTCATGAAATGTTATCTTGTTAGTATGGATTTTCCTTTATCTTTGAGAGGAAAACTGCAAGGCAAAAGGAAATTGATTGGAGCCTTTAAATTTTTAGTTTTGAACTAATTTTTCCTGAGGGCTAATTGAAAAAACATTATTAGATAGATAAGTAGAATAATTCAAATAATTCCTGATTAAAGAATATTGTGAGAGAGTAGTATTTTTTAGCTTGCATTGCAGAATGTTCCATTTTTGCTGATCTTGTCTGTGTGACTAGTGATTACTGACAGATCTGTTAATTGAGTTAGTGAGCTGGGGTTTGGGTTGCAGAGTCAGAGGTGACCCCTTTCACTCCAACACTGACTGGGTCAATACCAACAAACTGAGGCAGCTATTAAGATGGCACTAACAATCCACTGAGTTTTGCTTGGTCAACAATGATTGAAAGGAGAGACAGTATAGTTTTGGAAAAGTGCAATCATTATTAGTGTTTAGCGGATTCATTATTTTTAATTTTGCTGGGAGTAGGAGGCTCAAGGATTATAATCTTTTTTCAATATTTTAGTCTAAATTAGGTTGTTTGTCCCTAGAAGGCTTTAAAAAACAACAAAAATTTTATTAAATGCTGAGTAATTTCTGGTTTTGTAATTAATTTAACATGAGTGACTGTGGTATATTTTAGGGAAGATCATACAATTCAGTGATGTCCTTGTCTAAATTAGCTGGTTACATACAGGTATCATCAGTTTTACCAGCTGCCAATTGCTTCTATTGATCTCATTATCAAACTTTCTCTGCATTTATCTGTATTGGCTGTTAGATCATGCGATTATTAGAAGTCTCTGTTGAGTTTGAGTGTGTGGGATGTAGTTAATAACGTTTGAGTCCTGCATCTTCCACTTAGGCAACCTTGGCCATGGAGATCTGCCTCCTTAAATCTCATCTGGGATGGTTGAGAGGGGAAAGACCTGGCTGATAGTTTGCATTCAGTGCGAGTTAGCAGTATTAACTATTATCAGATTACATTATTTTTTACCCCTTATTTTTCTAATTTTGGTAAGAACTTAACTACATTAAGCTACCTTTGGGTAGTTTGCAAACTATAGGAATTTTCTTTTGAATAGATATTGTGCTGCTGGGTTTCTGTTCTCGAGACTAAAAGGCTCAGGGGTCACTCTAGTTGAACTGGGCTAATTGGTCTGCACAAAAAAACCACAGAAGAGACACAAATACCTTTTTCTTTGGGGTTCCTGTGACAGTTCCTCGGACCTTAAGGGTCCACAGGGGGAGAGAGAGCACGTGATGACCCCTTTTATTGAGGAGAAGCTATTCAAATGAGGCAAGGGGTCAGGTTTCATCGGACTGAGTCTATTTTCATGATGTCCACTGTCAGCAGGTTGACTGACATCTGGGTAGGCCACAACCAAGGGCGCACAGTAAGAGAAGGGGACACACAAGGCATTTCCATGGAAGATTCTACCCTAAACAGGGCAAGGAGTTATATTACAAAGGAACAGGGGAGCGTAGCACCACCCATGGGCTGTAAAGAAGACTTGCTCAGGCAGGAAGACATAGTCACTCCTCAAACCCTAGAAGAGCGGGGCAGTCTAGCAACATGGGTGTCTGACACTACATCGCCCAGCAGGGGAGTAACTCAATTCATGGGCGAGGTTGGTCTCCCACATTGTGCCATTAAATGGAAATGTTCTGTCATCTTCCTGGGAGCATGGCATAAAGTGGTTTTTCTACAGATATCTGAAATCTGTTACCTTTCTCTGCAGTTATTGCTATAAACCATAAGATAAATTAGGTTGATGTTCCCTAAAACAGGAGTCTAAAACAATGTAGCCATTGTTTCATTTTGAGCATGATCATTATGGTTGGTAAGTAATCTTGTTCAACATGGTTCTGCTGAACACTGATCTGTGGTCTTGCTTCTATTAGCTTGCAAAATGCAGTGGGGAGTCTTACGTGGTTTAGGCATGGGAATGATTGGCCCATGAGAACTGTAGACCATCTGGGGTGGTTGTGACCCATCTGGGAATGGGTCACGAGAAGCATATGCTAGGGTGCTAGAATTCTGCTACTCCTAGATTTGTAGCTGTGTAGCAGAGTGCTCTCAGTTTACAGGGTTGAGGTATGTGATGTTCAGTTTCTGTTATGAGTAGGGGGTGATGAACAACTACTTTCTGTGGATGCCATTTTGGTTAGTGATTTTATTAAATCTTTAGCTCCATATGCTTTCTGAAGTATAGGAGTCAAGTAAGACAATGTCAGCTCTAGAAGTTTCATTTATGTTCTTAGAACAAATGAAATGAAATGAATTTGCAAAAAAAAAAAAAAACCAAAATCTTCTAGAAAGTACATAGTATGATTTGTAAAAAGATGAACAAGAAGGGAAGTTCAGAGTTCTTGTGAAAGATAAATGTGTCCTACAATCAAGTACATCATAACCTAAATAAATAAATAAAGAAAGGTATTGTATCCATCTACAACTAAAATATATATTAAAAATATACAATTACTATCATATTCATGAAAAATGCGTTTATTCCAGAATTTCTTAGTTTTTTTTTTGAGAGACAGAGTTTTTTTTAATATTTATTTTTTTAGTTCTCGGTGGACACAACATCTTTTATTTTATTTTTATGTGGTGCTGAGGATCGAACCCAGTGCCCTGCGCATGCCAGACAAGCGTGCTACCTCTTGAGCCACATCCCCAGCCCCAGAACTTCTTAGTCTTAATGGCAGTTTTATTTTAATATATTCTTTTTTTTCCCCAGAAAACTACTGTTTTTTTTTTCTCCATTAGGATAAAATTTTAAATGTGGATTTTTTTTTCTATTGGAAATATAAAATATATCCTGTTTTTTTCTTAAAAACTAAAATATTGTACTTTAAATAAATCAAAAAAGTAAGTGAATAAATTGATCATGTTTCATTTCAGGAAATTGCTTAAGGTTAATTAAAACTTTAAAAATAATTAAATTGTGTTGCTCACAATTCCTTTGAAAAAGTCATCAATTTTTAAACATTTATTTGCTTTGGACAAAGCAAAAAAAAATCGTTGTGAAATATTTTTACTAAATAGCAGACATTTTTCAAAAAAAAAAAAGAATCATGACATACTGGCAAAGGTGTAATTTTAATAGACTAATGAGCTTTCTGACCAGAGCAGACTGAGCCTCATCTGATTTTTACAATGATGAATTGACTGTGTCAAAATTTGCAATCTAGTCTGGTGAAATATTTTACTATGAAAGTTTAATTCTCATTTTTTATTTATGAAAGCAGTGGTAGTGTCAGAGCAGCTCATAACATGCTGGCCATTTGCTATGATTTATTTTAATGAGTGTCACTTGTTGATGTGTTCAGTGATTGTTGACCCAAATTTAATTCTAAAATCTCTAAGTACTATAAAATATACTATGTCAGCCACTGTAGTTTTGGGTGGGGGGAAACATCAAAACCAAAAACAAAACCTCACATCACACACACACACACACACCAAACCAAATAAAACAAAATCTGAAATAGTGTTCTACAAATGTTTTCAGTTGTCTTTTTCTGGCTTTTGTGATATCATGACTTTTTACTTGACCACTGTTACTGGGGGCCAATGGTGGGATAACAACTTTTCTTATTGGGGAATCTGTCTACATGATTTCTATCTCAAAAGTTATATTTGAAATATAATAAGATAATTTTCATCAGGTAGGGATTCTAGCTTGTCATCTCTTCCTTTTTTCTTTTTACTACTGGGAATTGAAGTCAGGGCCTCTTAACCACTGAACCACATCCTTAACCATTTTTTTATTTTTCATTTTGAGACAGAGTCTCCATAAGTTGCTTAGGGGCTTATGAAGTTGCTGATTTTGAACTTGTGATCCTCCTGCTTAGCCACTGGTGAGCTTGTCATCTTTGTAATGGTTTTGAGGGAAATTATGTATTAAAGAGTCTTTCTCTTATTCAGCTATCAGTCTTTTATTCAGTAACCACTTACTGTAGTATTTGATGTTCAGTTCCAAGGGGCATGAGATGCACAGGTTTACATGCCAGAAAGATTTAGATTTAGAACTACTATAGATGTTGTTTGTTCTTTTGGTGGGTTTGGAAACACAAAAGGAGAGATGAACCAGGCCTTATTTGAAGGCATTTCTTTACATGGAGAAATTAACATGTCTGTTTCCTAACATCAGGAAAATTATATAGTATCAGTAATTTCTACCAAAGAAGATAATCTTCCAAATATCTAGAAGTGTCTAATTTTTTTAGGTATTATAAAATTATTTGGGGGTATTTTAGACATGGCTAATAAAACTCTATAAAAACATTTGAGTTTTAATTTTAATAGTGGCATATTGTTAACATAAATTCCAAATTATTCATAGCTTATAATGGAATATAAATGTTGAAACATTATTTCTTAGATGTACTGCTTTAAAACAGTTTGTTGTTGAGCTTTTCTTTTCTTTCTTTTTTAAAGTCTTTTTTTAAAGACTTGAAGGATTATGTTGTCATTGCTACTTCTTTTATAGTAAACAGTAAAAGGCATAAACTCAGTACTGCTGCAGATATTTGCTTTAAAATTTCTTTAGGGGGGGAATCCATCCAGATGTAATTATTCTTTGGTATTATCCTTTTCTGATGTTTCTCAAAAAATGTCTAAATATGTTTTAAAAAAATAATGTGAACAAGTATGTGTTAGTTGATATGACAACTTATAACTAAGAGGAGAATTAGTCACTCCAATGTTTTTTGGAAAACAAAACAAAAAAATCCTTAAATACTTCTCTCAGGTAACATTTCTCTAAGAATCCCCCCCCTCCCTCCCTTTTCATAATTAGAAAATGAAGGAGCCAGCAATGTGAAAATCATTCCCTTTCCTGGCAGGCCCAGCAGTTAATATATGTGCATTTTCAGGCTTCTCAATTTGACAGGGGCAATCACCATTTAATTTCAAAACTCCATTTATCTTAGTGATAGCCTTGGAACTATTGAGTCTCCTTTCCTGTGACAGTATTACTATTTCTGTGCTCTTTGCCACTGGCTGATTTGGGATGCTTCACCCCCACCCCAAAGCTGTAGTGCTTAACACAACACAAGGTGCATTCTGCATAGATAAGGCATGACAGCCTTTTAACTTCATCATGCTGTGCATGCAGAGGGTGACAGCCCACCTACATTGGGGAAAGTAAACAAGCAAGCAAGATGTGTTCATCCTTAATCACGTTTTATTTCTCCCAGAGACTTTCTGAGAAAATGACAGGCTAGGCTCAGAGTTCACTTTATTAGCCTGAAACATACAAGGTGCAGGGCATCTCCTTAGGAGAAAAGTTGTACTATTAAACATCGATTTGCTTATTTGAGGTTATAATTTGAATATCTAAGTTATATATAAGAGTCTTTGTCTTGATTTTTAAATTTTATTTTCAAAGATCTGTTTTAGTTATGTAAATGATTTGTGCTTATCAGTAAGTTGTTTCTTCAGTCTAAAATCCAAAATGAAAGTTATTATTTCCATCCTACTCCCCAGAAGTGATCACTATTAATATATTGATGTAGTGATTTTTTACTTTTTTTTATGGTAAAGACAACTGGGAAGGATACAGCATTTTACCATATTGTGTTAAAATCAGGAGTGTGTTTAAATAGCACATTATACATCTGTGATACTCAGATGCATGTAAGTAAATATGTTTCATAAAAATATCAAGTTTTAAAAGTGTATTTGTGTTTT
This sequence comes from Urocitellus parryii, assembly GCF_045843805.1. NCBI lineage: Eukaryota > Metazoa > Chordata > Mammalia > Rodentia > Sciuridae > Urocitellus > Urocitellus parryii. Next base: position 150,265,132 of record NC_135534.1, read on the forward strand.
CCCTCTCTATTAGGCCTACTCTGAATCTGCAGGTATCCATGACATTTTGTATACCTTGCTTATTTTTTGTCACATAAACATTTGTTAGGCTACATTTTATTTATAGAGTTTAATCACCTGAATTGCACTCAAGGCAGTGATAACCATTCCTCAGGTGTACCATTTGCTGAAATATATAAAAGCATTTATTTATATGTAATAATAATGGGTAGGAGCATTGGAGTCAAGACACCTTGAGTTCACATCTCACTGTACCACATACCCGTTATTTCAGAATGTACTGTCCTCCTCCAAATTCTGTCCTTGATTTTAATTGACAATTTTCTGTTGTTCTTTTTCTCTCTTTGGCGTCTTGGTTTCTTTGCAGGTTCCTCCTCTTCTGTCTCTTAAATGTTTATGAATTAGTCTTCTCCCTCTTTACATTCTCAGGAAGCGTTTATAAAATCAAAATCACATATACCTTTTACCATTATTGCAAATTTCAAATAAGATAAGGCACATAGAGCACTTCACTCATTGCCTGGCTGTAATAAATGCTCACGAAATATTCCTTCTTATTGTTATTATATTACATTAGTAATACCATTCTAATAGTGAAACTCTATTAAAATAGCCATATGTGTAGGTAATCCACAATGTATAAGTTAGTGATATTAAGGGTTTTTTATTCCATCCCCCCCTTTTGTGTATGTGTCTTGGGGATCGAGGGCAGAGACATAGATTTTACTGTGTTGTGTAGGCTGACTTGGAACTTTAGCCTTCTTCTGACTTCAGCTTCTTGAATAGCTGTGATTACAATTGAAGCTCTCCCATCCCCGGTTTAGTTTTATTACTTGGAACACATTTTCTCAAACATAGAATACTATGAAAAATTAAGTGCCAGAAAAGTATACAAATATTTATTTAATTCATAAAAAAACTTCTGGTTTCCCTCCCTCCCTGCCTCCCTCCTTCCTTTCTTTTCTCCCTCCCTCCCTCCCTCCCTTCCTTCCTCCTCCTTCTTTTTTTTTAAATATAAGTACAGATCCACAGGAAGTTGTGTGACTTCTGAGTTCCTCACCCAATTTTCCCCATTGTTTGCATCATTTGTGTGTGTGTGTGTGTGTGTGTGTGTGTGTGTGTGTATGTGTGTGTGTGTTGCTGGCGATTGAACCCAGGGCCTTGTGCATGCAAGGCAAGCACTGTACCAACTGAGCTATGTCCCCAGCCACATTAGTTGCATCTTATATAATTATAGTACAATGTCAAAACCAGGAAACGAATATTGGTACAATATGTATAATTACTCATTTTATCATATGGAAATGTGGCTGTAATATTCTCAGAAAGAAACATAACTGTGGAAATTGAAAGGGAAAGGAAAATAAAAATAGTAACAATGTATTGTATATTTAAAAGTGAAATGTGCACCTGTTACAATATAAGACTTGAGATACAGATATTGGGGAGTATATTCTGTATATATTGTTACAAGGTTCTACACTAAATTTGAAGTGATAATATTTGAAAATAGATTAAGATTAATGAAAGAGGGAATATTATAAACTCTAGGGTAACTATAAATACTTAAATTTAGAGATATAACTTTAAACCAGTAGTGGAGATAAGATGCGAAAAAAAAAAACACTTGGCTAAATCAAAAGCAGGCAGAAAAATAAGACAAAGAAACAAAAGCAGATCGACAAGTAGGTGATAGATTTAAATCTAATATATTAGTTACATGAAATGTGAATAATCGTAGCAGTAAGTTAGCAGAGATGGTTCGATGGGAAGAGCAAATCCCAAATATTGGTCTATGAGAAACCTTCTAATATAAACATAGGTGGTGTAACAGGAATATTACCAGAGTAAAATGGTAGATTTACATGATAAATGATAAAAATGGTCAATTTACCAAGAACATATGACACTTCTAAATTCTAAACAATTCTATACATCCAACAACAAAACTTTAAAACATAAACCCCCAAAATTCATAGAGAGGAAAGGAGAAATAGACAAATTTGTGTTTTACTTGGAGACTTTATTGCTTTTCTGTGAGTCATCAGTGGAACAAATAGAACCTCACTGTCTGAACACCTGAACAGCACTTGTCAACCAGTTTGGGCTAGTTACTCTTTATTTCACCCAGCATCCTACCCCCAAAATTGCAGAGTACATTCTTCAAGTTCATGAAGATATACTATGTTCTATTGAACAAACCATAACAAATTTATTAGAATTAAAGTCATACAAATCAAATTCTCTTTGGAATGAACAATGGTATGAAACCAGAAGTCAGTGGAATAAAGAAGTTTGTAAAATCCTTAAATATTGACAAATTAAAGAACACATTTCTAAATTGCCCATGATTAGAAAGGAACTCACACGGGAAATTGGAAAATGTTTTGAATTAATTAAAAATGAAAATGCAGTACATCGTAGTTTGTGGGAAACAAGTGAAGCAATGTTCAGAAGAAAATTTATAGCATTAGCTTCTTAAATTAGAAAAAATGATCTTAAATAATTGATGTAATCTTCTGCCTTACTAAAACAAAAAGAACGTTTGTACACCAAAGCAAATGATAGAAGGGATATAAGACAGAGAAGGACATAGAAAACAATAGAGACCCAGTGAAACCTAAAGCCAACTTTTGAAAAGACCGTAAAGTGGATTCATTTTTAGCTACATTGAGAAAAAAGAAAAGAAAGAAGAAAAAAAAAGGAAGGTGCTACAAATTATCAATATCAGCCATGAAAAAGGGAACAAATACTATAAGCCCTAGAGCAACTGAAAGGATAATGAGGGAATTATAGACAGACAACTTAGTTGACCTTTATAAATTCCTTGTAACAAACAAAATATCATAAAGTTCTCCCAACAAGAGATAGATAACCTGAATAGATCTTTAATTATTAATGAAGTTAAGTTTGCAAAAAAAAAATTCCAAAATAAAAGTTTAGGCATCATAGGCATATGTCACAGTTTGGATATGAGGCAACCCCCCAAAGCTGTATTGGAGGAAGATGTAAAATGATCATATTATGAGAACTGTAATGTAATCTGTGGTTGAATCTATTTGATGAATTAATAATTTGAAAGGATTACTTTGTGGGCCATAGCTGGAGAATGTACGTCACTGGGGATGTGGCTTGAGGATTATGTACTTTGTTTCTAGCTCCTTGCATGGTCTCTCTCTGCTTCCTGACTGCCATGAGCTTTCTTCCGAATCTGCCTCACTTTTTTGCTATGATGTTTTGACTCAATTTAGGCCTAGAACAATGGTGTCCTCTGACCACATACTGAATCTCTGAAATCGTGAGTCCAAAATAAACTTTTCCTTCTCTAAGTTGTTCTTGTCAGGTAATTAATGATGTAATATTCTCTTATGAGATGAAAAGCTGACTAACATATGTACAAAATGTGAAATGAAAAATTTATATCAATTATATTTAAACTCTTCCAAAAAATTTGACCTAGAGGGAACTTGTATGGGATTAGCATTACCCTCATACCTAGACCAGACAAAGGCATTTTCAGAAAAGGAATACTGTAAATAATATCTATCATGTATATAGGTTTTAAAAATGTTCAACAAAATGTTTGAAAACTGAATTAGCAATACTTCAGAAAAACTATGTTGGTATTGTCCTGGGAATGTGAGACTGGTTCAGTTTCCAAAAGCATATCAATGGAATTTTCCATATCAACAGATCAATAAAACCTGTATAGAAACAGAAAGTAACTGACAAAATTTATCATCTACTTAAAATAAAAGCTCATAGTAAACTAGGTTCCTTAATCTGATAAAGGGCAATTAGATAAAACCCACTGCTAACTTCAGTCTTAATGTTGATACCTTGGGTTTCATCTCCCCTGTCCACACCCACAAGATTGGAAAGAAGACCGGAGTTGCATTCCCATCACTCCTGACCAGTCTTATAACTGAATAGATGTCCTAGCTGTGCTTTGGGCAAGATAAATGAAGACCTTTGTTTGTGCAAAATTATAAAAAATCTATAAGACGGCTAATAAACCAATGAATGAATTTAGCAAGTTTTCAAGATACAAAGTAAAATAAAAATCCATTATATTCTATCTGATAGCAATGAAAAATTTTAGTATGGAAGATAAAAAGGATTTCCATAAATACCAAAATAATGAAATTACTTAGATATAACTCTAGCAGCAGATATGAACATCTCTATGTTGGAACCTATAAAACATCGATGAATGCAATCAAAGAATACCTAAAGAGAGAGACACAATTGATTGGAACATGTGATTTTTTTAAAATGTCAGTTTTCCACAAAATAAATTTGTATGTTCCCAATCAGGTTTCCAGCAGGATTTACTCTACAAAATTATGATCAGGTTCTAAAATGTTCAGGGAAAGGGAAAACAACTGAAATAGCCAAAATAATTTTGTAAAAAACAATAAAACTCTCCCCTTGTTGCAATGCTTACTATAAAGCTACAATAATTAAGATATTGCGGTGAAATGATAGATATATAAAACAATAAAAATAATAGAGATTCCAGAGATAAACTCACACATATAAGGTAATTTTATTTCTGTAAAAGTTCCACTGTAGTCAGTTTGTTATTTCAACACATGAATAGTTTGAAATCTAAATTATTTCTGTAAAATTGAATATTGGTTTGTTCTCATACTGTTTACAAAAATTAACTGAAATTGAATCACAGGCTAAAATCAAACTAGAAGCTATAAAATGTGTAGAGAAAATATTTGACCAGTGATTAGACAGAGATCTTTAGATAATGATATCTTGATCCATGAGCAAAATTGATCAGTAGAACTTCATGAAAAGAAAAACTTTTGCTTTTCCAAAGACACTGGGAAGAGAATGAAAAAACAAGCCACAGACTGGAAGAAAATATTTACAAAACAATAAAGGGCTTGTCTCCTTAACTAGAAGAGGTCATAAGGGGATTTTTGTGCTGATAAAACTGTTGTACATCTTGATTGTTGAACAACTGTATCCTTTTGTTGAAACTTCTATAAATGTACACATTAAAGGTAAAATTTTACTACTGATAATTATATTGTAATTTAACAGTTAATTATAGATCAATAATTTTAATTTTTTTAGATTGACTATGAAAATGATTGACAATACTATTGATAACTCAGGGGCATAAAGCTTTAGGGAGAATGAAAAAGTGAGGAAGAGAGAGGAAGTGAGAGAACAGAATGCAGAATGTAAGAGAAAGGGAGAATCTTTTGGAAAGTGAGCACTAAAATCCATGGCATCCAACTTTTCACCTCACACTCAGTGTTTGATCTCCTTTTGAAAAATGTTCTACTTTGATTGGTAGAACCTTCTCCTCAGAATGCTTTTGGCCACAGACCCTTCTGCCCCATTCAGAATGTCTTAATCTCACATGTCACTATGTCCATGAAGTCATACTGCCCAAATTATTACTGATATATTAGTTTTAGTTCTACTGCATCATCCTAATCCTTTTCTCATTGAGGATTAAATGAGATATCAGCACAGTGACTGGCACTAAGTTACAATAATTAACTGTCATGAAGTAATGATGACTACTCTTCTTTTGTGAATGAGAACCCAGATGTTTAAAGCAGTTATGTTACATAGTTAATCATTGAGTACAGTATCAAACTAGGATTCCCAGACCAACCCTAAAGCTCTTTCCAGTAGGCTATGCTGACCTTTGAGTTAGGTAGCTTCCTGGTCTTTTGGAAAACTGATGATAGACACAGAGATGCAGAATTAATTGTTTCTAGTATTTTCCATGGAAATAATCATCTCATTTCAGATACACTACCTGTTTTTCTTTCTTTTCTATTTTAGTAGATTTTAAGTGTGTGCAGTACTATAAAATGATATGTGTGGTTAGTCCTGGGAAGATATAGTTCGCAAGAGGATGGGGGAGGCATTCTTAAATTAAGTTTGAAAATATTATCACATGGTGTCATTAGCCTGCAGGGCCCATCAAACTCTAGTTCATTCTTGCCTCATGTCAGTTGTGTTGGAAAGCTTTGACAAACAGTCGGTATGTCAGAGACAGCTAAAAGCCTCAGAGAGATGCATAGAGATGTGTAAATCTATCATCTAATAAACTCCACTAGTGGCAGGTGTCTCAGAACCCTAACTCATGGTGATGTGGGTGCGTAGGTTTTGTTAACCAGAAACAGCATTTTAACATTGACAGTTCTTAAAAAGACAGTTTTAGACAGGAATTTGTTCTCTGAAGAACTGCAAACTAATTTTGCCTTCAAACAAAAAGGTAGTAGTGCATCTTAGTTTAGAGAGAAAGATGTCATTTTGGGGGCTTATTTCTCAACATCTAAATCTTTTAAGTGAGTAGACAGGTGTGTGTGTGTTTGTGTGTGTGTATGTGTGTGTGTTTGTGTGTGTGTGCGCGCGCGTGCACACACTGTTCTTGAACTGACTAGGATTAAACATTTGTTTTAGAGAGTTTTATATACTTAAGGTTTGATCACTTTATTCTTATGATTGGGAGCAAATGTTGATGAAGTCCACATTACTCACTTTACATGAAAACATTCAGATACTTTTGCAATATTCCAAGCATTCCGTTAACTTCAACAATTCACTCTTAGCATTTTTATTTACTTGAGAATATCCCTAAAATACCAGATTGCTGTAGTCTGTTATTTTGCTGCACTCATTGTGTCTGCTGTATGATCGAGCTATCATTAAGGTAGTGAATGAGCCTAGCTGACTATCTAGCACTGACATTGTGACACAACTTGTTGTTTTGCCACACCAGAACACACAATTTACATGAAAAAAGTATGTGATCTGTTGATCATCAAGAGTTTGGGAATTTAAAAAGGTTAGGGATGTCTGATAAAATCTACCATATTTGGTGAATGGATGATTTTTGTCCATGAGAACCATTGGCTCCTTCCTTTGAATTTGTGAGGCAATGAGCACAATCCCCTCTTTTTTGAGCAAAAGTAGGGATATGAAATATTTCTTTTCCCAAGTAGACCCTGGAGGAAAGCATACCAGCTATGATGGTGGGCATGATATGCCATTGCCTAAACATTTCTGTAGTTGTATGTTTTGCCAGTGTCCCCTGCCCCGAAACAGATCTCAGAGCTTAGAAAATCTTTGCATGTTTATGGTAATTTATTTGCCACTCAATTAATTCCTGGAAAACACTTATTTATTTTCCAAGTGAACCCTGGAGGAGAGCATCTCTGCTATGGTGGTGGGCATGATATGTTGTTGGCCAAACAGTTCTGCAACTGGGTGTTCTGCCAGTATTCCCCTCACCTAAACAGATCACAGAGCTTAGTAATTCTTTGCATGCAGTAAATGACATGTGATTTGTTTGCTGCTCAGGACCTGGTGAACTGAGTGCTGCACCTGGTGCAGTCCACCATCCTCGTCATCTTTAGTGGTTCTTATGCATTGGGGATTCCAGGCCCCGCTTTCCCTGCTCTGTTCTGGGTGTCTCCTGTGATGAAACAGTAGTAAAATCAACAAATGAAAAAAACCAAAGTTCTTTCTCTCATGATGTTTTATGTTTGGCATCATTTCAAACCATTTTTACCGGAAACTGAGATGATTTTAAGGAAACAAACAAATTGTTCAATGTATAGATAGAGGAAGTGGCCAAACTGGGATAAATTGTTCTGTCCCATGCTAAAGTTCTTGCTATTTCCTTTGTAATTCATTAATATATGGCATATTGGACATTTGAAACTCAATACATCTCTATTTTTCAGGGAAGACTCAGGATTTACACATAGCAAAGATAGAAACAACAACAATGAAAGCTTACTATGAAAGCCCCAGCTCACTAGGAATTGGGGAGTGGTATTCATTCCCTTGCTATCTTATTAAAGATGCTGTTTCTCATCCTAGATGCAAATAGCCACCATTGTCTCTAGAATAGGGATGTGATAGCCTGAGTTCTGCTTCATCAAATCATGGACTTTTCCTAGTATAACATGTCACCTTTTTCTACTGGATTCTTAGGACTTTGAGTTCAGTTATTTTATGTTCAGTTTGTTGCCTTACGTGAGGGTAAGTCTGCTTCTTTTGACTAATGTACTTTCTCTATCCTGAGGTTGTTCTTTTCCTTTGTGATTGAGTCCAGTATGCTTTATTATAGCTTCAAAAATTATGATAGGAATCAAAATCTTCCCAAGGTGCATCAAGTTAATGGTTTTGGTATGTCCTGGGGTCATTTCCTGTAGAAGAAGACATTTTAATGAGCATCTCACAAGTAGAATTGTTAATTCTGCAGCACATCACAGACCCAGAGGCTCATTTTCTGGTAAATCTACTTTGTATCTCTCAGCCTGAAACATGCCTTTTTGTAGCACATCAAAGCAACTGAAAAAATTTTGATTTTAGGTACAGTTGTCATTCATTCATCAAAGTTCTGAGTTACATATGCTTTTGAAAACAGATGTGAAAAGTGGGCTGGCAGATGTTGAGAATGGACCTGTTGTTGAAGCTCATGTTATCACACATGCTGTGGAAAGACAAGATTCAGAATGAAATACTTACAGCATGGTAGATTAAAGATGACATTTATATGGCTCTTGGCTTAGTTTTTATAGGTTGATTTTCAGAGCTTTGGAAATAAAGTTATTGGGCCCTCTACTCCCTGCCACTTAAAAAATTGTGAAATACTGTTCAATAGTAACTAATTAGTAAGGTACACAAGATTTTTGTGTCATATTCCTTTTCATTTAGACTGTGCTAGACTTTGTCAAGTAATTGTTTATCAACTTTATTCCTATTTTAATTTAATAAAAATGAAGCTAAGGAGTTTTAACAGTTTGAGGATATACAGCCACAAAGCAGTAGAATTGCTTCACTCTCACTGCCTTTTCAACTGCACTGGCTCCCGAGTATTGAGAGCAAGTGAAGAGGTGGAGGCTCTGTGATTTCTAGGAACACTTTTAAAAAAAATATTTATTTTTTAGTTGTAGTTGGACACAATACCTTCTTTTTTTATTTATTTTTATGTGGTCCTGAGGATCGAACCCAGGGCCTCGCACATGCTAGGTGAGTGCTCTACCACTGAACCACAATCCCAGCCCCTCCAGGAGCACTTTTGAGGCTGCATTATCAACCTTGCATATCTCCTCAAGTGGCCTTGGGTATAATGATGTAATTTAGCCTATAGAGGCAACACTTGTGCTGCACATTTTCAACTTGTAGACTGGTCACTGTACAGAGAAATGCACCTGTACTTACTTCATTTTTGTATCTCTGTCAAATGTAAACCTCAATCATCGAAGAAAGCACATGGTCATTCCCTCAACTTGAGTTTCTTAAGTGCCTTGACCAACAGATATTCAGGCTTTGGGCTCAGAGACTGCACATGTATCTCTGGCATAGTTAAGGAAAGTTTGTTAATAGTTAATTCATCTAACTAATAATTCTTCATTAACTATGTTTTGATGAGATAAAAAGAGAAATTATACATCCAGTGTGTTCCCCACAACTATTTTGCAATATGTAGGAGGGAGATTTAAGAAATATGCCATGCTGTGGTTAGCAAGATATTGGGTGACTATTTTAAAAAATAACTGTATACGTGTTTAATTTGTAGGTTTTCTATGAGAAGCTTTGTATTGCTTTTTAAAGTACAAGGAAAAAAGTAAACAGTAAAACCAGAGAAAATGTTATCCAAACATCTTTCCTTTTTATGTGACTTTTTGTCTGGTGACTCTAGTAGGAAGGTGACTTTTTGTCTGGTGACTCTAGCAGTGACTCTATCAGCTTACAGCAGAGAGACAGTTACATGGGTAGCATTCTCTGTCTTCAACACAAAAGCCCCAAGTTGTCTTTTTCTTTCTTTTGTTTCTGGGCATTTTTTTTAAAGCTTACAATTCCATATTCATATTCTCCTCAATAATTCCTCTTAACATAGAATGTTCCCTTCTGCTATCTTTAGTAGTAATTTTCAGGGAGTCTTTGTTTTACTTGCTAGTAAAGATTAAGTTCTGTGTTTTCTATGATTTTCATTATTATCTGTCAATTTAAAAGTAATCAACATTTGGGGAGTGGAGTCTCATGAAAAACAAAGGGAGATCAGTTATGGAAAGGGATCAAGGGGTGGGAGGCAGGGAATAAGGAGAAGAAGTATTGGGGAATGACATTGGCCAAATTATTTTGTTATATTGTACACAAGGATAAATATGCAACAATAACAACTTATGTAGTTTAACTACATTGACTGTAAAGTTCTTTACTGTTTTTTTAGAAACAAATAACTTAAGTTCAAGATACCCTAGAATTTCTGTTATTACTTACTATGTTCTTAATAGACTGAAATTAGTCTATATTTGTCTGTGAAATGTAAGTTACATGTGTATTGAAGGCTCCCAAGATCTCTCCAGGTTCAATGATTCATTCAATATGGGAATTCATAGGACTCAGCAAATAGTTGTACTCACATTTGAAATTTATTATAGCTAAAGCAGAATCATCAAAGGGGAAGACACCTGGGGTAGAGTCCTGAGGAGGCTGGGCACAAAACTCTGGAAGTCTCTTAATGGGTTGGTATGGACTCCTTAATTCTTCTATGATTGAGTTGTAACAACACATGTGAAATATTGCCAGCCAGACCAGCTCATTATTGGGGTTTTATTGGGGACTGATCACATAGGCATCCTGGGCTTATGTGTCTACCAGAATCTTAGACTCCCAGACGGAAAACAGACTATTAGTACCACCAGTTTAGACACAGTGAGCTGCTCTTATCATGAAAATCAGGAAATAGTGGGACTCTCCTGAAATTTCAGCTCTCATATGCCTGCCAAGGGCTGACCTTGTCAGCAAGAATTTTAAGGGGTAGTAGTCTCAGGCCTTCTCTTTAACTCTTTTCTATTCAACATCCAATAAAAGGTTAGGGAAATTCTTTCATTCCAAAGGCCAAAATGAATTTGTTAGAGTAAAGAATTTCCCAACTATGTACATTAATTTCTATAAGAGTAACATTAGACAAGCTTCTCTTTACCTTAACCTTTGCCTCTGTAGTGTGCACTTATACTTTGCACATTAGAATAGGATCGTATATGTCTTCTAATACTTCATTTGTGTCAATCTGGGTTCATGTACCCCAGGGTTATGTGAAGACTTTCTGAGAAATACCATGTACTGATAGTTCTGGTTAAACTAATTTTTAGACCCTCAACTTTGGTGTACTATTTCGTATAGTTGATCAGTGCCAGAATGATTCTTGGTGAAGGGGCTAATGCTTTCCCTTTTTCAGTATTCCTTTTACTTTACAGAATAATGTATTACTGTTAGGCAGAAAAATAAAAGGACTGGTCTTGAGGGCAAGTCTGCAGAGAGCAAAATCAAGATAGATGAGTTAATAAGTACTGAGGAGAACACTATGTTACTTCATCTTGGCCATACATTTGTTGTAAAACCTGTGTATGTTATCTACTAGTTAGTCACAAAAATCTATTCTTCTCCTGTTCTTTGGTCCAGGCCAGTCCACATTAAGCAGCCTCCTTGCATGTAGGGGCTTAGCCAAAGGTATGGTGGCAAATGTAAAGCCTCAGTTAGGTTGGTCTCCTATATACTGTGTTTTGGAATGAGTGGAATTTATCCACCAAGAGACTTCAGAGACCAAGTGCAACACTGGTCAGGTTAGGTCCAGTCCCTAAATGACTGGAGAAGAATTATCTCACTGAATTAGCCCAGCATTGTTATGGGAGCAAGGAATGAATTTTTATTGTTTAAGCCCATTGCATACTCTGGACACTGTTGATTATTTCTCTTGGAATTCAGAAGCGAATAGCTTGATATGGGAATGCATATTAATACATTTATTTGATTTGAAAAATGAATTCAGACTTTTTCTGATAGAAAATAAGTCTGTTTTGGCAGATTGGTTTGATAATGAGGACTACCTTTGTCTTTTGGATTATATATGGGGCAGGCATTTCACATAAATTGGGCTAAATCTGCAGCCCTAAAGTTTGACAAAAAAGTAAATTTAAAGCACACATATAATTATATTCTGGTTTTCTGTGCTGAAAGATAATATTGTTTGCATCTGTTTAATTTTAAAATTAAGGAAAAATCCCATAAATTCCAACTTTAACTTGTAAGGAGAGATGCAGTTTTTTATAATACTATTGGAGAATTGTAAACAAAAATATTGGCATACCACTGGTATATAAAAATGGTCTAATAGCAAGTTATTTAACTGAGTCTCAATTGACCTGATTAATAAACAGGTTATTCACTTGTATAAATGAATTCAATGTGTAGGAAACCTCAGGTGTGTGACAGAGACTAATGCTAAAGCTTAAACAACTTCTGTTGTTGTAAGTCTTCCAAATTATCCTCTTAAGATATTTGTAGTTTCTCATCAGGTAGGTGAATGGAAAGGTTGAAGAAGTGATCTTCCTGTAAGAAAAGTGTATGGGTAGGGGGATTACTTCACTTAATACTGCCAGTAAACCCTAAAATTTTATTGTTCTTTTTCCTTTCCTGAATCTCTTTTATGTGTCAAGGAGACACATAGATGTGGTATGAACTTTGGGACATAGGCCAGGTGTTTGTTGTAGGAAGGAAATTGAAGAATAACTAGGTGGCTAAAGTGCTAAGGGAAAGACTTAATCTGACTGAATGCAATTTCCTAATTTTATGATTTGGCAAGGCTCATATGTACGGGGTTTTAAATAACTTTAGAGAAACATTCCTACCTGTTCCCTTTATAGCATACCAAACTTGGCAAATGAAGAACACAGGGAAGCTTATGTTCTTGTCTTCCATATAAATGGGTGAAAAATCACAGGGAAGAATCTCATCTCACAGGTGGTACTACCCCATTGACTAAAGTATCTCCAGTAGTGTGTTCTTGGCATTCTTCCACTTTGAATATGTTGGCAACCCTAAATGCCAGAATCACACCTGGCATTTCTGTTGAAAAACATGAAACACCCCATGGGACTAGAGCCCACGGGGATAATGAGGAAATCTGCCAAGGAGAATCACTGAAATGCATGAGGAAATGTGGAGACAGACCTATTTATTTTGATGGAAGGAATCCTTGGGTTTTTCACTGTCTTCCAAAAAAAGTATCTATAGCTTTGGAAATGAGTTCAGAAGAACAAACAGGAGATCACAGACCAGGTGCTAGCGAGGAGGAGCATATGCTACCTGAGAAATTCAAAGGACAGGTCAAATATCACAAAGATTGCCTTTGGAATTACATGAGAGCAGGATCCATGAGAGCTAATTCCTTGCCAGCAAACAATTTTTAGAAAGGTGTTTTGGTGAATGATGTTTAGAGACCAGGTGCCTTTTGCTTGGCCTGGTCTTTGACCTTGTGAAAGGCATCATGGTGGCTCTGGGAACATAATCATCAAATCAGTGCTTATGAAGTTTTCTTCTCTTGAGAGTTGATCCTTCCTCCAGGCAGAGATTGTGACCTGTTTATCTGTGTCTCTAAAACCTCCCCTTTGTGGGCTGAGACCATACTCAGGAAAGGTATAAATGAGGAATTAACCTAGAATGAACTTAAAAGGTTTCTCTCTGATTTAACACCTCAGAATAACTTAAAGGAACTTGACTAAAAGTCATCTTAGGAATAATGTATTTTACTGAGTTTTATTTTAGAATCTCTAGCCCGTGAATTTGGGAGTTGGTATTAAGAGAACCCAGTCAGGCATTGTAATTATTACCCCAGAAAGGGAATCCAGAGACCCTCACTGAATCTTCCACAGCCTTTTACTGTATGTCCTTTCTAAGGGTGTAGGTGGAAGGGAATGGGACTCTCCTTTAGCCATTTGCAGATGGGGAGCTCTGATTGCTTCTTGTCCCCAATTCCCAGAGTGCCCTCAGAGGGCTATGGGCAGTTCTTTTCCTGAGAGTCTGCTTTGCTCCCTCAGCTAGCATTTATCTGCTGATTTGACACTTCATCTTGAAACTAGTGGGCTGTCATGCTCAGTTCAGAATCTCACACTGCTGTAGAGCCACTTTCTCCAGGGCAGGAAGATCTTCAGGGAATAAGAATGAAACAGGCAATTTTGTCAAGCATTTGCAGTAGCAAAACACAGAGCTGACAAAAGGAACTTAGGTCTGCTGTTCAGTAGAATGAATGATCCAGTTGTATGCAATAAAAGGAAATTGTCAGATTTAGGAGAAATGATAAACATATAGCACCAAATATTAAGGTCTTTTTTTCTTTATTTAATATTAATGCTCCTAGAATGTTTCACTAAAGCAGTTTCCTTATTGACTATTTTCATGAAGAACTACCCAACATTTTAAATTATTTATCACATAAGTAGAGTTCTCTCTGTTCATTAGTGTGTACATATCCTTATCAGTTCAGGAACATGTTTCCCCCTCCCCATCCCCGGCCCCCTTTCAGAGTCAGTGTTTTCTGTGTATGTATTTAGCGAAGGGCAGGGGAGGGGGGAGAAAGCTCGAACAACCACATATTTAGTGTATTTAAACTTATGTGTATGTTATGAAGGTCAGGGTTAGTGATATTTAATATGGCCAGTCTCATATTAGCTCAATTTCATCATAAATCTAGATTAGCATTTCTGTGCAAAGGGCAAACACCAGGAGGGATCTTGTTCTAGTTCTGCTTCTTCAAAGGAACTTTAGGAAAGGAATGTAATCTTTAGGTATCTAATATTATCTGCCACTTGTAAACTGAGGTAATCTTATCTAACTTGTTATATAATGAATTATGAATTATTGTATGTTAAGTGCCTTGGGCAAAATAGAAGTTTAGTTCTTTATGAGATAAGGTAGTATCATTTAAATAGTAAAATTGTTGAACAGATGAAGTTCCTTCCATATCATCTCTTCTCTCAAAGGTGAGATGGGAGAGGTTCTGTCTACTGTTAACTCTATGAGAATTTGGATTGAATTCCTCAAATAGGGTCTTTTTTTCAGAGATGGTTGAGTGAGTAAAAGATTAAGTAGAAAGAGGACCAAAAAACTATGGAGAATTATAGGAAAGATTCAGCTGCTATTCCATGGTCTTCAGTGGCAAAGTATTATTCAAATTATTACCTTTACAGATACACACACACACACACACACACAGATATGTGATGAACAGGAACATATGGGTTCCAATGTTTTTGGGTCTCATTAGTCTAGGAAGATAGATACTTTGAACAAATGATCAATTATCCATTTTGGAGTCTCTCCTAATTTGGAGGAGCAGGAAATGATGACCCTGAAGATGTGACTTTTAAGAACTAAAAGATGAGTAGTTGCAGACAAGAAGAGGGTGTCGATAAGCAATTATTTAGATACAGATACATTCAAGACCCTCGAGGTGGGATGGATCTGAACATTAGAGAACTGAAAGGAGATCTTTGGGGCCAGTGACTCTGTGGGACAGGGGCAGAAGAGGATCAGGAAGTTGTCTTGGGAGGAATACCCCAGAGTGGAGAGAGCGCTGGCCTGCCTTGGACATCCTTGGTCCTTAGTCATGGTTGTATGACAGTTAACAAGCCTCAGTTTTCTAAGCTCTAAACCAAAGAATCCTTTTGGCTTCAAAATTCTCATTCTAGCTTTATTCTTGACTTTTCTTTCTTCTTGTTTCAAAGCACCCAGTGAGGCTTTGCAGAAAATTGTTTCTAATGAACTCTAATTGTTTAGAAAGAACTAAGAAGAACAATAAAAAGGAGCAGAAAAATAGACTCACTCTGGTCTGCTGGTTAACCTTACTTTTACACTTTAAGATATGGGGTCATTGTAGCTGACCCTGGAGCAGTTCTGGATCCACGAGATGACATTTAATTTTGCTTGTAGATAGTATTATATTGAAAGCTCCTACTGGAGAAAAACTGGTATCTTGGGGCTGGGATTGTGGCTCAGCGGTAGAGCGTTTGCCTAGCACAGGCGGGACCCAGATTCGATCCTCAGCACCACATAAAAATAAAAATTGTGTTGTGTTCATCTACACCTTAAAACAACAACAACAACAACAACAGCTGGTATCAGGTTTATGGTCCCATACCCATTCTCTGCTCATAGGAATGTGGGATTTTGTTTTGTTTTGTTTTCTTTTTTCCTATTGTGTTTTTCTTTTCAGACTGCTTGGCGGGATAATTTTTGCACTTACAGAAAACAGTGCTCCCCACTGGGCTTCTGCATTAGCCCATCCTGAAGTGAATGGAGCATGTAGTCAAGGAACTTAGGTGTTTTTTTTTTTTAATCTATTATTGTTTTTCATTTTATAAAAGTTATTCTTCTCTAATACATTTGAATCTGAGAGCAAACAGCAAATTTCTTTAAATGATATAAACACTGGTAGTTATTTCTGTATTTTTAAACTTCATCAGCCTAAATTGTGAATTTCTGAATTAGGCCACGTAGGATATTGAATGTGTATTCTTACCTACATTGATTCCTGCAAAACCAACATCTGAGTAGTTATTACTATTGAAGAGATATGCCATGTGTCACAGAGGGAAATAATTATCCACTTTTTTTTTTTTTTAGCACAATCCTTGTAGAAGAGCGAGTCCCTGGGGAAACAAAAGAGTATAATGGCATGGGCTTGTTCCAAGAGAGATGTCTACCCTTAATCCTTAGTTTCAGTACTCTCCTTTTGGAAGGTTAAGTGCTGAGCTGGGTACCACCCTGTTTCTTTTCTCTCTTCTGTGCTGCTGTGAGCACGTTCCCTGGTGTTTGATTTTCTTTTCTTTGGTTACTAGAAGACCCCTGAGAACATGGACATATACATGTAAGATCATGGGCAGAGATCTTGCAGCTGATATACACATACTCATGTACCCCTCATTAGGACAGTTGCAAGGATAATGCATTTCTAGATGCATTCCTACCCATCTCTGATCTTATTGTCATGCCCTGGTTTGTGATGGAAGACCCTCTGGCATGTCAAACAGAGGACTGATGCAAAATACTGGTCCAGGTAAAGCTGGAAAAAGAAACGGGTGGAATGGCTGGGTAACATGACTTTTTCTCAATTCAGGTAGTTCTTTTCTTCACTTTTGTCAAAACTGAGGGACTACTCAAAAAGGGTATCATCTGATGGATGATGATTGATAATGACCAGTGTGCATTTAGGTATATAATTTAAGAAGAATTCATAAGAATTAAGAGACATTATTGCAACAAAACTACAAAACTCCTTCAAGCAAAAGATAATTAAAATGACAGAAATCTATGAATGGGTTATAAATATCCATAAAAGAACTTGTTAAATATCACTCTGTCTGATTAAGGGAAGCATTCCTAACAAAAATGTACTTTTTTTCTTTAGTAATTACTAATATTATAACATATTTGATCAGCTGTAAACTAAGAATAAATAGTCAAACGAGCAGATTTTTTTAAATCTTAAAGCCTTGTCATAAGAAATTTTTAAAAAATGAAACTCTAATTAACATGTTTTTTTTTTTTCTTTTTCTTTTTGGTGGTGTTGGGGATTGAACCCAGGCCTGTGCTTGCTAGGCAAGCACACTATCAACTGAGCTATGTACCCAGCCCAATATGCATATTTTTGCTACAGAGGATGATTATAGAATGGTCAGCATGAGAATTTCAAACATCAAAGCATCTTCCATTTAGATAAAATTCTGTAAGAAGATTAGACTAGACACAATATGAATTTAAAGACAATAAGGGATGTTATAAAATCTGTTAAAGAAGATCTTATTCTTTTATTTCTTTTAAATAGTTGATAGAAGCATCGAATCACCATGTTATTTAGAGGTACATACTTTATTTCTAAATGTCAGTATTTAACACAATAAGTATAGCTGCCATAATCATTTAAACTTACAAAGAGAAATTTTATATGATCATTTACAATTATGCAGGGGTTTTTTTTTAATTTATTTATTTTTTTATTATTGGTCTTTCAAAATATTACATAGTTCTTAATACATCATATTACACTGTTTGGTTCAAGTGGGTTATGAACTCCCAATTTTACCCCGTATACAGATTGCTGAATCACATCAGTTACCCTTCCATTGATTGACATATTGCCTTTCTAGTGTCTGATGTATTCTGCTGTCTGTCCTATTTTCTATTATCCCCCCTCCCCTCCCCTCCCCTCCCCTCCCCTTTTCTCTCTCTACCCCTTCTACTGTAAATCATTTCTTCCATTTGTATTATCTTGTCTTACCCCTCCTTTCCTCTTATATGTCATTTTGTATAACCCTGGGGATCGCCTTCCATTTCCATGCCATTCCCCTTCTCACTCCCTTTCCCTCCCACCTCTCATCCCTGTTTAATGTAAATCTTCTTCTCAAGCTCTTCGTCCCTACCCTGTCCTTGTTGACTCCCCTTATATCAAAGGAGTCATTTGGAATTTGTTTTTTAAAGATTGACTAGCTTCACTTAGCATAATCTGCTCTAATGCCATCCATTTCCCTCCAAATTCTATGATTTTGTCATTTTTTAATGCAGAGTAATACTCCATAGTGTATAAATGCCACATTTTTTTTATCCATTCATCTATTGAAGGGCATCTAGGCTGATTCCACAGTCTTGCTATCGTGAATTGAGCTGCTATGAACATCGATGTAGCAGTGTCCCTGTAGCATGCTCTTATTAGGTCTTTAGGGAATAGACCGAGAAGGGGAATAGCTGGGTCAAATGGTGGTTCCATTCCCAGCTTTCCAAGAAATCTCCATACTGCTTTCCAAATTGGCTGCACCAGTTTGCAGTCCCACCAGCAATGAACTAGAGTGCCCTTTTCCCCGAATCCTCTCCAGCACTTATTGTTGTTTGACTTCCTAATGGCTGCCAATCTTACTGGAGTGAGATGGTATCTTAGGGTGGTTTTGATTTGCATTTCTCTGACTGCTAGCCATGGTGAGCATTTTTTCATGTACTTGTTGATTGATTGTATGTCCTCCTCTGAGAAGTGTCTGTTCAGGTCCTTGGCCCATTTATTGATTGGGTTATTTGTTATCTTATTGTCTAATTTTTTGAGTTCTTTGTATATTCTGGTTATTAGGGCTCTATCTGAAGTGTGTGGAGTAAAGATTTGTTCCCAGGTTGTAGGCTCCCTGTTTATCTCTCTTATTGTATCTTTTGCTGAGAAAAAACTTTTTAGTTTGAGTAAGTCCCATTTATTGATTCTAGTTGTTAACTCTTGCGCTATGGGTGTCCTATTGAGGAATTTGGAGCCCGATCCCACAGCATGTAGATCATAACCAACTTTTTCTTCTATCAGATACCGTGTCTCTGATTTAATATCAAGCTCCTTGATCCATTTTGAGTTAACTTTTGTGCATGGCGAGAGTTAGGGATTCAGATTCATTTTGATGCAAATGGATTTCCAGTTTTCCCAGCACCATTTGTTGAAGATGCTATCCTTCCTCCATTGCATGCTTTTAGCCCCTTTATCAAATATAAGATAGTTGTAGTTTTGTGGATTGGTTACTGTGTCCTCTATTCTGTACCATTGGTCCACCCTCCTGTTTTGGTACCAGTACCATGCTGTTTTTGTTACTATTGCTCTGTAGTATAGTTTGAAGTCTGGTATCGCTATACCGCCTGATTCACACTTCCTGCTTAGTATTGTTTTTGCTATTCTGGGTCTTTTATTATTCCATATGAATTTCATGATTCTTTTATCTATTTCTACAAGAAATGCTGTTGGGATTTTGACTGGCATTGCATTGAACTTATAGAGAACTTTTGGTAATATCGCCATTTTGATGATGTTAGTTCTGCCTATCCATGAGCAGGGTATATTTTTCCATCTTCTCAGGTCTTCTTCTATATCTTTCTTTAGGGTTCTGTAATTTTCATTGTATAAATCTTTCACCTCTTTTGTTAGGTTGATTCCCAAGTATTTTATTTTTTTGGGGGATATTGTGAATGGAGTAGTTGTCCTCATTTCCTTTTCAGAGGATTTGTCGCTGATATACAGGAATGCCTTTGATTTATGCATGTTGATCTTATATCCTGCCACTTTGCTGAATTCATTTATTAGCTCTAATAGCTTCTTTGTAGACCCTTTTGGGTCTGCTAGGTATAGAATCATATCATCTATGCAGGGTTTTTGTTGGTCTTTCCCCCCACCCCCACCCCAAATTTTGCCTATTCCTTGCTCCTAGTTTAGAAGAGGGATAATTTGGGATGGTAACATGATTTCCAAATCTGGCTTTGTACAAGAATTGCTTTGTACTACTTACCAAAAATTCAGATTTCTAGGCCCCCCTTTAGACTTTTGAACCAGAATTTTTAGTGGGTATAGGAAAGAGACACTATTTTTTAACATGGTTCCCTGCTTCTCAGTGATATTGGCACAGCTAGTTCTGGGACCAGTGTTTGTCTCTCTTGTATCTCCTGTATCCAGAGCCCTGCTTTATCCTTCTAGGAAGGAACTATGAAAGGAGAAATGACATATCACCATGGGTGGGAAGAAGCCATGAAGCCAGCAGTACTTTGTTGGTATGAACCATGGAACATGACCTAAGAAAAAGGCCGATTTGTACATTCACATTTAGGGGAGTTCACATTCTCCTCTTACTTTGCCTTTTGCTGGCTTACCTTAAAATGTGGCATGTTTGAGCTCTCCTTTAAGAACTTTCATTTCTCTATTACAAATTTCTAGTCTATTATTAATATTGACTCAAGATTTTCTTGGAATCAGTCAAAAATATTGATTTCAAAACTATTTGGCTTCTTGAATTTGAGTCCAAAAATTCAGATGGACTGATTTCTAGATTTCCTTTTGGATCTTAGGGTCATAAAAAATTCTCTCAGGATATGAAATGTGGCAATTGTTAGAAGGAAATAGTCTGAAGGTTTTGACTTACTGATCTAAGTTTTCTGTACATTCCTGGGGGTACATTATCCTTTTTTTTTTTTTTAATGTGAGAAATTTGTTGCCATTTCCTATGTCTCAACAAGATAAATGATCTAATTTAAAATATTTTCCATGCCTCATCTGTCCACTCCACAAGCTGTCAATGTGCTTGGATTGGGAGCTTGCATGCCAGCAGTCATCAGCCAGGAGTGCTGTTGTTTTGAAAAAGAGAATGTTTTTTCCATAGCAGCTTGGAACACCTTTGCAAGTGTGCGTTCACATTCTTGCAGGTCTTGGTAAGAAAGTTGATATTTAGTTCAGCTTTTTGGAAACATATTTGCTTGAGATATATATATATATATATATATATATATATATATATATATATATATATATATATATGAGGTAGGAGAACTTTTTCAAGAATTGATGAGGAAAAATTTTTTGACATGAGCTTAAAAGCTAAAACAGAAAGTAAGAAAAAACAAATGGAGCTACTAAAATTTAGAATTATAAATCTGGAAAGAGTTACCATTTATCTTCTAAATAATTTTATATTTTATCTATTTTAATAGATTTCAGAGGTTAAATCATTTTACAGAACAAAATAAAGTCATGGGACTTCACATTTCTTTATTTTTTATTTATACAGTCACTTGATGTTTTCACATGTTCAGCCATAGCACATTTAAAGGGAAAATTCTGTACAGAGCATCATAGCTGCACACAGCTTTGAGACATTTCCTCCTCTTTTGCAGCAGGATCAAGTTATTTACAGTATTTACTTAGTGGTGTTCATAGAAGAGGCAGAGCAAAAAAGTGATAACTTGGAAAGCATTTTTACTGTTTCTGAGATAGTACAGATGAGTTCCTTTCAGATTTTCAGAATTTTTTTCTAATTCACAATACATTTTAATGGGTCTTTGGGGGAAGCCATAAGTCTACTGCACTGCTTATCATTGCTGCCTGCTCACATGACACAATACTCTTGTGAGGTATAATATTAAAATCATCTCTGGCTAAAAGTGGATTTTGGCTTTTAGCCTAACACTGAGCAAATAACCTTTTCAGTCCAAGTTAAATATTCCCAGAAGATCCTTAAAACCAAATTTTCCTTGTTAAAAAAATTACTGAATATAATTCCCAAAGGGGAGGGCTGTGGAAGCTCCCTAAGTTAGACTTAAATTTTTTTTCCCCTTAGGTTTTGCTAGCTTGCCTTTTTTTTTTTTTTTTTTTTTAAGATTTGGTGGGAATGTCTTTGCTAGGTTTAGAGTGAGAGGTCAGAGTTCTCTTAAGGGGTTTGATGGTCTATCAGGTAGGTTCAGTTCCTGGGCTTAAACTGTGGCTTAATGCAAATGTAGCTGCTCACCTCCAGTGCCAAGGTGCTCCACTGGGGCTTGTTGTGCAGTCTCCTCTCAAGCTCCATGTTTTTACTTGACTGTGACCATGTTGCTATGCAGATCTTTAAATCCCCTGCCCTTCCAACTCCCTCATAACACCAGGCCAGGATTTCTATGGTTTTCCAGGTAAGTCAGCCCCAAGGTAGATGAAAATTTGATAGATGCACTTGTAACCTCTTCAGAGCTTTCTGTTGGAGCTTGACAAGTAGATTCTTTCTCCTAAATATTTTAACATACAACCTTTAAAGTGACATTCACCTCTTCTAGGACTATTTTTGACAGTGGCATGTAGTGGTTTTATTTTTATTTTATTTGAAAACGTCATTTGGGGTTTTATAGAAAAAAATAAAATATTTATCTGTACTGCATGTTATCAACAGGGAGGATAGGCATTCTTGGGTGGAAGGAAGTTTTTTTGGTGGAAAGATTCAAGAAGCTATTTTGTGATAAAGGATTTCTTTGCATTTTTTCCTCTAGTCAAGTAAATTGCTTGTGGGTTCTTGCTAAGAAAAATAATCCCTCTGGTGCTGCTTTTAATTTGACCAGGTTTAAAATGTTTTCAGAAAGGTTAAGCTTTCTTTGCATTAGTGCATATTGTGGTTAAATGAAGGAATGACTTTTTCGGAATGGCTAGATTTTCTATGATTGTTCTTCTCATGGCAGCTTTAGAACTGAGGAATAGTCCAACAGTAGCAATGTTTCTACATGACCATTAGGTATGTGCTGTATTCTCCTTTCCCCTACAGATATAAATTCCTTAGCATATTTTTCTTGGACTCGTGTTTTAGCAGCGTATTTCCTTTGATTTGTCTGGTATGCCCAACTGTCACTTTCAGAAACAGGCACACAACTGAAAACACTTCACTGTCATAATTCTTCATGTATGGCTACTAATAACTGTAATTTTCCTGCAAGCAGAAGAATTAATTGAACATTCCAAGTGAAAATATTGATCCTAGTAGGTCAAAGAAGCATTTTATTAGCAGGTGGGCCAAATTGTGAAAAGATCATCATAAAGCTGAAAGTTTCGGGAAAAACTAAAACCCTCCATTGCTTGGGAGCTCTATTTTTAATCTCTCCTTTTGCTTAGTTCATGAATATTTGAAATAAACCTCTATAGGTGATTCTTTCTTCCTGTGGACTCTCAGGTGATTTTCAATGAAAACGTTCAGCTTGTTACTTTCATAGAAATTGTTTAACCCAATACAAGTCCAAAGTGAAGGTCTGAATTAACTTGAAAGAGAGATGAAAAACCTTTGTAAGATTTTGGCAAACTTCCACATAATAATTCTTCTATCTCTTTCGTATTTATAGAATTTTTTAGTTAGACACTTTATACTAAAATAATTTAAAGAAAAAAATAGTTTTTAATCCTAGGCAAAGGTGCAAAAATACATGTTCCCTAATTTTATATAGGATACTTGGGCCTTAGATATATAATGTCTTCTCTTTTGTTGAGTGTTTGGTAGATACATGATTTTATTGTTCCTGGTTAAAAAAAATTTCTTTTTAGTAAACATAGCTATAACAGCAAAAAATAAAACATTTTCAAAGTTTGGGCTGGAAACCTTGAATCTAATAAGGTAATCACTCTCCTACCCCATAAAAGTAAATCTGAGAACTGGGGGGCATAGTTTAGTATTAGAACACTTTCCTAGTACATGTGAGGCCCTGGGTTCAATTCCCTTATAAAATCTTTCAATCACTCATCTAATCAATAAAATCAGTCAATTAATCAATCAATGAAGCATGCAGATTTAAGCATACTGATTTAAGATGTGGTCATTCCACCTGCCTTGGAACTGGAAAGTGAAGGCTCAAGAGTGAATTATGGCAGCAAACATTCCTTTCTTGGCCAGTAGGTCACTATAGGATCCTTTCTCCAAGATGGTGCCATTTCCCACAACCACAATCTGATCCACTTGAAGAAGAAAGTGAACTCTATGTGTAACCAAGAGTTGAGTCTGTAAAAATAACATTAAGTTGTGCTGATTACCCTATGTCCATCTCTTCCTGGATTACTCTAAAAGGGAAAAAAAAAAAAACATGTCAATTCACGCTGGGACTTTGCTTAAAAATGTGGCCCTGACCACTTGGCTTATTTTGCTTCTTTCATTCCCAGCATCTCATCTTAAAACCTGAACCTATATGTGAAATGAGACTCCTATCATTGTGGATGTACTCAAAGATATTTTCCTGTAGTGAAATGAGGTTTTCCCTACACACATTCTTCTCTTTTCTAATTCCTCTGACAAGACTTGAGTATTCTCTAATGTTCCCACTTTAGTCTGTACCGACTACCATTAAAACAATTCTTGGTTTTTTGTTTGTTTGTTTGTTTTTTAAGTGAATTATGGGCCTGTGGCTGGGAAGATGTGGGCAGAAAAAGCAAATGGTACTGAGTAAGGCTTGACCAAGGGACTTTGTACAGATTAGGTTGAGAAGAGTTGTTGCTTGTCCTGACCCCGGCCTCAGACCATAGGCTTGGCAAATGCAGCTACACTCTTTTATGAAGGGCTATTTGTTCAATGTCTTCTGTCTGTATCTCTCTGTGTCTCCATGACCTTCTTCTCTCTTTCTCCTTTGTGGAACTTTCCCAATTACTGGGCTGATCCAATTTTTTCCCCATTTGGATCAATCTGAAAAGAACTTATGTATTATCACATTCTTCAATTTTTTAAATGAAATCACTAACAATGATCTTGTTGGTAATGCCTTTGAAAGCACTTCTGCATCCTTTATCCCATTAATCCCCTCAGTGATCCTGTTGATGTATATCTGCAGAAGAAACCCTCTGAAAGGAGTCTCTTCTGGGTAGGGAGAAGGATATATGAATTAGCCTGAAAATCTTCTCAGATACTAGGAGCTATAATGAGCCCCAAATTTTACATTTATTATTAGAAACACAAATAACAACAATCTAACAAAAAATCAGAGACCCAAATTCTTTTTTCTGTGCCCTCATTTTCATTCATTTGGGCAGTACCATTTGAATAGGATTTCAAACAATAATGTTTTCCTTTATCATTTACTATTGAAAACTACTACTTCAGCCTTAAAGTTTTTTACTACTCCTTGCATGGGCTTTCTATTGCTGTGTGAGTACACACAGAGAAATGGAGGTGTATGGATTTCAGAACGAACTGGCCTTTCTTCACCTTTTAACAAAGAAAGCTGAGTGATAGAATCCCACAGATTTGTGATTTCCAACAAGCCATTATATAAGCAGTAAATATCTCTTAGAGCGTGAACACACCCTTTCCTACATCTGTTTGGATAATTCACCCTTCTGTTTGAGACAATCTCACAGAAATGGAATTTTTAAAAATTGAAAAAATTCCATTAAGAAATAGAAGGGGAATGGAAAACTCATTATGAAGACCATGCCATGAATTAGTAAGATGTGGCCTAGCATGTGAAAATTGTTTACCTTTAATTGAAAAGTACTTTTAACAGAAATTAATGTTCTCAGACTTGGCTAAACAGTTAACACTAGGCTGGTTCAATATGTACTTGGAGACAGCCAACCAATTTTTCATGACAAAATGTAGTAGATAATGTAGATGAGGTGATGTTGTTCTCATGAACAAAATCTGCTTTGGAATTACCTTACTGCTGTGTTGAAGCCACACCTTCTTTTTAGGAGAACTGATCATGGCTAGCTGGAAAGACAAGAAAACAAGAGTATAGGACTGGATGTCTTTGGTTCATTGTGGCACCAAGCTGCAGGTTATGATTCTGAAATAAGATCAGAAAAAGTATAACCAAAGATTTCATGTTTTTTGTCCCATATTTAAAAATTTTTTATTATAAATTAGTAAAAGAAAAAAACTAAAAGAAAAACTCATGGTCCAACTAATCTAAACATAATGCTTTTCCTTTTGCTTATTTCCTAAATTTCTGCTCAGATGTGTTTTTGGTTATTATCATTATGTTTATATAATTTTATCCGAAATTTCTCACTTTTGTATTATGTTGTGGACAGTTTTAATTATTATGCATTAGGGGTTCTTCTTTTGTGTCACGAACTCCTTTGGCAGTTTTTGGTAAAGCCTATGGATTTCTTAGCAAAATATTTAAAAATATTTAAAATATACAGGAATTGAAAGAAATAATAATTGAAGTATATAATTATTAGAATATGTTTCATATTTCTATAGAAATATATTTCTATATGTTGTGATATAGAAATATATATATACTTTTCTATCAATTGATTTAGTAGCAAGATCTGTTAATGTGTGATTTCTAATTGTGAGCATATGTACTTCGAGACTGTCAGTGATGTGACAGTGGAGGTGGTGGGGAGACAAACCAGGGAATGCCATGCCTGGTGGCCCTATGACTTAGGAAAAGAAAGAGGCTCGCCTGTCTTTAGAATGTGAGGATTTGGGCTGGTGCTAAAGAGAGGTAACATTTTGGAGGGGTAGGGCAGCATTCCTTATCTTGTCCTGTATCTCCTGTATTGTGCTGTATTGTGTACAGGAAAACTTGTTGTTACCATCTTTACTTGACCAAGGAAGCAATTGAGCTTGGTATATTTACCCATTGTTCTCATCATAAATCAATCCCTGAAAAAATATTGCCCCCCTAGTAATCCTTAGAGGCAGCCCACAATGGTGATTCAGAAGCAATAGGCTGGTTTGTACTGCAGAATAAGACCATGTGGTGGCAGTTTTCAGCCTCAAACCTTTGACCAGAGCCTGTTTTGCCATCTTTTGTTCATTCTTTAATTTGGGAAAGGTTAAAGGATTTTCAGAGAGGCCTAAGGGCCACTTGTGATTGGAACCTCCAAATTTATCTTTCATGAAGACAAATCCCCAAACACATTTTTTGGGAACTTTTTTCATGTAGTAACGATCCCCCCAGGCACTCAAATCGAAGAGGTGGTGGTCAGAGCTGCAGGAGAAGGGGCTGGTCTTAACCTGGGCCCCCAGTGTGCACTCAAGGGGACCATCCCTGAATCATCTCTTCCCAGGGTTGTAGTTGTCTCTTCTGTGAAAGGTGCTTCTTCTGAAAGGTCACCTGGGACATGTCCTCCCTGCACTGACTTTAGAGCTTTTCATCACTGCTCTCTCAGCTTTGTTTGGAGTTATACTGCTGGGGTATTTCAGCTTTCGCATCAATTTTCTCAGTGAGGTCTGCTGCTAGCACAGTTGAAAGGCAGAAGTCGAAGAGGTTGGGCCAGGTCACAGACAGAACAATTCATGGATGACAGTTTCTAATAAGGGTTATATGCCCTCAGAAGCCTTGGGAAACCTTCTGGAGTTGAGAGCATTAAGAACACCCCATCATGGAGGCTTGTGTGGTTATCAAAAATAATGAATTCTCATATTGTTCCTTTTCTGAACTGCTCATAATAAGTATCACTCATCAAGAGAAGTATGTGCAGCTGAGTGTCTCTGAAGGTGCATTTAAACTGTTAAAAAAAAATGCTCAGGGGAAGTCAGACAAGAGAGAGATGCTTGAAAGTCACTTGTGGGCACAGTTTTTTTTCACTGCAGATCTGTGAATGAGGCACATATTTCCTGTTTCATCCCAGACTCACATATGCATGGATTTTCAGCAATCAAAGAAAAAACTGGAATTTTAGAATAAACACTTCTTAAAAAAAATCAGCAAATCAGCAGTGCAGACTTTACTGTTGTTGGGTATTTGCACTCTGAGAACAAATATTATCTAAGGATAATTAGTCCTTATCTTTGATTTATTCAATTTTTGTCAGGTATCTTTAGGCCCTCATGCTTGAGGCCAGAAATAAATAGAAAATGTGTCTTAGGCTTTGCTTCAATAATACCAATAGCAAACCATATCTGACATTCATAATAAATAATGATTTTTTTTTGTTTTTCCTTGTCCTTGGAACAGAATGCTTATTACCTGGCCTTGCTCAATTATGCCTCAATAGGAAAATTGTGTGTTTATAAAATTTAACTGTGAACTAAATGTTTAAAATATTGTGGTTCCCAACATTAATTCAGAGAATTATAAAACTATGTAAGTTGGTTAGAGTTTAGAAACTCTCCTAAGTTATAAGAAACTTTAAAATTGGGGGACATTTTTATTGGATGAGAAGTGGACACAATAGCAGCTCTTGCCAGGGGCCAGATGTACCAAAAAGGACAGTGTGACTTTTCTCTTGTTAAGCAAATAATTCAGCAATTCTGAGTTCAACTAATAAATGCTTCATTCAGAGAGAGCAAGCATTTCTGTTTGATCTCTGGTAAACAGTAATTTCAAATAATGAAATTTCCTCTAGGAAACATGTGCTCTTTAACATTAACATAAAAGGAAATAAAAATGCAAATTCAAAGGTATTTAGAGAACACTTATTTTGTGGTTTAAGAGGCTTTCTTTCCCCTCCCATTTCCTGAAAGATGTTTAGTGACACTTAATAAATACTCAGAATAAGATTTATTCTAAAGCTGTCTATATTCTGTAATTGTATGCCCCCATTTGCCCTTTAAATTTGAAATACACTTGAAATGAAGGATGGAACCCAAATAGGCTGTTGAGAGAAGTAAAAAATGATAAGTGATTGATTTTTCTCAACATAGATAACAACCTATTTTGTGATTCAGCAATTGTTGCTATATACTACCCGTGAAGGACTTCTTTTAACATGAGATTGTGATGTTGCCTTTAATATTTAATTTATTTGCAAATGTTGCTCTTATATCTGGGTTTCCTGCACAGCACAGGTAGTAAGTGTAGCAGGGAAGCTCTATTTCTGCAGAGAGCACCATAGAAGAGAGAAGGGGAGAGTTCAAAGACTAGTGTGTTTTACCTTCAATCTTCTTGCCCTTCACTCCTGTTTTGTTGCACCTGTGTTAGTTTTGCTATTTGTGTGACTTGTCTTTGTCCCTGTGCCAGCCTAGATTTCAAAACAAGATCTATCTGACTTCCTGGTCCATGCTAACTAATGTGAAATACTACTCATGGCGAGGAGATTTGAAGGAATGTCGTGTTTGGTCTAGGTTCTCCCCAGATATTTAGTTTGTACACTGTGCCAAGTGCCTTTGATGAATAATTTGTTCAACTCTAGAGGAGCAAAACATGGATAATTGAAGAGATGTGTGTGGCCAACAGGTATTTGTAGCTAAAGTTGGTGCTGATTTTCTGAGTAGACTGGTCTGTAGAATTGCTTAGTTGCCTGAAGCTTAGCCCAGAACCACTTAGGAAATTGTAATAATTTTCCATCAGAAAATTAGCTGCAAATGCTAAGCTCTCTTATTTCATTTTGTGTCGCTACAATAGAATGTTTGATGTTGGGTAATATATGAAGAAAAGAGTTTGGGATTCATGATTCTGGATCCGGAAGGTCGAAACAATGTGATGCTGATACCCTGGTGAGGGCCCCAGCTGTGTCGTAACTTGGTAGAAAAGTGAGAAAGGAAACAGCCATGTGCAGAAGGGGCAAGTGAGTGGGATAACCTCCTTTATAACAAGCTCCTCTTGTGAAAGCTAATGTAGTCCCACCATGCCTGACCCACCCCCTTGAGATAGCATCTGTCCGTTTGTGAAGATGGAGTCCCTATGACCTAATGACCTTCTACTAGGCTCCACCTGATAAAGATTAACAACACCTTTACACCACCACATTGAGGACCAGGCTTCAGTGCACAAACCTCTAAGTTATAGCATGAATTGTCAGTCTCTCACCTGGGCAAGTGAAATTCGTGACCGAGTTTGTATAGTTAAGGCCTTTCAAGATCTTGCTGTTTTGGCCTGTCTTCCTCTGGCTGTGTTCTCACTCAATTTTACTCACGTTTTCCACCTCAGAGTTTGGTTACTTGCATCTAGAATGCCTTTCTTCCCCCTCACCCCACTCCATGTACAGTAACTGAAGCCTGCTAGTCCTCTAGGATGATCTCGGAGGAGTCCACCTCTTTGTGTTGGTTTCCCTGGTCTGCTAAAACCCTGTTGGGAAGCTTCTCTGAGCTGTGTGGCAGGTCCTGTATCCTTGCTGCTGTAGTCTCAACCAGTGTGAAGCATGTGCCCCCAAAACTTTCCAGTGTAGCCTTTGACCTTGTGCAGATTCACTTACACCACATCTGAAATCTAAAAAATTAATTGTGAGAAACTTGATTTTACTTTTTGTGAGTTATTATGAGCCTGCATGATGTGACTCATCCAGTTCTGTCTGGACTATGTGACCCCTGGCCCTCAGTTCAGGGGACTTGTCTACAATGTCCTGCCACATGACTAACTCCCCTGTGACTTGTGCCATCAAAACAGAATCATACTAGCTTCCTTGTCCTTCCAGTATTTGGTGCATACACTTTGCCCCCCACCCCATTATGGAGCTCACCCTCTCGTCTCTCTTGTAGGTCTGCTCAGTAAAAGTGCAATTGGTCTATAGGTAGAGAATACAAGTCTCAAAGGCCATGTTCACCTTTGCCCAGCAAGTCTCACACTCTCTCCTTCCAAACCCAGTAGAGCTCTATCTTTCCTATTGTGATTATCACTGCAAAGCTTTTGTTACCACATTCAAAGTGATTTTTGAATGCCAAATTAAGCTTCTTAAATTTCAAGGGTCATATATTTTTCATGTTTATGTATCCTTTTGCCTTTTTCAAAATGCTTTTTATATAGAAGATATTTAATAGGTATTAAAGTGGCTTAAATAATGAGGTAATACATATAATAATTGAAACCAGTCATTTATTTAGTTAATGGATATTTTTTTGAGCACTATAGTATGTAGTCAGTGTTCTGGTGCTTGGATTAAATGTGCTTCCAAAAGGACGCATATTTGGTGATCTTCCTTGTGGTGTATTTGTTGATCCAAAATAAAACAAATATAACTGTGCTGTTGACATAATATTTTCAGAAGTCATTTATTAATTTGCCAATTTATGTCTGAATTGCTGTGGCCTTTGCAGTTCTAAAATTCATTTGTGATTCTCATTTAACATTTTTTCAAAGCCAACCATGGCTCTTTAGCCTTGTTTTGAATACATGTAGCCTGATATCTGATGCTTTGCCACCCCAGTCCATTTTTCTATCCCTGTCTCTTGGCCAGGCTGAGCTCATCACTTTGCCCTTTCCCCCTTGGTCTGCTACTTTGACTTTTTCTTAGCTTTCTCACCTTTTGCATGGTGACTGTCACCAAACAAAAAGCGATGAGATAGATGGCCTCTGATACCAACCATAAATAAAGATTTAATTCAATATACTCAGCATGATAAGCCATTTGTTTCAATTCTCTGAAGTGTAGAAATAACTTTTTGTGGGGAGGTGCAGAGGGCTTACCACATTAGGAGCAATTGCAGAAGTGTACAGAATCGTGCTTTCCCATCATTTTGTGTTTTCTGTGTGATCTGTAACATCCTTGGACTGCTGACATCAGAATATTGGTTAGACTGCTGTCACAAAAGTAGTCAATCCCAGCAGAGTCCATCTACTAGGGACCTCAGAGTTCAATGTCCTCCCTTTTCTGCCCACCCCTGCTGCTCTTTAGTTCTCTGGGTGAACTGGTTTATCTTTGCATGAGTCTACTTTTCTGTCTCCTTTTAAATCTCACTTTCATGTGACTGAAGTTGCATTCTGGTCCAGTTGCTATATGTCTGTTACCGCTAAATTTTAAGTTCTTGTTTTAGAACCCAAACTTTATCATATCATTGTTCCTAAAGCATCAGTCAGCCTTGCTGTTCACTTGAGAGAACGACTTAATCTCTACTGATAAGCAGAACATAAGGCTTTTGGGAGTGGGGGTGCTCACTAGGGATTGAACCACCAGGGTGCTTAACCACTGAGCCACATCCCCAGCCATTTTTATTTTGAGACAGGGTCTTGCTAAGTTGCTTAGGGCCTTACTAGGTTGCTGAGGGTGTGTTTGAACTTGTGATCCTCCTGCCTCAGTCTCCCAAGTTGCTGGGATTACCAGTGTGCACCACCATGCCTGCCCCAGATCGTAAATCTTACAGGTGGTGTTGGGAGTTGGAGTTTCTGCTGTGAAACCTATGTGGAAGGATTTGGAGCAAGATGGAAGTTTCATCATCAGTCCTCTGACTTACCTGCAACAATAGTGACATCCACTGAATCCAACATAATGCACTGTTTCAGTTGGAAGCATTACCTTGCTGTGTTGTGCTTGAAAAAAGTTATCTTTGAAAAGCAAAAGGAATTAGTTAATTTATCATTATCATTAGCTTGTTACATGTCTAATAGAGAACCAGTAATTAAAATAAAATGCATTTGTGCCTATTTTAGAATTACCTGCCTTTTTATGGAAGAAAAAAGAACCATAAAACTGGCAAAACAAAAACAAAATCATATTATAAATCATATTAATAGAATAAAAGGGAAGATGTGCTTTGAACCTCCAACTCCTTCACAGCTCATCATTTCTTGATGCCCTTTGCCAAGCTATATGCTCAAGAAATCTAATGATACACAAAACTTCATTGCCAGATACTTCATTACTTCCTCAATCCATTAGTAGCCTTAATGGCCTATGCCACTGGAATAAGTATGGAAATCCAGACCCCCAAGAAAGTACAGTGCTCTATAAATCATATTTGCCTGAGGATTTTCTCAGCCCTTGACACTGTGGAATAGGTGAAAGGAACATTGTACTTCCTGAATTTTCTTGTACTAAAGTATCTCAGAATAATTGATAACTCTTTAGTTTTTAACCCTCTAAGCCATTGATTCTCAAAGTGTGACCTATGGATTGACAATATCAGTATCACTGAGAAATTGTTTAGAAATGCAGGTCCAATGGCCCCCCTCACAGAGTTCCTGAAACTCTGGGGCAAGGCCTGTATTCTGCATTTTATCCATGCCTCCTGGTAGTTCTGATGCTTGTTCTAATGTTCCTGATGCTAAAAATATTACAAGGGGGTATTTTGCCCTGTTCAGGAAACAGAAATCAGGTCATGAAATTTGGAGGATTCAGTTTAATTAAACAAATATTGGCTGATCAGTCCCCGGTATCCTTCCTGGGAAAATGTAAAAGTGAGTGACACCCTAAAGTCACATATCTTGTTACTTGTGCCAGCATTTTCCTGCTGTGCTGTGTTGGTTTCTCTGGGACTCAGCCGCTCCTTGACATTATTCTAAAGGCATCAAAGGTTATATAGTCATTTTTTTTGAGAGAGAGAGAGGGAATATTTTAATATTTGTTTTTTAGTTTTCAGCAGACACAACATCTTTGTTTGCATGTGGTGCTGAGGATCGAACTCGGGCCACACGCATGCCAGGTGAGCATGCTACCGCTTGAGCCACATCCCCAGCCCTATATAGTCAAATATATTATTAATTTGCAATAAACAATACAATGAAGCATGTTAAAATCTTAATAAAGGCAAATAGATACCAAAAAAAAAAAAAAAGGTGATGGCTCTCATTTGACTTCCAGAATCTTCATCCAGAAACTGGCACCTTATCACTTTCCTAAGTGTTACTGACATCTTAAACAGTGAACTGCAGAGAATGGCCCTTTCTTTCTGAACTTTTTCTGCTTTTAAATGCCCAATAATCTTATTGTCTGTTATCTCCGTGCTTATCCTTCTGGATCATAGTGGTGCCTCCATCCTAAGACTTTGAGCAGCTGCAGGGGACATTCTTTCCCACAGAAGACAGTTTGTCTACCAAGAACTTGAGTGAGTGACTGTATTTAGAGGAAGAAGTAGAATCTTCTGTCAACAGAGGGCATTGAGTTAAAAACACTCAAATTTTACTTTCTTCCTAATAGCCACTTCCCTTGAGCCCAACTTTTCATCATTCTTTGCTTCAATGTTTCCATGGTTTCCAGTTTCTTTTCCCTGTCAGTCTATACTTTATCTCCCTTGCAGCTAAAATGATCTTTCTTAAATACTAGTTCAATCATTTCATAGCTTACCAACTTCAGATATGTGCCTGTGGCCTGTAGCAAGGGTCAGCAAACAAAGGCATGTGCTCATTGTTTATTCACAGTTTTATTGCAACACAGCAATGCCTATATATTACTTATGACTGCATTTGTACTAAAGTTGCAGAGTTGAATAATTTCAACTAGGAATGCATGTTTCACAAGTCTAAACTATTTTTAATCTCACACTTTAAAAAAGTCTGGCTTATAAGATAAAGGTTAGTTTTTATAGTTAAGAAAATAAACTCAGGGTTTAATTCTACCAATTTACAATGTATTTTCCTTTGGCTCCCTCCTATTCTTTTTCCTTTCTTGTCTTTGTTTGAAATCATTGTTTTTCATCATCCCCTCCCACTCTATTAGTTTATTTGATACTTTTTCTTCTTTTTCCAAACAATTCAAGAACATTAGAACATTTTAAATATCACTTTCTCCTTAATGGAACCATCGTTATCTATTTAAACTTTATTTAAAATCTGGAAGAGAGGATGCGAATAAGAAGGACAATAAGATAAACCAGACATGACTTTCCTATGTTCATATATGGATACACAACCAGTTAACTCCACATCATGTACCACCACAAGAATGGGAAGTTATATTTCATGTATGTATACATGTGTCCAAATATATTCTACTGTCTTGTATATCTGAAAAAAACAAATTAAAAAATTTAAAAATAAGCAATCTGGAAGATTTTCCATTATTATTTTATAAAGTCAGTTTTCATTTAGTTTTATCTATATATTTAATATTTTGGTTGCTCTTCATTTCTTCATACACATTTCTGATTCTTGAATTTGAAATAGAAAAGGAGAAACTATGTTATCCTCACTCTTAAATGATTATATGCATGATTACAGACCACATTTAATTTTCCTTCAGAGATTGGAGAACATCATCATATCACTGTCTTTTTTTGAATGCACTATTTCAGATTAGAAATCTGATAGTTACCTGACATTTCACTTTTCTTCTCTGGAAGGTTTTAGAATTAATTAATTTCTTCCTCCCTCCCTCCCTCCCTCCCTCCCTTCCTTCCTTCCTTCCTTCCTTCCTTCCTTCCTTCCTTCCTTCCTTCCTTCCTTCCTTCCTACGAGGCTATGCTTAAAGTATTTTTTTAATTTTAATTTTTATTATTTTTTAAATGGTTGTTCAAAACATTACAAAGCTCATGACATATCATCTTTCATACATTTGATTCAAGTGGGTTATGAACTCCCATTTTTACCCCAAATACAAAGTGCAGAATCACATCGGTTATACATCCGCATTTTTACATAATGCCATATTAGTGACAGTTGTATTCTGCTACCTTTCCTATCCCCTACTATCCCCCCTCCCCTCCCCTCCCATCTTCCCTCTCTAAGAGAATTGAACAACAGTAGATGGAGTATTTTTTTTTAATATAATGAATTCTACTTGTTGGGACTTTGGTTGATCTAAATAATTTCTATTATTTTTCTATTTCTCTGGGATGCTATTTAGAAGAGTAACAGAACATCTGGACTCTTTTCTGTGCTCCTTAGAATTTGTGTTACATTTTCCATCTTTTGACCTTTTCTTCTGGGTACTATACAATCTGTAGGCATGCATTCCAGTAGTCAACAAGCCTTGAATTGTTTTTGTGTGTGTGATAATTGCAGAGTTGACTATGTGGTTGTTACCTTCTTTTTTTTTAATTGATGGGATATATTTTGAAAGTTTTATCATGATATGTACAGTACCTATTTTAGGTTCATCTTGTTTGTGTTTACCAACCTCCTTAGCTTTTACTTTTCTGTTTATTAATTATAGCACCCTCTGTTTTATGGCGTTGACTTTCCTCAAGTGTTTTTGATTTTTAAAGTATTTGTTTGTAGTTTAGTTGAATGTTTTGAGTGCATTTTCTCTTTCCTTGGCTCAAATGTGAATCTGCTTTTCTTATTGGTGAATGTTGGTTCAGATCCTAGGAGATTTATATTCAGGTAGGATTAGGGGCCCCACTTGCTGCCTATACTTGAGGACAGAGTGGGCTATGTTCATCTTTGGCATTAACCTTGCCAGAACAGTCTGTGAAGAAAACCTGCTAAGCCAGGAGTGGTGGTGCGCCCCTTAATCCTAATTGGGAGGCTAAAGCAGGAGGATTGCAAGGCCAGCTTCAGCAATTTAGAGAGACCTTACCTCAAAATAAAAAATAAAAGGGCCAGAAATGTAGTACAGGGGTAAAGCACCTGGGGTTCAATCTCCAGTGCCACAAAACAAATAAACAGAAGACAAAACTAATACAGCTACTGATGGGTTTTTGCTGGGCTGTAAGTTCCCCAAAGTCTGTCAAGTGCCTTCTGATCTCCTCCCATTCACCTCCCCACCAAACACACACTTAAAAAAATGTGTATGTACACACACACACACACACACACACCCACAATGTATTTTTAAACTGAAATACACTTATCTTGAGGAGGTAGGCATTAATTCATTGTTTTTTCCTACTTTGGTCTCTAGCCTCAGCTCTTATAGCAGGTAGAAGCTCTGCCCTGGCACATTCCCAACTCTGTTTCCTAGTTTCTCAGGGCTTTGTTCTGAAGGCACAATCATCAGTGCCTCCACAGGCCGTATGAAGAAAACCACACTCAGCCTGCTATCCTACAGTAGTGCTCAGAGATTCTTAAAATGCATGAGAATCTTCAGAAGCAGCATGTGAAGAGTGTGCTGAGTGGCACTGTTTTACAATAATTACTTCATGTTGACCCAAGTTTCTTCCTTTTTAATTGTGGAAATGTGCTTTGGAGTAGCCCTGAGGCTTTTGAGATGGGAACTATTCTTATTCCTCCAGTAACCTTTGCTAGTTCTTATTTAGGATTAGTGCTTATCTACTTCTCTGTGAATCTAGTTCCATCTATTTCTCATAGTATAAAAATTCTAAACATTTTCTGGTACTCTCATTGCTCTCTTTCTTCTTTTAATTTTTTAATACATTTTATCTTCATTTAGTATAGTAATCATACATATTTATGGAATGCAGTGTGACATTTCAGTACGTGTATGTATTGTGTAATGATCAGATGAGAGTAATTGGTGTTATCAGTCATCTCAAGAGTCATATATTATTCTTTATGTTGGGAATATCCAAAAATTCTTTCTCCTAGTTATTTTGAAATGTTCAATTAATTATTGTCAAGTATAGTTATCCTGTATTATAGAACATTAAGTGTTTTTTCTCCAGTTCACCTGCAACCCTCTACCCATTAACCATCTGGTTCTAGTTTGTCAGGCTATTATGGTTTTGTTCCTTTCCCTATATGTTTATGTAGGATCTGGGCCCATATGGTTGGTTAGCAGGTACTGGTTTTACTATCTTGATCCATTCAGCCTTCACCTTCACTCAAAGCCTACTTTCCTCTCTTGTTCCAAGCATGATTCATGGCATCATTCATTCTGGTTCCACATAGCATTTTTGTCTCATCTTCTTTCATAGTGCCTATTCTATTGTAACATACAAATGTCTTATTTGTCTTAGATGTCTTTAACTTAGATGTTTTATTTCAGTTCTGGGGATTAAATCCAGGGGTGCTTTTCCTTATAATTTCATGAGACTCCTTTTCCCCGGTTTTTACTCTCCAGCTTCCACATATGAAAGAAAACATATAATCCTTAACTCTGAGTCTTGTTTATTTTGCTTAACATAATTCTTTTCAATCCTTCTATTTTCCTGCAAATGACATAATAGCATTCTTTTTTATGACTGAAAAAAATTCATTGTGTATATACACCATGTTTTCTTTACCCATTTATCTGTTCATGGTCATCTAGGCTTGTTTCATAACTTGGCTGTTGTGAACTGTGCTGCTATAAAGATGGAAATGTCACATGATGACTATAAGTTTTTAGGATAAATACCAAGGAGTGATGTAACTGGGTCATATGGTGGTTTCATTGCTAGTCTATTGAGGAACCTCCATACTGAGTTCCATAATGGTTATACTAATTTACAATCCCATCAACAGTGTATTAAGTTTTTCTTTTCCCTGCATCTTTATCAGCAATTATTGTTATTTATATTCTTGATAGATTGTCATTCTAAATGGAGTGAGATGAAATCTCAATGTGGTATTGATTTCCATTTATCTGAGTGTTAAACATTTTTATATATATATATATATATATTATTATTATTCTTTGAGAAGTATCTGTTTACTCCATTTGCCCATTTTTTTTAACTTTTTTTGAGTTCTTTATATATTCTGGACATTAATCCTCTGTGAGAGAGTAGCTGGCAAAGATTTTCTTCCATTCTATAGGCTCACGTTTCATGCTCTTCATTGTTTCCTTTACTTTACAGAAACTTTGTAAATTGATGCCATTCCATTTCAGTATTCTTGGTAGCAGTTCCTGAGTTTTAGATGTCCTATTGCAGAAGTCATTGCTCTACCTGTATGTTAGAATGTAAATCTTATGTTTACTTTTAACAGTTACAAGTTTTCGGATCTAATTCTTACATTTTGGATCCATTTTGAGTTGTCCTTTGCACAGAATCAGAAATAGGACTCTATTTTCTTTCATATGTATAATATACATACTATATATTATGTAATATAGTATATATAATATATATTGTATATATGTGTGTGCACGCGCGCACGTGCGTGTGATATATATATATATATATTGCCCCCAACCCCACTTGTTAGAAAGACTGCCTTTTCTCAAATGTATGTTTTTAGTGATTTTGTCAAAGATCAGATGATTGTATCTGTGTTTGTCTTTTGTGTGTTTGTTTTCTGTTCTATTCCATTTGCTCTCCCTTACCTGTTTGTATGCCAGTAGCATTCTGTTTTTGATACTAAAGCTCTGAAGTTTAAAATCACATAATGCCTTCAGCATTGCTCTTTCTACTTAGAATTCCTGTGGCTAATGTGGTGTTTTGATAGGAATTACATGGAATCTATAGGTTGTTTTGTAATATGGCCACTTAACAATATTAGTTCTGCCAATCCATGAACCCAGGAGGACTTTCTATCTTCTTGTGTCTTCTTCCATTTCTTCTTCTTCTTCTTCTTTTTTTTTTTTTTTTAGTGTTATATATATTTTAAAATAGAGGTCTTCCATCTCCTTTCTTAGATGTAATCTTGAGTTCTTTTTTTTAAAATTTGTAGTTGTAGATGGACAGAATGCCTTTATTTTATTTGTTTATTTTTATGTGGTGCTAAGGTTCAAATCCAGTGCCTCACACATGCTAGGGAAGCGCTCTGCCACTGAGCTGTAGCCCTAGCCCTGTTGTTGTTTTTGTTTTGTTGACTTTTTTTCTTTGAAGATATTGTGAATGGAATTGTTTCCCTGAATTCTTTTTCAGTTTATTTTTCCCTGATTTCTTTTTGAATGTTGATTTTGTATCCTCCAAGTTTGCTCAATTTGTTTATTATCCTTAGAAGTCTTTAGGTGGAACATGTTGAATCTTCTAAGTATAGGATCATTATTAGTGATGATTTGACTTCTTTCTTTCCTGTTTATATTTCCTTTATTTCTTTCTCTTGCCTGATTACTCTGGTTAGAATTTCAAGAACTAAACAGCAGTGGTGAGAGTGGATGTCCTTTCTTGTTCTTGTTTTCAGAGGAAATACTTTCAGATTTTCCTTATTTATTGTGATGTTTGCTTTGGGTTTGTTGTATATAACCTTTATCATGTTAAATGGGTGCTAACTTTTGTCAAAGGCCTTTTCTTCACCTGTTGAGATCATTATATGATTTTGTCCTCAATTCTATTTATGTTATGAATTATATTGATTGATTTGTGCATGTTGAACCATCTTTGTATCCCTGGAATGAAACCAACTTGGTCATGTTGTACAATTTTCTTAATGTGTTGTTGAATACAATTTGCTAATGTTTTATTAAGGATCTGTGCATCTATGTTCATCAAGGCTATTGGCCTGTGTAGTTTTCTTTTCTTGACTTATCCATATCTAGTTTTGGTATCAGTGTGATACTCCTTTCAAGGAATGAATTTAGAAGTGTCACACCCACTTTCTTTGTGTTTCATGGAATAATTTGAGGATGATTGTCCTTTAAATCTTTCTTTAGAATTCAGGTGAGTTTGTCTGATCTGGGTTTTTCTTTGTTGCAAAACTTTTTTTTTTTTTTTTTTTTTACTGTTTTAATCTCATTGCTTGTTATTGTCTGGTTAGGTTTTCTGTATCTTTTGGTACAAGTTTGATACTAAATGTGTCTAGAAACTTATCCATTCTTCTGAGTTTTACAATTTTTTGGATCCATCTGCCAGTCTATTTTTTAATTGGAGATTTGAGACCAGTTAGAGTCAATATTGTTATAGAGGGATGTTTATTAATCCCCACCATTTTGATTTATTTCTAATGTTGAATTTGGTCCTCTTTTTAAATTTGCTCTCCACTCTTCTAATGAGAGTCAGCCATTTGTAATGTCTGAAATTTGTTTTTGGTTTCTTTTGTGTGTAGTATTTTGTTAAGTATTTTCTATAGTTCTGGCTTAGTAGTCCGGAATTCTTTTGGTTTCTGCTTATCTTGAAAAGTTTTTATTCTCTTTTAATTCTAAATAGTAATTTTGCTAGACCTAGCCATCTTGTTTGGCAGTAATTTTCTTTTGGGGTTTGGAATGATGTCTTCCAAGCCCTCCTAATTCTGCTTAACTTTCTTCTAAGTGTAACCTGATATTTTCCTCTTGAGGCTTTTAAAATTCTATCCTTATTCTGTATATTAGGCCCTTTAATTAGAATGTTGAAGAAAGGTTCTTCTTTGTTCTAGTCTAGTGGGATTTCTGAAAACCTCTTATACGTGGATGTTCATCTCATTCCCAAGGTTTGGAATTTTTTTTTTCTTTTTAAATTTTTCTGAAAAGGTTATCCATTCCATTAACCTCTGTCTCAGATCCCTCTTTTATTTCAATGGTTCTTAAATTTTGTCTCTTAATGTATATTCTGATTATTACTATTTATTTTCTTTGGTTTAAGCCGTTGGAATACTGAATATATAAGACTGACCTCTTTGTTTTCTGTCTTTGTTTTGAGATTCTGTCTTCCACTGGTCTACTCTGATAAGAGACTTTAAACAAAATTTTTACTTGATTTATTGTGATTTCACTTCTAAGATGTATGTTTCATTTTTTTCCACATCTTTCTCTTTATTGAAATTTTCATGCATATGCTGTACTGACTTCCTCAATTCATTCAATTGTTTTTCTGTGGTATTTTGAAATTCAGTGTTTGTTTTTTCATAATCATTCTTATGAATTCTTTATCCCATAATTCATCTACTTTGCTAATTTGGGAGTAATTTTCTTGTGTAATTTTCTTGTGATACCATGTTACCTTGTTTTTTCATATTTCTTGTATCTCTATGTTGAGTTGTGTGCATGTGTTAGAATGGAGTTCTCTTCTACTTTTATGTGAGGGCTCTCTTCTATTTTTATTTGAGGGCCTATTTAGGGCACAGCGTTCTCTTGGTGAAATGTCCTAGGGTATCAGATTCTTGTAAGTTGTTGAATATATTTCCAAATGGTTCGTATTATAGTTTCCTGGCTGGTTCTTTGGTGATTATTAGAACATTTTCATATAGTATGTATTATGTCAAAACTTGAGGATCTTTTCTTTTCTGTCAGTCTCACAAGAGAATTTATATATCTCACAGTTATGTTGTATATAACTGGGTATATGGGGGGTACCCCCCTTTATGATTGTTCTTCTAGATTTGACAATTCCATATGTTCTAAAAGGTTGTGGGACAAGTCTAGGTTGTTGCTTCTCACAGAAGTGGTGTCTACAGTCTTTATGTTATTTATTGCTGCTTTTACTATTTGAGATAATGTTCATGAGTGGGTTCTGAGGCCCCTTCTAGCCATTCCTACTTGTGGCCTAGGCATTGGCTTGTTTTTTTTTTTTTTTCCTCCCTCCTCCCCTATTCTTTGTGTTGCTGAAATTTGAGCAGGGTTAGGTTATATGTAGAGCAAGGTGTGTTGTCTGTAGCTGGGTGGGGGTGCTTAGCCACAGAGTATCTACCCTATGAACTTGTAGTTTCACACTAGATTCCCAATACCTCACTGGGCCTCAGGAATTTTGCCACCAATAGGAAAGTATATAACTCTGGAGCGTGTTGCACAGAAGCCCTGGTGGCTGCTGGGTTCTTCAGTGGTTGGCCTCTTTCCTACCCTTAAAATACCCTATTAGTTAAGAAAATACTCAAACAACTGACTTCTATGTTGTATAGTTAGACTTTTAAAAAATTGAGTGATTAATGCCTCAGGCTCCTAATTGGATTTTTTGGTGTTATTGCTGCCCTTCTATTTCAAATAATTATATTGACAAAAATATACTAAAGTACAAAAAATTATCAAAAAAAGATTCCAAGAATTTCTAGAGATACCAAGATGAACTATTAAATAATGCCTTTATGCAGATAATATGGGTCTTGTTGTCTACAGTTTGCTTGTCTACCCCTTCCCCACAAAGAGAGAGAAACCAAATTTTAAATCAATAGGCCCCATTTTCAAGCCCTACTTAAAAATACTTAATTTTACATTGAATCTGGATGAATAGGGAAATCAGATAGGTGCCTGCAGTGTGTGGCTATTGCGGGGACTAGTAGGAAACAACATTGCTCTAGTGGGCCATGAAGGCCCTTCTGTAAGCTTTACTCTTCCATCTCATGCAGATCTTCTCCCACACATATTCCAAATGACTTGTAGATGAGAGAAGCCATTGAAGGAAATTAAGCAGGATGGTATGTGATTTGTATAGTAAAGAGATCACTCTGGCAGTTCTGGGGCAGATGAAATGTAGAATGAAATAAAAGTTGGTGAGACCAATTAAGAAGCCATTTCTTTGCTTCATAGGCCATCATAGGTAGAGGCAGTGGCAGTTGCTATGGATGGACAGGGGGCATTCAGAGTAAGACCAAGGAACAGAATCTATGAGCCTGAGCTGCTAATCAGGTGTGAGGGCAAAGAAGAGTTAAGTGCACGTTGATTCTTGCAGATCTGTGATAAAATATTGCCGTCCCCAAAAGATATTGACTTTAAGTACCTTTTTTGGCTTGGGAAAGAAAATGTAGCTATGAATGAAGAGCAGTTGCACTAACATTTGAACAGATTGTAGACCTTTTTTATCTGAAGGAATGGAAGGTTGATCTTTTTGATCATTCTGCTTCCTCTGCTTTCTAAACCTGAGCCTGTGCTGTTCTATAACCAGTTTTTCTTCCTCCTCAAATATTAGTGCACAGATCTTACATTAAGTGAGGCTGTGTGATCTTCCCTATCTCTTGCAGCAAATGTACTGGTAATGTCTCGGGCTAATTGTATGCAATTTAATTTTCAGATTGTGGTAATCATTATTGCTGTTTTTATTTTCATTTTCTCTTCCCCAGGCATTGTCAGCTATAAATGTTCAATAGAATTATGCCCTTTGGGGTGATTTTCAATTTTCTCACTTTGGGAGGCGTATTCTTGTGTCAGTCATGAAAGGTTCAGATTTGGATTATTAAACATTTGAGCCCCTAGTTTTCACATTGGACCATTTAACACTTTCCATTTCCTTGTAAATGGAAAACTTAGCCCATCTGTATGCTGTTTGTGTGTTTTTGAAGACCTCATTTGATTTAGAAGTGTCTGTGCCTGTCCTAAAAACCTGTAGTCTTTGTCTTTTGCTGTATAGAAAGTCCTGCCACGAGGAGGTAAAGCATCCGTGGGTGATTTACAGGAGCACCCTTGGGCCTTTTCCTGAGCTTTGAGCCAAGAGGAGCATGTGCTAAATAATTTGACTTTCCTAACCACAAGAAGCATTTAAGCATATGTCTGGTGGCGTGTGACTGTGGAAGTGTGTTTCCTTTAAAGTGAGCAGACTATATTGCCACAGATGCTTTCACCACTGGGGCCCCTGGAGGGTCAGGACTTGTTGATGTAATCAGTTTTTTCCTCCTCTAATAGCTATTATTCTCTGAAGTGTGGAAATTGGCTGAGTTACAGAGTGTGAAGTGATGTTCTTCTCTGTTTTAACCCTCCAGAAATGCATCTTCTGCAGACACCGTGTTAAGAAGGTCTCTGGAGCTTGCATCCAGTGTTCTTACGGCCGCTGCCCAGCTTCCTTCCATGTCACTTGTGCCCATGCTGCAGGGGTATTGATGGAGCCTGACGATTGGCCTTATGTGGTGAACATCACGTGCTTCCGACACAAGGTCAATCCAAATGTGGTAAGGTCACTGTCCCTTCTCAATGCTGAGACAACATCTGAATTCCCTCCTGAACCCAGGCCTAGGTAGCATATTTTATTCTGCTGTGTTGCTCATTGTTGACATGTCCAGACTTTGTTTATTGGGGGATGAAATTA
Source organism: Urocitellus parryii (assembly GCF_045843805.1). Lineage (NCBI taxonomy): Eukaryota > Metazoa > Chordata > Mammalia > Rodentia > Sciuridae > Urocitellus > Urocitellus parryii. The sequence goes on from NC_135534.1 coordinate 150,309,477, forward strand.
CACACAATTATTTGCAGATATTTGTACAAGATTCACCAGGGTCTAGTGTGCAGTAGACACAATAATATTTACTGAGTTGAATGAGTGAATAAGTAGATGAATAAGTAAAACTCTTTATGTCCATTCTTTATGTCCAATCTATTTACAGGATTGCTGAGCATTGCATTACAGGTTATGCGCTACACATATCCAGGGTATGAGGGAGATCATTTCCTGGAGGACAGTGATGTGAAAAGCATCATCTGAGATTATGCAGCAAATAATCTGTGCAATTTATGCTGTGGACCTGGTATTTTTTTATTTCATTTCTCCTAAAAGAAGCAAAAAGCAGTAACATTTTAAAGGGAAAAAGAGGATAGCCAGGAACTTTGTGGAGCCTTGTAGCCTGAAATTGTGAAGTTAGAGAAAGAATAAAGTCCCTGGAAGGAGTGAGGATGTTCTCATAAAGGAGTAGAAGAGAATAAAGTACTCCTTTGTTTTGGTTTGGTTTTTACCTTTTCCCTTTAACTCAGGACTGAATTTAATTGTGGAAAATAGTGTTTACAACCAAGTAACATGTAAATTTAAATGTTATTCAGTTTACCTGTCCTTGGTGGATGAAACCCTTCCTCCTTTTCAAAAGCTAGAAAAATTATGACAGTACAGAAATGGCTGACATCCCTTTTTTGGCTTTCCAATTCACTGTAATGGTTTTTGGCTACCAAAGATGAGGCAAAACATTGTATATAGATGCTAAGCTTTGCTAATTTGCCTCTTTCTGTTATCCCTGGGAGACTTGGCCATAGGCTATTTGGAGACTAATATGCTTGTCTTGTTTCAGCCTCTTGTGTACAGGCTGCCAAGTTGTCACTATTGGCTTGTGGAGCCAGGACCCATCCACAAAAAATCTCCCAGTTCTTTGTAATGATTCCAGCAATTTCCTTTGGCATCTTGAGAAATATTTGACATTTGTGGGTTGGGACTATGTGCAGATGTGTTCGAGTGCCCAAGAGTACAAAATGATGCCACCAACTGTCATATATATTTAAAAGTTATTTCCCATTGTTTCAGGTCACAAGTTGCATGTACATTCATGCCTATTCCTTAGTATCTTGAGTTGATGTACTCTTGCAAAGAGTAGTATTGTGTTTGTCAGAAAATACATTTTAACATCTTTTAAAAATTATGATAGCAGCACAATATATTAGTATGGCACTTTGCCATTTACAGAGTGTAGTCAATAGTATTACCTCATTAGCTGATCCATGTGAGTGTGTTTTGTTATGTGAATAAGGTCTAGAGGCAGAGTGGTTGCTAGTCACACTTAGATCCTGCCAGTAAAAGCTGTACAACCTTGTCCAAATTTTTGTCTCTGAGCCTCAGCTCCCTCATTTATTAAAAAAAAAAAAAATGGGATTCTATCTGACTATATTATTTTCAGTTCACAATACTCAAAAAAATGAAAATTGCATTATTGTTTTTTAATTTCTCCTTTTGTTGGTGCTGCAATCCTATACAAACTGCATTATTTTTTTAAAAATTTTTCCTTTTGTTCGTGCTGCAGTCTTATACAAATCCTATGTGAATAGTACTTTCCTGTTTCAAGGGTAAGAAGCCCAAGTTCAGGGAGGTTCAGTTCCATGCCCAAATAGATGGAGTTCATGATCAGTAAGTGCTGGAATGGAAATGTCTCTTCAGCCCATACTCTAAGATTAGTTGAATTCCTAACTCTAAACTTGAAAAGTGGTGGGGGAATCCATCCAAAGCCTTATTTGGGACCATACACTCCCATTTTAATATTCCAAAGCTTTGTGGTTACTGATGATTATATTGAAGTTGCTATTAAAGAGATCTAGCTGTTTAATCATGACCTCATTCCTGTTAACTCTGATGTGTGGTTCAGTCAGGTTTATGTTACTAATGAGTTTTATAAAGATGATGAAAAAGAAAATATTTGACTTATAGATGATTTTAAAACTACTGTATGCTACATATCTAGTTTAAGCTTGGTATATTTTGTAAAGTGCGGTCAGAACATTATTTAATTTACAGCATTGCATGTAGTTCGTTCCTTCCTTCCTTCCTTCCTTCCTTCCTTCCTTCCTTCCTTCCTTCCTTCCTTCCTGTTCTCTAGGGGGAAATATTATGAACACTGGGTTTCTGAAAATACTTATCCATTCTTCTTTGGTTAGCATTCAAGTATGGATTCCTTCCCCCCAAATGTCTAGGAACTAACAGGAAGGATTTATAGAATCTGGCAACTTTGGTTAAAAGCATGGGGACTGGACTTCCACAGTGACCATGTCCTGGGAATGAAGAGAAGCATCTTGATTTTGGAGACAGTTTAGAGATAGACTCAATCAGTTAATTGAGAATTAATTACAAGTGAGAGTTTACCTACTTTTAGTTAAACCTAATGCCAGTGAGTGTGGCATCAAACACTATAGGTTGAATCCATCCTGTTTTATTTTTCTTCACTTAAGTATAGAACTCAACTGCATAGGTCAATTCTTCTTCCTTTAGTTTTTCTTACATCCTTTTTATAAAGGGAACCAAAATTCAGCTAATACTCATCTAAAGTGACCTGATTGGTATCATTTCCATAAACTCTCATCTCTCTGTCTTTAGATCTAGATGTCTGTGTTTCACTGATGACAGAATTTTTTATTGTTATTTTTTCTTTTAATAATTTTGATATTCTCACTAATAATCTGTTCAATAACATTTGTTATGACCAACTGCATTCTTCTCAGACTTGTGCATATAGTTATCTGGTATTTGAATATGGCTTGTGTTTTCTACATGTGTTTGTTTTCAAATGGCCTCCCGAGTATGCACTGATATTATTCAAAGATAAGGAGAGAATTCTGACCAAAGCAAAGGCAGGAAGTAAAGAATTCATAGAAGGATTTTTTAAAAAGTTACAGCTACGGTGATTTAAACTTGAATCTGATCAATATTTCTAAACCTAGCAAACATTTAAAAAAAAGAAGTCTCTCATCTTTCTATCAATAGAAGTGTTTTGTTGAGATCTCAGTTTATTTATCCCAGATTATAGAAGGTTAAGGTCAGCTTTTCCTGGGAGGAGAAATATTTAGCATAGACCTTTTGGTATATTTACATTTGAAACCAAACTGTTCCTTGTTCACCTTATCAGGTAAAGCCAATGAAAATAGAGATTTTTTAAAATATTGCCAACAGTATTAAATATATCCCATTTTAAATTGTTAAGTCTTCAGCACCCCTCAATTTGCTTTCTTACTGCATTTTCATTAGCAATTTACTTGGGAAGGACCAAGTTGGTGAACATAAAGCCATTTTCCACTATACTTTCTGTGAGTAGAGCAGTACTTCAGGGGATCTGTAGTAAATTCCCATGTTCTGGGCTTATTTTCCCTTGGTAATTCCATTTTTTCTCTTTCTTAGCCCAGTGCAGGGAGAGTCTTAAGCTAACCCACCTTCTGCTGAGCCTGCCAATTAATCATAGGACCTGGTGTGGGATGTAGAGGGAAAGTTTCATGGTCACCAGCCCACTCCTTACAACAGCCTCTCAGCCTCTAGCCAGAGGGTCTTTTGTCTCTGTTGAGCCACACTTAGCCTACCCTCTGACCTCCCCATTTCTAGATCTCTATCAAAATCTGGTCATTTGGTAAGGGTCTTCGCACCAGTCCCACTTCTGGCACCAGTTGCAGTGGTTGCAGTCCCACTTTCGAAGCTACATCAAGTATTTCAAGAAATTTTTAAATTTGTGGGAAGAGACAGTAGGTGTTTCCATTGCAGTTTTTAATACTAATCAGCTGAGGATACAGAAGGTAATCAGAATGGAGAGACTATGCAGAACAGAGCAGAGGCTGAATATCTTTTTTAAAAAATTTTTTTAGTTGTCAATGGACCTTTATTTTATTTATTGATTCATGGTGCTGAGAATTGAATCTAGTGCTGCACACATGCTAGGCAAGTGCTCTGCCACTGAGCCACAACCCCAGCCCTGAATATCTCAATATGGCTTTTGTTCTGCTCACTATTCCTTCATAGAACTATCCATTGCAACACAGTCTACACTGGTTTGATCATTACTTTGATTCAAATGAAAGCCATATTTTGTACCATACAGTCGCTTTTCTTCTTTTCTTTCTTCTTTTTTTTTTTTTTTTTGAAATTTCAGTGCTGGCAGTTGAACCTAGGACCTTGGGCATGCTAGGCACATGCTTCACTGCTAAACTACAATGCCAGCCCTCCAGTTACTATTTTTTCTTTGCAGGGGGAGGGGTTTGAGGTGTGGGGTGGTTACTGGGGATTGAACTTGGGGCACTCTACCACTGAATCACATCCCCATCCCTTTTTTTTCTATTTTATTTAGAGACAGGGTCTCACTGAGTTGTTTAGCAACTTGCTTTTGCTGAGACTGGCTTTGAACTTGTCATCCTCATGCTTCAGCCTCCTGAGCTATTGGGATTACAGTCTCCAGTTTCTCTTTTTGGGGGGGATGTTTTGGGTACCAAGGATTGAACTCAGGGGCACTTGACCATTGAGCCACATCCCTAGCCCTGTTTTGTGTTGTTGTGCCAAGGCTGGCTTGAATTTACAGTCCTCCTTTCTCAGCTGGTATTACTCCAGTTAGTCTTTATGGGTAGTTTCTATCTTCATTCAATAGAAGAATTTACTCTTAACAAAAGGCCTTTTTATTTTAGGATCAGCAAGCCCACATCCTCCTTATTTGGGGGCAGAAATCAAGGTCATTTCCTAGGTCACTGAGAACAATGTCTCTCTTTAGAGTACATCCTTTTCCCAGGCTCTGATTTCTTATCCTTTAATCTGGTTAGATGTTAGATTAAAGAACTTAACTTCAGGTGTACTTCCCAAAAACATCCAACTGAACTTAAAAAACTTGTTAATATGTTATTTGAGACACCTTATTTGATTTGCAAGTAGACAATGCTTGTTTGCCTAAAATCCCAGAAAAGCCCCTGTGATAACTTGAAGCCTTTGGGGCTGAGGCATACAGTATTTTTCAGTTTTTTATTATTTTTAATGTGTTAACAAGCAACCTTGGTAGAACCTTAGTTATTAGGAGATATCTTGTTCATGAACCTCCACTATCAGAAACACAACTTAATAAACCAGAATTAAACAGTAAAGAACCAAAGGAAGGTGGTATGTGCCTTTTATCGTAAAGGGATTTTCTAGGTCTTAACGCAGGGCCTTGGCAATGTTTTTGTAGGTGAGATTCAAATGTGTGGATTAATTTAGCATATTTGAAATTTTAAAAACTTGGAGGTTAGAGCTTCATATCAGCAAGAAGTAAAGGATAGCATGTAAGTTAGCTTGACTGAGATCAACAATTAATAGTTTGATGGGAAGTGACAGCCCTCAACCCCTATCTTGAATCACTTTAGAGAGTGGACCATATCAGGGATTGTAATGGTGCGGAACAGTTGGTCCTATTTGTAGTTTTGGTGTAGCAGATTCCCTGGGAAGCAGCAACTAAGGCAGATAGTTTATCAGGGAGTACTTTGGGATCATCACTTGAGGAATGGAAGGAAAAGTACAAGAAGGGCAAAGGAAATAAGCTTGGGTAAAGGGAGAAGTTGAGGTGCAGTGAGATGTCAACAGATACTTCAGGGGGTCCTAGAAGTAGCTGTAAAGCTGAGATGGCCCTTGAAGGGTAGGTAGAGTTTATGGGTCTGTAACAACACATTGAGGACACAAGCTACCCCCGGAAAAATGTATGAACTTCTGTGAGTTATCTCTCTCTCAGCCAAGAACAATTCCCAGAAAGGACTAATGCTGAGGATGTCACCAAATAGCACACTCAGAAACTGGAATAGGAATCTTCTAATCCTGAAGGGGGAACTCAGGTTCAAAATACCCCAGCATAATCTAATAAGGGAAACGAGATTTTAGAATGATTTTGGAAAGATCACTATAAAAATGGTTGAACACTAGACTCTTTATACAAATGAAAAATAATCATTTTGTTAAACATTTGATAAGCTCTTATTACATTTAAATCTCAGAAATCTAGGAAGTCAACTCACAGGTCCATAACTACTGATAATTCTGGATAGTTGAATTGTCATTGCACCACAAAGGATCAGGACTTGTTAGCATTTTGTGATATGGGTATGGTCAGAGCAATTTTGTCTTCAGGCACTCTTTTGTTCAGATTCCTGCTCAACCTTTTTATTGTGTACCCCTGTGAATCAATGCTGAGGCCTCATTGAGAGAATTATCCAGACCTCCAAGTTCTGATATTATACTGATGTGAGTTCAGTTGATATATATGAAATTACTCTTTTTTAAAAATCTTTTTATTGGTGCATAATAATTGTACAGAATAATGTGTTTCCTTGTGGCATATTTGTACATGCATATAATGTGATCAGTTTTACCCCCCAGTGTCTTCCCAATCCCCTTCCTGTGTCCTAATGGTCTTCATTCTGGTTTACGAGAGAAAATATTCAATGTTTGTCTTTTTGTGTCTGCCATATTTTACTTAACATAGTACTTTCCAGATCCATTTTCATGCAAATTACATGATTTTATTTTTCTTTATGGCTGAATAAAACTCCATTGTGTATATGTTCCAAATTTTCTTTATCTAGTTCTCTTTTGATGGATACCTAGGCTGATTCTATTACCTGGCTATTGTAAATTGTGCTGCAATAAACATGAGTATGCATGTATCATTAAAGTATTCTGACCTGGGTTGTATGGTGAATCTACTTTTAGTTTTTGAGGATCCTCCATACTGATCTATCCCACTGATAGTATATAAGAGTTCCTTTTCTCCCCTCATCATTGCCAGAATTTTTTTATTTGTATTCTTGATGATTGCCATTCTGACTGGAGCTAGATGGAATCTCAATGTAGTTTTGATTTGCATTTTCTCTGATGGCTAAAGATGTTAAACATTTTTGTTTTCATGTACTCGGCCATTTGTACTTTGAAAAGAATGTGTTTAGTTCATTTGCCCATTTATTGGATGGGTTATTGTTTGTTTTTGGTGTTGAGGTTTTTAGGTTCTTTGTGGATATTAATCTTTTGTTAGAATAGTACCTGACAATACTTTCTCCCATTCTAGAGGCTTTCTCCTCACACTGTTGTTTCTTTTGCTATGCAGAACCTTATTAGAAAGTGCTGGTTTTTCAGGTTAAAATGAAATGAACAACAGGAATTCAACTTTATTCAATGTGAAAAACATTTCAGAGAAGATGGGTCTGCTGCCATAATTTTCTTTAAATTCAGATTTCTGGAAGGAAACATTTTTTTATGGTCTGGCTCATGGTGCTAAACATCCAGTTTGGGAGATAACTTGGAAAATCTTCCTATAGCAGAACTATTTTGCTTTATTCTGGAATAGTATAAGGCTACATGGAGAAATTAGTAAAAATTGATAAAAGTTTTAAAAATTAATTGAAATAATAGAAACAAAAACCTCAAGTAAGATAATCATAGTGTATAAGCATTTTTCATCAATAAAATTTTCATATGCTAGAATAAACACTTGTTAAATAGTTGTGCTTTTATATTTCAGAAAGAAAATTAAGAACCATTAACTTGCGTGGCACGGTGATGCACACCTGTCATCCCAGCAGCTTGGGGGCCGAGGCACGAGGATCTCAAGTTCAGTGCTAGCCTCCGCAAAAGCAAAGTGCTAAGCAACTCAGTGAGACCCTGTCTCTAAATAAAATATAAAATAGGGCTGGGGATGTATCTTAGTGGCTGAGTGCTCCTGAGTTCAATCCCCAGTAACCCCCCTACCCCCCCACCCCCCAGGGAAAAAAATGAAGACCATTAACTTGATTATTTTTGTAACAAAATAGAACTTTTATAAGTTTTCATCTCATTCAAAATGTTATTTTAGTTCTCTATGGAATAATATGGCTTAATAGGACAGAATATTTGCCTGAACTTTTTTTTTTTTCCTGGTCTTTTAAAACTCCATATTAACCTAGGCTGGGAGGGGTGGGGAATTTCAAGGAAAAAAAAAAAAGCTTCTTGGCCCAGGTTTGGTTTTTAATCATCAAAATGGACTCATCAGAATCATCAGGAGAAAACTGTCCATGTTGCTTTCTGTACTTGGTTCTGTTATTTGTACCATGAAGTAGTCAGCAGACAGAGGGCCAACTGCATTAGAAAATGTGTTCATGGGGCACTTGATACTTAGTCACTTTAATGGGCCAACTTAAAGTCACTTTATCTTGTACATCTTTTAGCATACGTAAGGATGTTTTCATGTAAAGCACTTAGTTTTTCAGAATTAATATGTCTCATCCTTGGAAATTTTAAATCTTCCCAGCAATTTGTACTCTTATTTTTTTTTTAATAATTAAGGCACACAGTATCATCTGATAGCTTGTTAAGAAAATTAAGTAGTGACACTAGTCCCATATTTTAACATTGGTTTTAGAGTTGAGTACCATGGATACAGTAGTGTGAGCAGACACATGACAGAAAAGGGCATTTAACTTTCCCACATTTGTAAAGCACAAGAGGTGGGGTTTTCAGTTCCTTCATGTTGAAACAGTAATTAGATGATATAATCATAATTAAATCCATAGATACTGACAAAATATAATGAAAGTATAATTTTTAAGACTATTAGCTGCAAGCAATAGGAAAGGCAATTAAATAAGATAACTTCAAAAAATTATATTAAAAGGGTATTCTCCAAGTCTGTACTCTCATCCAGCATGATACATAAATCTCTGGATTAATTCAAAGGGTCTCATGAAGTCTCTTGTGCAGAAGACAGAGAAGCCTAGGGGAGTCCCAATGTTATTGTCTTGCCCTTCCTTGGAATATTGGGACCATCTCCGTGAATAATGTGGCACATTTCTGGTATAGAAATCAATACTTCCTCCCTTTCCAGGTAAATTGAGCAGTTTCCTGATATTCCTTATCTGAAGTCTACTTGTTTCCATCGTGACGTATCATGTATCCTCTCATCTTGTCCCATGCTGGGTATAGAGGGTCAGTGAAGTTTTAAAGCAGCAGGAAACAGAAATTTCTCTAACTTTTTTCAATAAAATATCATTTAATTTTTCTCTTAGCCATTGCAGGGTTGATCTGTTGCTCAGAAGCCTTTATTTGGGGCAGGAGGCAGAGAGAAGTAAAACCCTCTGCTTCATGAATTATTTCCCTCACGAGTTATTTCCCATTTTGTTTGTCTTTGCTTGATTCCCAGGTAGGTCTATGGTTTAGTATGACTCCTTTTACTCAGTATGTTTCTCAGGAATTTAAAGAAGTATAAAATTTTCAAACCCATATATTCAACAATGTTTTATTTATACCTTAAAGTCTGCTCTCAATTTTCACCTTTATTACGTATTTGGAACAGAGTGGTGTTTTTATTGGGTGCTGAAAAAATAGCTTAATTGAGGTTATAAGGACCAGAGATTAACCCTGTGCAATAGAGAACAGGGTCCCCAGGCATGAGACTGGGAAGGACCAGTTTACTGCTGTAAGACCTGTCAGTTCTTTGCCTTTTCTTCATGCCCCACACACCTGTCAGCACAGTGCTGGAGATATAGATTGACTTAGCATGAGACAGACTTCCAGATGCATATGAGTTTGCATGGTTAATAATGGTCTTTAAAGACTGGATTTATTCCCTTTGATTAACATGACAGATAGGCAAAATCCATGCTTGTTCCGTGATAGTTCTGGTGGAAGTGAAAGCTTTCAGCTACTTTTCCTTTTCCTGTTCCTTTCGCTGTTTCTCCTGAAATCCAGTAAAACTTAAAAGTTTATGTGTGTCTGTCTGTCAAGCATTGTATCTTTGTAGTACAATTGCTTCTTCCCCCAACTTTGTCTATTGCTCAAGTGACCTTTGTTGGATACAGTATATAAATTTAGATAAGATTGTTTTGTTTTGCCAACAGGGATTGAACCCAGGAGCACTTTACCACTGAGCCACATCAATAGTACTCCCCACCCCCCACCCCTGCTTTTTAAATGTTTTGAGACAGGTCCTTGCAAAGTTGCTAAGACTGGCTTTGAACTTGTGATCCCTACTATTTTAGCCTCTCAACCCCCCTGGGATTATTGATATGTGCCATCATGCCCAGCTAGATAAGGGTTTTTAAAGTAATAGAAATAGCTAACATTTGTATATATTGTCTTTTATAGTGTACTCTACATGTTCACACACAGTACATTATTACATATTCCTCACAGTAATTTGTGTGGTAGATATTATTTTATAGGCAGGAAGAGTACATGTAGGATCCCTCTGTCCCTTGCTTCTCTGTTGAAAATATCCCATCTGATGTCATTTAAATTATATCATCTTATTGTTGAATAAGTACTTCTCATTTTATTTCTTCCAAATTGTAAGTGCTCCAACTTCTTCCCTCCCCTCAATTCCTCCTAGTATATTAGGTCCTTTGCACTTCCATATAAATGTTAGATTGAACTCGTTAATTTCTATGTACATACACATAAATCTTTCTGTAAATGATTGGAATTGTGTGAAAACTATAATTATCCCCAAATTTTAGCAGAGAATTTGAAACCTGAAGAACTCCTGAAAGGAAAGAGCCCAAGAGTTTCTGCGGGCTGACCTCCATAGGCTAGTACCTGAGGCTCACACATTTTCTAGCATCTAAGGTAATCAGATAGGACTCTGGGAGAAGCTCACATCAGATTTTGGCTTAGCACTGGGTCACTACCAGCCCTACCAATCTAATGTGAACTCCCATCTTCACTCTTTGTGAAGTAAGTTGCTTGCCATTCAGCATAGGTAGCAAGTAGTGCCTTCCTGTTGACAGGGTTTGGCAGTACTTCAGTGGAATCAGTATTCAGCTACATCTGAAGGTGGTTCTCCCTTCCCAGTCCTGTTCACTGACGATGCAGGATTATCGCCTCCATGGTGAGCTCATGATTCTGATGGAAAAGAACTTAAGTTATTTGGGTTTTTTCTCCTTAATATGTAATGCATTATACTTCTACAGATATTAAAGTGAATAAAACCTTAAATCTTTTGGGAAACTTACCACCATTTCCCATCATATTATATGTTTGTAGTTAAAAACTCAGGAGAACTAAAAGTACATATGAACAAACAGACATATAGAAAATTAAATACTTCTGACATTTTTATGAGTCTGCATTTGTGCAGTAAGAGCAATTATTTCTTCATGAAGCCCTATGGTCTTAGGTTCTTCTGAGTAGAGGATTTTTATCTAACTCTTTTAGCTTTACAAAGAAAGCTTTAACAGGGAAATTTCAGATGAGTGACTTCAGCTGCATAAGTTAGGTAAAAGAGTAGTTTGTACTAATTTATTTATTTCAATCTTTGTGGGAGATATTATAAGGTAATACCTTGAAAAAATATAATAATACTTCACAGGTTAATAATTCATAGAAATTAGAAATAACAAAGTTGAGAAGGGGAAAGGTCTATTATATAAAGTGGAAGCATGCTCTTTCAGCCTGTTCATTGTCATAAGTGATTTAGTTTGTTTTCTTCACCTTTTCAGATCTGCTGGCTCCCTGAATGTCTCTGTATATTACTCTATTTGGATTTATACCTTTATGACAGTTATATAGATGCAGAACCCAGTGAGGGATTTTCCCAAAGGGACATCTTTGCCCAGTACTCATCTCCCCTAAGATATTGGGTTACCCTCCTTCAAGGTGAACTCAAGTTAGCCTTGCAAGGTCTGATAAGAGAATGCCCATTCTGGAATCTTCCCTCATTCTACTGCAGAGTTTTTTCCCTCTGAGATCTTGCTTTGGAGGCTAACTTCTCTCTGTTCTCTGTCAAAAACCAATAGGATGAAATGATATTTGAGAATGTAGTGTATACATGGTCCACCCTTCATATTGAAGTTAAGATTTCTATGTCAGGTATGGTCACTAAAAATTACACATTTGGGCCTCCATAACTTACCCCTTCATGAGGTGTCTTCATTAAGTTCCATTGTGCCCTTTTATTGACACAGTATACAAATACCATTATATAAGTAGCAATGTTGTCATTTTTACCAAGCTGTTGTTGAAAGATTGCTGTGTATAGTATATTTTCTCCTCAGGATTCCTTTTTTCTATGTATCTGTGTGTATGTGTGACTCTGTTTGTGTGTGTTTAACAAAGCATCACAAAACAAGTGGCTTTTACCAATGATAACTATTTACTCATGATTTATAGGTCATTAGTTTGGGCTGTGCTCTGCTGTATGGTTCTCTGTCCATACTGGGCTGCTTCATGGACTGTGGTCAGCTGCAGAATGGCTTACCTAATCTTGGCTGAGTTCTCACACGTGTCCAGAGATAGCTGTGGTCAATGTAATTTCTTGTCTGCCAACAAGATATTTGGGTTTGTTCATAGAGAGAAAGCAGAAATGTACAAAATCTCTTGAACAAAGAGTTTAGTTTAAATTGCTACACTACTGCAGTTTTCTTTTGGCCAAAGCAAGCTAAGCCATAATCTAATACAGATTCAAAAGATGGAAAATAGATTTCATCCCATGATGGGAGGAACTAACTGCAAAATCACATTGCAAGGATGTGGAAATAGAGAGGAGGGAAAACTTATAAAGTTTTCACAGTGTATGTATATGTGTGTGTGTGTGTGTGTGTGTGTGTGTGTGTATACATATATGAAAACTAAGAGCATACATAATTATGCATTCTGCATTTTAATCACCAGATATGCTGCATATCCAAGTTGATAATGCAACCTTGTGCATATATTGAGGAAGTTTAATAACTTTGTATGTGTGAAGTATCTCATCAGATATCAGGAACAGAAGAGGTATTTAGTCAATGGAAGTTACAAAAGGAAGAAGAAGGAAATGTAACTTTTTTTAGGCAACTATACAAATTCCAGTAGTCCTCCTTCATGGTTGACTTTATTTCTCCTTCGATAGCCTCCAACATTCATTCTCCTGGTTGATGATACTCAGCTCTCATGTGACCCCAGACTGCCTCTCACTGCCTCTCAGATCTTGGGAAAGTCACTTGACTGCCCCATTATATCTTCCACTCAAAATAGCAACTACTTCATAGCATTACTAGAAGGATTTAAGTAGCTATTATATGTGACATATGAAAACTCTGGATGTATCATTTCCCAGGAACTCATTATGCCTTATGGAATTTTTGTAGCATTTTCTTAACATTTTCTTCATATTCCTAGCATCCCTAACTGGCTCTAGCATTTTTTAAGTGAAATTTTGTTGTTGTTGTTTTCAAGCTACTGTTTGTTCATTTCTGCTTATACCATGTTAAAGAAAATTTGACTTTCACAACCTTAGCCTGCACAGTAATCTTCAATATAACACTGCTATTCCGTTAATCTGATGGATCCCCTTGCATAGCGTCTGTCTTCTCTGATCAGAAATGACATTCTTAACATCAATAGCTTTTAGGCTTTTCTGACAGGAAATATTTTTGAGGATGTATATAATCAGTTATGAGATATGCTTGTCAATAAATTTTTCCTGCAAAAATAAATCAGAAATCCTATCAAAATAGCATTAAGAAAGAATCCATTTTCCTTAGTACACTCCATGAAATGGTCATGCTTGAAGCTTATGAGAATTTTTATTTAGGTGAAGTTTATATATTTAATTTGTGTGCTGGCCATCTTTCTAGCCAGCCAATCTGAATAAATTTCATGATCTAAGCAGGAAGAAAATGGTCGAGATCTGGAGTTAGCCTTTTCCTTATAAAGTTTGTCTCACCCTTCTTTTCCCTTGACTGACATCTTCCACTTCTCAGACTCTATGAATTCCATCACAGACCTTTTTTCCTCCCTTTCCCTATTTATATACATGCTCAAGCCAAGAAAGAGGAACATTTTCCTAAAACTCTTCTCTGTCTTTGCCTTTTCTAGAAAGTGAATGACTGCAGTCTTTCTTCCAGTTTGAAAATGCTTCTGACCTGATCTGTATTTCACTCATACATTCCCTCCATCACTCATTCATGTACCCATTGTTCATCTGGTAGCAGCAGTATAATAGACACTGTGCTGGATGTGCTGGTCAGAAGACAAGGTCTGATCCTCACCTGTGGATTTTATCTTTTTGTAAGAGGGACAGTAAATGGAAGGGTACCATGGCCAGGGTCTTAGGAGGGTTGTGAACAAAGGCTTCCTTTCTAGGTAGTATGGCCATGTACCCAAGTTGGACAAGAGTCACAGGGTTTTGGAGTAGATGTGGTAAAGAGCCAGGGGGCTGGGGGGCTGGGGATGTGGCTCAAATGGTAGTGCACTCACCTAGCATGCGTGAGGCACTGGGTTCGATTCTCAGCACCGCATTTAAAAAAATGAAATAAAGATATTGTGTCCACCTAAAAAAATAAATAAATACTTAAAAAAAAAAGAGTAGGGGCTGACTTAGGGCTGGATTGAGCCTTGTAATTGTGAAGTCAAGGTGCAGCACAGTCATACATGCCAGTTATTGCAGTATAGTAGGAAGAGTAGATTATTACTCCAGCGTTAAAAATAATACTTCAGGTATGTTCTGCATTAAATTGAGGTATTTTATGTAGTTTATCCTGTTTTTTTAAAGCAGAATTTTGATGTAAGCATCAAGATAATAGTCAAGTAACATCCCTAAGATCCATCAGCTAGTAAGAATTTAGAATTCAAATCCAAACCATATTATCTTGTTTTGATTAAGCATTCCAGTTTTAATAAAATATGCACAGAAGAGCTAATGTCATAGTAACATACATTCATTTAATTTTGTAGCTTTGGTAGAGAGGGGTAACATCTGCAAAAATATTCTACCAAGATGAAGGCCTGATTGGCCCTAATACAAGTCACTGAGGGCTTCTGGGTGTGTGGCCACACAGGTTGTAAATGTGGCCTCTGAGAATTAGTTATAACCTGTACAACCTTAAGCAGCTGCCATGGGCCCAATTTGTGGGTTACATAACTCTGTAGACTTTGCCTCCACTTTTATTAATTGTTATATCTATGTAATTCTCTTACTTGAAAAGTTAGATGCACTTAAAGGGAATGGGCAGGGAAATGAAGTAGGAAACTGGATAATTATTTTAGCATGTATGTTATACTGTCATTGAATATTTAAGTAAAAATTTCTACTTCAGGTATAGTGCATTTGAATTACTATTTTTTGCTGCATCAAAATGATCATACACTTCAGTTGTGTACAGTGGCACACACCTGTGGTCACAGCTACTTGGGAGGCTATGGCAAGAGGATCACAAGTTCTTGGAAACTTAGCAAACCTTGTCTTAAAATAAAAAGGGCTGGGGAGGTGGGCCAGAGTTGTAGCTCAGTGGTAGAGTGCTTGCCTAGCATATGTGAAGCACTGTGTTTGACTCTCAGCACCATATATAAATAAATAAATAAGTAGATAGATAGATAGATAGATAAAGGTCCATCAATAACTATAAAAAATGAGGAGTGCTGGGGAGGTAGCTTCAATCACCAGTATTACGAGAGAGAGAGAGAGAGAGAGAGAGAGAGAGAGAGAGAGAGAGAGAGAGAGAGAGAGAATATATGAATGAATGTTAAAAAGGTTAGGGATTTAGCTCAGTAGTACAGCACTTGCCTACAGTGTATGAGGCTCTGAGTTCAATCCCCAGTATGTAAATAACTAAAAATAATAAAATGGAATTGATTGTAGCATTGTGGTTAGAGCACTTTCCTAGCACGTGTGAAACCCTGGGTTCACACTCCTAATGGCAGAAAATGATTTTCCAACTAGACCAGCAGTCATAGGGGAATGATTTCAAGGAAGAAAGTGTCCTTGTGGGAAACTAGATGGCTGAACTCATTCTACAAGTAGGAGACCCTTGGGAACATGGTTTTGTTTGTTTGTTTGTTTGTTTGTTTGTTTAATTTGGAGTCTGCCCTTTTATCCAAATCATGAGCATCTTTGTCCTCAGGTTTCTTACTCCAGGCCTTCATTTCCCACCCAGACTATTGCAGTGAGCAGCTCCAGTCCCTTTGTGTATCTGGGCACCACAGAATTGCCCTCTAAAATGAACCATGCTCCTAGAATCACTAACTTTAGGGATGTAGCAAGATGATTCTGGAACAACTTCTCAGGCCAGATAGGAAGGAACTGCTTTAGAAAGATATGTCACAAGAACCAGCTTGAAGGGACTCTTATTGTCTACATCTGGGACAATTTGAGCAAGCACCAAACTAATGCAGTTGGAATTTTATGCATTTGGGGAGAAGGAACTAATCAGCTCTTACTGATTAAGATTGACTGGATGGGTAGATGGATGCTGAGCGGGTGAATGTGGGTAGATGAGGGAGACTTCCATTTACAAATGCCAGATGATGACTAGTAAATGAGGAGGGAGTGCTGCAGCAAAACAGTTAGCTCACACTACCATCATAGTAATGAGTAAATGAGATTCATCAGTAAATGAGACTCATCTAAGTCCATAGATGTATGAGGAACAGGATATTTTCATGGTAATGTGTTCCACAGATTGTTATTAGTGTGAGGAAAAAATAGTAATTTAGCAGAGAAGTTCGACTGCACTTTTATCAGGATCAAAATTAACATTACCATTGAGTGACCTGTGAACTTGTATTTCCAGATGAAATATCCCAAGAAAGACAAGTATCACCCATGTGTAATCTGAGTCTAATCATGGAGAAACATCAGACAAATACTTAATTGATAAGCAGGGGAAGGAGGAATTATATCTTTCCAAAGTATCACTAGTATAAAAAACAAAGGACTACGAAAATAGTCTAGATTAAATGGAGCTAAAGAAATGTAGCAATTGCTTTGCATAATGGTTCATTATGCTATAATCTTTGAGACTTGGGAGGCTGAGGCAAGAGAATTGCAAGTTGGAGGCCAGACTCAGCAGTTTCAAAAAACCATGTCTCAAAATCAAAAAGAGATGGAAGTATAACTGTGGTAAAGCATTCCTGAGTTCAATCTGTGGTATCCTACCCCACCCATGACACACACAAAGAAGAGATATGGCAACTAATGCCATATGTAACTGGACTAGACGCTGTATTTGGAAGTTTGGGATAGGGGAGAGGAATACCACAAGGGTCATTATTGGCTCAGTTGATTGATGGGAGCACTGGTGATAGATATATATTTCCTGAAGTTGATAACTGTACTAGAGCTGTGGTTATGTCAGAGAATGTCCTTGTTCTTAGAAAATAAACACCAAGGGTTTAGGTGGTAAGTCCCACAATATATATAGCTTACAAATGATAAAAGAGAAACATGCTAGGCATATACATAAAAAACTGGCCCTTGTTCCCTGTATATAATAAGCACATATGTGTGCGCACGTGCACACACACAAACACTTGAAAGAATATACAAGCAATAAATCAAACGGTAAGATATTAATGATAGTAATAACCAACACTAGATGAGTCTGGGTAAAGGTTCAAATGTGAGTGGTGTTTGTACTATTTGTAGTATTGCATCTTGCTTTAAGTTTGAAATGATTCTCTAATCCTAAAATTTAAAAATCTAAAATACCTTGGCCAAATCAGTTATTGTTTTCTTAATAAATGTTTCTTTTATTTGTGTCCTTTTCTTCCTTCTTTCCATTATCTCAGAAGTCCAAGGCTTGCGAGAAGGCCATCTCTGTGGGTCAGACGGTCATCACGAAGCACCGCAATACACGGTATTATAGCTGCAGGGTGATGGCTGTAACATCACAAACCTTCTACGAGGTCATGTTTGATGATGGCTCCTTCAGCAGAGACACGTTTCCTGAGGACATTGTGGTGAGTAGGCTTCTGTGGTGTCTGCTTCCCAGTGGACTTCATGTAAGCCCATAGAAGCTGAACCTTGAGAAGTTTCCTTGACTTTTTGAGTAGCTCATACCCTCAATAGTCGTGGCTTTCATTGTTCTAAATAGACCCAGGTGAATTTAGATTGATTTCCCCAAATTCTTTTAATTGAAAAGTAGTATTTGATCAGGAAATGCCTCAGTCTGT
Organism: Urocitellus parryii; assembly: GCF_045843805.1. Classification (NCBI taxonomy): domain Eukaryota; kingdom Metazoa; phylum Chordata; class Mammalia; order Rodentia; family Sciuridae; genus Urocitellus; species Urocitellus parryii. Next base: position 150,327,375 of record NC_135534.1, read on the forward strand.
TTGTGCTGCTACAAGAAAATATCCCTGAGACAGGTAATTTGTAAATAGCAGGAATTTCTTTCTTACTGTTTTAAAGTCTGGGCAATCACAGTCCTTGAATAAAGGTCTGACATTTTGACCTCCTTGCTATGTCCTTACATAGTTCAAGGCAGAGGACAAAGTAGCTATGCTGTGTGGAGCCTCTTTTAAAGGGCCTTAATCTCATTAACTGGGAGCAGCACTCATGGCCTGGTCACTTCTGAAAGGCCCACCTCTATTTTAATACTCTACTCTTACATTGATGACACTTAAATTTTGGAGACATAATCAAACCATAGCAGATTTGAATCTACCTCCATTCTGTTACAGACTGTCTGCACATCAGAATTCCTTTGTGATATATTTTATTTTATTGCTGAATTAGAGAACATGGCATTTATTTATTTATTTTTGATAATAGCAGTTGTGGTTTTATTGTGTCCAACATACCAATAAATGAACTTTGAGCCTGAGCCTTTAGATGCCCACTCCTTGCCCAGCCCTAGACATCTGCCCCTGCTCACTGCTCCCATTCTGTGGAGAAGGGGGCATACTGGAGGTCACTGGCCGTAGTGTCTCACCTGTTAGGTGTGCACACCAGAAGCACAAAGAGTGCACTTGAAGGTTGGAGGTTTTAAGCTCACTTGATAGCACATCTGCATGAATAACCATGCTCCTGAGCCCCAAAGGAAGGCCTGGGGGCTCCTAATCAGCTGCTTAGTGATGTTCCTGGTTCTGTTCAGACATGTGAGGTAATAAGGGCTAGAGGAGCACCTTGTCTGGCCTTCCCCATGGCAGCAGGCATATAAATATAGGTAATATAAATAGTCCAACTACTAGATGAAAACATCCAGAGGAAGGAGTGAAATCCAGCCCCAAAGGGCACATGGGTAGATTGGGCATGAGTGGCCACACTGGCAAGTGACTGAGTGGCAGGTGTACTTCCTTCCTCTGGTGGTTGGAGGGAGAGATGTGTCTAGCCTCAAGGCTGGCAGACATAGCACATTGAAAAGGGAGAAGCAAGGGGGCCCAGTCACAGGTGGCTCAAGCCCCTGGCTTTAAAAGGTCATCCAATTGGAAAGGATCTAGATTATCTAAGCAACTCCTGTCGACTTAGAGATGAGAAAACCAATGCCTAAAGGGGAATGACCTTGCTGGGTCACAGTCAGTTTGTTGCTTGGCCAGTCATCTCTCCATTCCCCAACCAACGAGACCCATCTGCTAAGGGAAGAGGAAGTGAAACAGTTGGGAGCAGGGGAAGAGTTCATATAGAAAATGATACTCCTAGGTGCCTAGCCTCTTCCAGCTAAGAATAGGCTAGGAAAAAGATATAGTGAGGGATGGGTCTTCTCCTAATGCTAACATGAGTGAGCACATGTGCGCCACACATACAATACCTGGATACCCATTCTCAAGTTCAGGCTAGTGCCGAGAGAGAGAGAGAGAGAGACAGAGAGAGAGAGAGAGACAGAGAGAGAGAGACAGACAGACAGATACTGGTAGGAAGCTCAGAAATTTGGGGCACCTATAATAGGATCCAAATCCTAAATTGGGCACTTTCAGCATGATAGCTCTGCTTCCTGTCCAGGACAGATATAAGGGATGCTGACCCGCAAATTTAGGCAACAGTGGAAAAAATTTGATGTAAGTTGGGAAGTAAGGCAGGGAGAGTATGGGAAGAGGGCACTAATCAAAATTGTCTGCATTTCTCAAAGTTGAAAGAGAAAAGTGGTATGGGCCTAAGAAAACCCAGATGCTTGACCTAGTGGTGTGCTCCCAACTGATGACCAGCAAGGAAAGATTGCCTATGTACCCCCCTTGCCCTCAACCCATCCTCTAGAACTCCAGAAGTTAGAGAGTTGGGAGAGTGAAGAAGGAATGGTAGCTCTTCAGCCATCCAAGGATCCACTGCCTTTGTTCTTGCAGCTGAGGGGGAAGGCAGACTTGCTCTGGGGCTGGGTCATCTTGCTGGCCAGGTAGATAAAGGGCTCCAGAAGGGAGTGGTGGACAGCTACTGTTACCTTCCACAACTCCAACTAGTCTGACTTAGCTCAATGCTGAGCCATATCTGGGTCTACACGCCCCTGTTCCTGTAAGTCACACATGTTGCCCAGGACCACAGTGGTGACCTCCGTCTTATCCTTAGATTTGTCAGTCTCCTTCTTGAGTAGCTCCACATGCTGAAAGGACTCTCAGCCATCTGTGCTGTAGACCAGGATGTGGCCATCAGTGCAGGAGAAGCAGGACTGTGGCAGCTTGGCCCCATTTTGAAGCCCCTGGGTATTATAGGAATGCACCTGCTCCCGCACTTCCCTGTCTATCTCAGTAGAACCTACGTAAGTGTCTTCCTGGGTTTCAGTCATCTCAGAACCCACTACATGATTCCCATACAGGAGCTGTTCTAGGATTGAAATTTTACCCATAGATGCCTGACCACACATGACACCTTGCAACTCTCCTCCACCTTACAGCTCTTCCCCATGCTTAGCCTTCAAACTCCCAGGGCTCCCACAGAATCCTTACCAGGCCCCTCACAGTGGGTAGAAACCAGAGCAGTTGCACTGCCACAGACTTCCCTCTTCCACCACTTATTTATTTATTTTTCATATTTTAATAACTTATACATGATAGTAGAATGCATATATGCACTTTGGAATATCATACATAGGTGGGATATAATTCTCATTTTTCTGATTGTACATGTTGTAGAATCACTTTGGTCATGCAGTCATCTATGTACATAAGGTAATAATATCTGTTTCATTCTACTATCCTCCCTACCCCCGTATCCTTCCCTTCCTCTCCCCTCCATTCACTCACCTCTTTCTAATCTATGATAACTCTATTACTGCCCCCCCCCCGCCACACACACCCACCTTATTGTGAATTAGCGTTCGCATATCATAGAAAACATTCGGCCTTTTTGTTTTTTGGGGATTGGCTTATTTCTCTTAGTGTGATTTTTCTCCAACTCCATCCATTTACCAGCAAATGCCATAATTTCATTCTTCTTTAAAGCTGAATAATAATCCATTGAATATATATACCACATTTTCTTTATCCATCCATCCATCTGTTGAAGGGCACATAGTTTAGCTCCACAGCTTAGGTATTGTGAATGGAGTTGCTATAAACATTGATGTGGCTGTATCACTGTAGTATGCTGGTTTTAAGTCCTTTGGATAAACCAAAGAGTGGGATAGCTGGGTCAAATGGTGATTCCATTCCAAGTTTTCTGAGGAATCTCCATACTGCTTTACATAGTGGTTGCAACCAGCAATGTTTGAAAACATGGCATTTATTAATCTGACTTGACAATGTATTTAGATTTTTGGATGTTTCAACTGGGAACTAAAATCTCCACACAGGAAAAAGACTGTGGCTTTTGCTGGATTTTTTAAACTGTAGCCCTTGTCTGTGGTGTGTGTGTGTGTGTGTGTGTGTGTGTGTGTGTGTGTGTGTGTGTTTTCCCATCTGTCTGTCTTCTCCTTCCTCTGTCTCCTCAGAGAACATCTTGGGCTCATTTAGAGGAACTAGTGAATGTGTCGGGGCTAATGACCACCTTTGTTTCAAATATGCTTTTCAGTAGTGTTTCACAAAACAAGCACTTTCCACAGAGGACCTTTTGACACAGAGATCAGTTCCCTTAGCAGAGATCAGAGGTGGTCAGTCTGGAGGTGATCCTGTTAGCTCCTCTCCTTGGGGAGCCAATCTGAAGTAATATTTTTGTCACTTCTGCCTTCTCCTGAGTCTCTGTAGATGCTTTGCTTTTGTTTGTACTTGGAGAGACATTTCTTAATGACTCTTTAATAATAATAATTATGTATTGTTTACAGTTGTAAATTAAGTATAACCTTATGAGATTGCTCATAAATATTTCTAGGATTTTGATGTCTGATGCTGAAGAAACACTAATTCAGGGGCTGAAGATGTGGCTCAAGCGGTAGCATGCTCGCCTAACGTGCGTGCCGCCTGGGTTCGATCCTCAGCACCACATACAAATAAAGATGTTGTGTCCGCCAAAAACTAAATAATAAAAAAAATTCTCTCTCTCTCTAAAAAAAAAAAAAAAAAGAAAGAAAGAAAGAAACACTAATTCAGTCAACTATATTCTTTTACCTCTGTAACAAGTATGGAAACAAACATGACCTGCACACAAGAGGGAGGGCAGTCTGCTTTTCTCAGTCTTAACCGTTTTAATGATAAACACTTTATTCTGGGTGTTTCTGGGTAAGTTTACGAAATAATATCTCAAATATCTGGGTACTTTCTGTCACATTCAAGTTGACATAAAATTATTAATCATAAATATATTGTCCCACAGCACTGGATTTGTAGATTTCAGATGACTCTGCCATAAGCTCTGACTCTGTGGCAGAGTGTTGTTTTCTTTTCTGTAAAGCAGCCATATTGTGCTAGTCCACCCCGTTAGTAATGCAGTTTATCTTCTGTCTCAGTGTCTTTAGGATCAAGGCAGAATAATTATTTCCTGGAAACACTAACTATATTTCACATTCCTCAAAGAAACCTTTTCTTCATTAGAAAATATACCAATGGCATCAGAAACTTGTGGCAAAAAATATTTTCCTCTGTCTGAAAATTCTAATCCACACAGTGTGCTTATCAGGTGTGAATGTTGCTGAGAAGACAGTCATCACAGTGGTGGGACACAGTGTTTCTGGCTGTTGAAGATCTAGTTTCTCTATGCCTCTTGTGCTTGTTATCTAGGACTACTGTAAGGCTACAGTGCAATTTCAGTTTTTTTAACTATGAAAATCAAATTTAGGATATCAAGTTTAATCATTCCATTTATGTATGATATAAATATAGTCCCTTATAAAGCCTCATGCTTTAGTTAAAAAAAAAGTAACATTCCCTTAGAGTCAGTGATTACAAATCATTTCATAAACCCAACAGATGAGAGCCCTTTTTAATGCAGGCTGATCTATCCATATTTGAGAGTAAATTTGGCAGTCATTAAAATGCTTATGTTGGGATTATATGACTGTAGAGGATATTTGAAACAGTAGGGAGAAATTTTCTTTGGACTACAAGAAGTTTCTTTTTCTACCTGAGTACTTTATTTCCATGATATAAAAAAAAAAAAATCCAAGAAATTATCTCTCAGCATTCCACATGCAGAATGTATGTATCAGCCCAGGTAAGCTTGGCATGTAATCTGTAGCTGTCAAAGGAAGTAATATAAGATATATTACTACACACTTCCGTCTGTCAGTCTATGAAATTGCAACATGAATTGATTTGTCTTTTACTATTTTGATGGGAATGAGAGTTGTTCACCTGAAGAACTCAACAAGCACAGAAATTCCAGGGCCCCCTTAGCCTCCAGATCCTTGAGCATGCCCTGGTTAGCACTGGATTGGTGACTGTTTCCTTTCTTTTGATTTTGGGAGGAGGGGCTACAGCAGGCACTAGATTGTTCGTGGGCCAGCATGTAACATTCGCCACTGGAGGTGAGAAGAGAAACAGGACCACTTAGAAATTTGACAGCAATAGTCCATCACTGAAATTTCATGAGAACTAGCTAAATTTTTGAGCCTTTGTTGAAATGTGAAAGAAACATGAAGAGATTATTCTTTCAGATTCTGAGGATAAACAGTCATGGCCTTTGAGTTTTCAGAATCTTTGAAGAAACATTAATTTAGCCAGCTATGTTACGTTTACCTCTGTAACAAGTATGGAAACAAATGTGACCTGCACACAAGAGGGAGGGCCATCTGCTTTGCTGAGTCTTACCAAAATTTCTAAGAGCAAAGGTTCTTAGAATTAATTTTTTTCCTCGGGTATAGTACTTTAGTTAAACTTTCCAGCCTCATTTTTTTCCCTACTGAAAAAGAGAATAATAATTTCTACCTTCACCTTCAGAGATTATTGAAAGGACTAAAGACCTTCTTGATACATAGAAGGTTAAGTCAGTTTTTTTTTTTTTTGGCCGTGGAGGGGCGCATATTAACCTCTGTACACTTTTAAAAAAATCTTTTTTTTTCTTCCTCATCTAGTTTATGTCTTGATGAAATTTGGAGTTAGAAAACATACCCTCAGGACTTTGTTCCTACTTGTTATTTAAAGGGGCTTCAACTATCTACCTGCTATAAAGAAGACTTAGCAGCTATTAGAAGTCTACTTCCCTGCTTTATGCTTGTAGTTTTCTGAGAGTTGAAAGTGTGATTTCAGTAGCTTTTCATAACATACCCTGCTCCAAAATAAATAAATGTTCAATTCACAGATGGGATATCAAGACACACACACACACATACACACACACACATACACACACACACACAAAGAAAACAAACAAAAACCCTTTTGTTTGTCCAAGCTTCCCAGAATAGACTGTATGGGGTTGGGTCTGGATCACAGATCAGCTCCCTGCATTCCATTGCTTGTCCTCCCCACTTTTAGCACCATTTTATGAAGTCTGCTCCTTATGACTCTGTGCATCTGTGTTGGAAGACCTTGAGTGTCCCTCAAGGGTAAAGTATAGCATTCAGCAGACTTGGTGTGGGAAGCTTCTCTGTGTTCCACACTCAAACACCCCCGCAATCATAGGTGCAGATATGATCCGATTATTGTAGAGGCAAAAGAAAATAATTAAAAGTGTGTGTGAGAAACTAAGAGAAAAGTTGTTTCTAGAAGCATTCTGTGCTGTGGGATCCAGGGAAGCATTTTGGATTTCTGTTGGCTTCTGGGTTTTGAGGTGTTCTGGAATTTCATGTCAGGTGGCCATGCAGACATGACAGTGGTAGACACCAGATTGACCAAGAGACTTCTGCAATCAACGAGGCCACCTCAGCCTTGGGAAGTCCCGCCTCATCCTGAATTACTTTTATGTTTGTTCCAGATCGATCTTCTTTACCTTCACCCTCTGCTTATGTCCCTCTCCCCTAGGCAATTGTGATTCTTCTAGAATCCATGAATTTTTGCCAGAGAAAATTGGGTTAGAGTGTGAGAAAAAGAGAAACTAGACCCCACCCCTTACACATCCCAGTAACACCACACTGTGGACCAAGCCTTCATATATGGACCTTTGTGTGACTCTTAACATCTACATTGTAGCAAAAGCTTTAAATAGTTGTTGTTGTTGTTGTTGTTTGTTTTTTGTTTTGGGCTATGGTTCCGTGGTCATGGCCCACATGGCACCTAACTACTTGGGGCAGTATCTTTCTCTATCCTTACTGTGGAGCTAGGAGCTTTTGAAATAAAAAGCATCACCAAATCCCAGTTGATTTTTCTTCTTCCTTGGAAGGACTTTTATACTCATAGAAAAATACCTATTATTACTTTGATTTTTATCACTATTCAATTTAAAATATACTTTTATAAGCCTTTAAAGTTATCAGAAAAGCATTATTTATAAATCTAATTTTGCATAAAAATAAGAAACTCATTTTTCTCTACCTAATATTCACATGAATCTTATAGACCAACATAACCATTTTACATTTAAGTGATCAAATTTATTTTAACATCTTAATAATTATAAATTTCATATATGCCTTTCTCACGAATATCATATAACTAATAAATCAGTAGTTAAGTAGTTCATATTATCCCAAGTATCATCAAAAACAAATAACACATTTGTTTTTGTGATGTCCCAACATATTTGTAGTGTTATTCACAAAACACATTACTGTGCCATTATAAACACAACTTAAAAGAGTGATGGGTAAGTAGATAGAAAGACTTTATCCATCTAAGAGGGAACAATATTACCATGTTGGCTAGACTGACAAAAATTAGAGAACCTGAATGCTATTTAGAAACTGCATCTTGTTATACTTTTGAAGACTAAACCCACAATTATTGAACAGGGGATCCTAATTAAGGTCGAATTTCTTCCGATTCTTCAATTCTAAACTCTGTCCTTCACTGAAGCCCAGAACAATCTCACAAGTTTCCTAAATTGTCCCTTAAGTTTGTGGGAGTTAGTACATTTCAGGTGCTGGGTATTTATTCCCTTTTATTCTTTTTATGTGTGGTTGTTTTTTTTTTTTTTTTCCCAAGCCTGGGCCACACTAATGATTTGACTTACAGTTGCATTTTCTTTCACTTTTATAAATTGTGTATCTTCACTGACTGCATCTGTAGCTGTCATATTCTCAGTTTCTTCTTAGCACTGGTGCTTCTCTGAAGAGAAGTATTTCATTGCCCTGATGTCCCATGGAGAAGATTCACTAGTTGCAATGAAGGCACAATATCATTTATGTTTTTCTTCAAATATGTGCCTTTCTCACTTGACAGTATTTCTCTTATTTCTCTTTTGGTAATTATCTCAAAATGATTGATCTGGGAACTTATTCCTAGGAAACAAGTTCCTGGTGTTTCTTTCCTATTCTTTTCTAAAGGTGTAGCATCTTATCTTCAGTCTTAACAAAATGAAGATAACTACCTTGAACTTGAGGGCAATCGTGGACTTCATTATCTCTTCTTAGTACAGAGCTTAAATCCAACAATGGCTGGCATTGGGAGGCATATCTACCCTGTCATTATCCTGTTTAAACTCTGTGTTAGGATTCATGGGGGGATTCAAAGTTGTGTCAGCATAGGTGCAGAAATGATCTGGGTGCTCTGGAAGCAAAATGAAATAACCAAATGGGTTGAAAGACTAAGAAAAAGTTGTTTCCAAAAATAAATGCATGAAATCTGGGGAAGCATTTGGATCCCCATTTTCTACTAATTTTTTTTAATTGGTTTTATTTTTTAAATACATGACAGTGGAATGCATCACAATTCTTATTTCACATATAGAACAATTTTTCATTCCTCTGTTTGTATATAAAGTATGTTCACACCAATTCGTATCTTTATACATGTACTTTGGATAATGATGTCTATCACATTCCACCATCCTTGCTAATCCCCTGCCCCCTTCCTTTCCCTCCCACCCCTCTTCCCTATCTAGAATTCATCTATTCCTCCCTTGCTTACCCTTCCTACCCCACTATGAGTCAGCCTCCTTATATCAGAGAAAACATTTGGCATTTTTTTTTTTGGAATTGGCTAACTACATTTAGCATTATCTTCTCCATTTACCTGCAAATGCCATGATTTTATTCTCTTTTAAATTAATTAATTTTTGACATTTATTTTTTAGTTGTAGTTGGACACAATACCTTTATTTTATTTATTCTTAAGTGGTGCTGAGGATTGAACTCAGAGCCTCGCACATGCTAGGCAAGCGCTCTACTGCTGAGCCACAACCCCAATCCTGAAAATCTTATTCAAAAAATTTTAAAGATATTTTTGGGTTGTCTTATGTTGAGTCACAAACTTTTTTTTTTTTTTTAGTTTGCCTATGAATCCTTTATCAAATACAATTTATAAACATTTTCTCCTAGTTTTTATCTTGTCTTTTCCCTTTCTTAATAATGTCTGACGAGCAAAAGTTTTACATTTTGGTGAAGCACAATTTTATTAATTTGTTCTTTATGAGTAGTACCTTTAGTGTCCTATCTTAAGAAATCTATGCCTAACTTAAGATCACAAAGATTTCCTTGTATATTCTTTTCTAGAAATTTTATAGTTTCATGGCTTAACACTTAGATCTGTGACCTGTTTTGAGTTAATTTTTGTGAATGGTGTGAGGTTAGAGTCTAAGTTCTATAAAATGAAAAACACATATGTTGAATTATTATAAGGGTTAAATGAACACCTGTATCATCATAATGTAGCACTTTACACAGCAGATGCTCAAAAGATGTGATTCCTTTTTGCTTTTTGACTTCTGAGCTTTCTCAAAATTGCATTGTGGGGGTGGAGTCTTCTAGAATTTCCCTGTGGACAGCCCACTGTCTGTTGTATAGGTCTTCAAAATTTGATTGTGATGTTGTAATTTCTATACTTTTTAAAGAGAAAAGTATAGAGAATACCAGATGAAATGGTAGTTCTCTCTGCAGTGAGACCTTAAATATTATAAATGGGATGAGACATAGAAATATTTTAGTACTTTTCAAAATCAATTTCAAGATCATTTTTCAAACTGGGATACATTTTGGTTTTTCCCAAAAAAGAAGGGGAGAGAAATAAATTGAAAAGAAAAAAATTATAGCTATATAGTGGAACTTAATGAAGAGGTGCTTACTGAAAAGAAGAATTAAACTTCCATTTCCATTTTAACTTAAACCTTTCTTCGTAGCACATGTCCTAGTTTGGTAGGTGACATGCATTAAACCTAACGTTTCTCAAACAGGGGCTATGTCTGTTTGAGTTACTGCTACGTACTTAGTTTTCAGGACAGGGCTTGATTTATACTAAGTGCATGATTAATAGCCACCACATTCAGGTATTAAATTGGTTATTCTAGATAATAAGCGTGTTTTTTAAAAAGTTCATCATCAATATCAATAATCATGTTTTAAAATTGTGTTTAATTTTGTATTCCAAGTTTAATGTTCTTTCCAGGTTAAAGAATATTCTTTAAAGTAGGGCTATGCTCCTCCCCCAAGTAGTTACCAGTAAAACTCAAGCCTTCAGTGTTTGAGCATCCAAGAATTTTTTTTTTTTTTCAACAAAAGGGCTGCTATCCCTAAAGAGATTTGAAACCAATGGTTTGAATGAAGTGAATTGCCGTGAGAGTGAGAAATCTGCCTGGTAGAGCTCAGGGACCCACAGTGTTGATACAGCTACTGGCTCCTGAGGCTGCCCAGGAGCAGGATGTTGGGACATGTCTAAACAGTAACCCCCTATGAATGTTTAACACTAATACGGTGACATCATTTCTAAATCTTAGGGTAGGGCCAAATCAACTTCCATTTAATAGAACAAAGATAAGAAAAATTTCTTATTTCTCTTAATAAATACATGGGCAGATGTCACTGTTGCTGTACCTTATGGTAACATAATATCTGTATGTGTGTTCATTACTGACCCTTCCATTTTTCTATAGACTAAAATGGTACCCTAGCTGTCTATGATGCAAGTTTTCAATTTTAAATCTTTCTTTGTTCTGATTTGATTCAGATCTCAAAACTGGATACTATGACCTTAAGTGTGATATAATCAGGGTTGTATATGCATGTTTCATAAATGCCTGAAATTTTCCAGAGCTGATCGTTTCTGTTGCACATTTGTAAGCACCACTTTCTCCATATATGAAAGCAGAGCTCCCTGGGGCAAGAACAGTAAGCAGGGAGCTGCTTGTTTACATGCCATTTTACATTGACTTTCACCTCTATCTAAACACATGTGCTAACACACCAGAATATCACACATAAATTGGTGGCACATCATAGAAAGCTTGAGACCCATAAATCAGTGAAGAATTTATGCCCCTGTTTGATCATGGGTATTATTTTGGTAACAGACTAAGCTTAGGTCATCATTTGATTGTTATATCCAGTGAAAGTCAATACCATCTACTCATTGATGAATGATACTGCCTTCATTTTACTATTTCTTTTTTGTACTGTGTTTGAAAGAAGTTATCTGATTTTCATGAATAAATAAGAACAAATAATAATAAAAAATATCAAATCTTAATGATGATATTAATTATAATAATAATTTAAATGATTTGTTAAGTCACATCTTTTGTAAGTAAATTGTAAAAATTATAATAAAAACAATTTTGGAGTCAGAATATATGGGTGAAGAGAAAAGAAGAAGAATACAAACAAATGTGGAGAGTGTTGGGGTTTTTCCCTTTAATTTCTAATCTTTCTCATAGTTAGAGGGTATGTCCTATGCTAAGAAGTGAGTGAAAAGCTTGGAAGCTATAACTTGCTAGACTCTTGGTTGGTGAGCGTTATTTCTGCAGATTGGTCACCCTATACAATAGAGAGAGGGGATGTGTTTGAAGTCTTTTGTGCTTTGAGTGTTTTTTATCTATTACTATAAAACAACTTTATAATTGTATAGTATTTAATTTCTAAGTGATGTAATAGAACAGCATGTTGAATAATGTTATATACTTGTTTTTTTCAGAGCAAAGGATGGGTTTTTCACTAATAATTAAAGCTAATGTGATTTGTGCCTAAAAAAGATGTCCTTTAGATTCGTGGCAACAGAGGGAGAGATTAAAACTATGCATATTTCCAATAGTATAGACATGAGAACATATTTACAGATTATTGTTTCCAAAACATGCCTGATATTTGCTGCTTTTAAGCTTTAATTAACAATAATCTGACCTGCAGATTTCTTTAAGGTCTTAGATCATTTTTTCTTTTTCTTTCCTCTTCCTCTCTCTCCTTCCTTCTTTCCTTTGTTATTACACTGGGGGTTGAACCCTTTCGTATTTATTTTGAGACTGGGACTTTTTCATTTTGGCAATCTTCCCACCTCCACTTCCTGAATAGCTGGGATTAATATCACCTTTTCGTTTGGAATATCAGATAAAATTGAATCTTCTGAAGCAGTTTATCTGGTTTGCATCATGAAAAAAAGTGAGGGGCACAAGGCAAGTCAGGCTTTAGTTTATGGATTCTAAGTAGCCCACAGCCCTGCTAAAATAGGGTTATTAAACAAATGTGACTGAGAGCACCACTGACACTGAGATCGTATAATGAGACCATCCTCATCATACACCAAGCCTTATTCCAGGCTGCGGATGGCCACTTGGTCATCAACTTTGCTGTTACTTTTTACAAGGTATTTCTTCCCTACTTGGTCAAGGAATATATATGGAATCATATATATATGTATTATCTGTGAAATTTTAGTTATTTTATTTAGTTTTAAAATTTATTTTAATACTAATAAAACCCTGTTCTTATATTCTTTATGTACTTAAAATTGACGTAGTCCTGGTGTGACAGGAATATGATTCTATAAGAGGGTGTAACTAAAACTCACCTTATCTAGACAAGTAATCAGGGAGACTTGAGTAGAGATCTGCAAGATGAGTTAGCTAAACCTAGGTCAGAGAGAAACTGTTCCAGTTAAGCAAGCACATCTGTTGCAGAAAGTGGATGAAAAGGAGAGGGCTATAGGGAGGGAGCCCCGAGGCCGTGTTGGAGTTGGGCCCCCCAATTGCAACCCTGAGCAGAATTCAACATGGAAAGGTTTGTTATGAAACATTTTCATTGGGCTGTATTGAGAAGAAGAACTGGAGTATGCACCATAGTGGATATTGGGAAGGCAGTTATAGAAACATTGCCATAGATCAGAGGAGAAATGATGGTAGCTTGGACTCAGTTGGTTTACTGGAGGGATCTGAAATACATTCAGCAGGCAAATTCAGGAGGACCTGGTGATGATTTGACAATGGGGGCTAAGGAACAAAAAAATTACCAAATATTACTCTCAGGATTCTGGCTTATGCAGGAAATGGAAGGTAATACCCATTGTAAGGAACTTTGGAGGAAGCCCAGGTTTCCAAGGCCAAGATTATGAGTTCTGACTTGATTGTGTTGGGATTGCTTCCCCTCTGTTCTTCTTTTCCCACCTAACACAATTACTGTTATTTTGGGCTGTCCCAAGGTCCTTGGTTTGCAAAGCCTGGTTTCCCTGTCTCCCCTCTCAGTTTAACCTATAAAAGCCTTCTTAGTTGACCCCCACTTTCAGATGCCCAAGTACCAGAGGGTCCCCTTCCCTTTAGAATATTTTTGTTCCTAGTTGCCAGTATATGATAATCTATATAAGTTTAGAACTGCTGGTGTGTGTTTCAAAAGAATTAACTGAGGGTGCTAACAAACCCTTGTTAGTTTTCTGATAGATTCAATAAGATTATAATTGAACTGTTACTTGACTGACTACTCAGTGTTTATGAAGCAAGTCAGATGTTAGCAAGAATTAAGCTTCAAATAAAGACTAATATTCAGAATAAAAACAACAGAGATGTTTCTAATTCAGAAGTTCACTAACTGTCAGAAAAAGGGGATGGCATAATCATCAGTGTAGTTCTGAGACAGGCATTCCAGGCCTGAGTGCATCTGTAAAGCTAAATTTACCACTCTTCTTCCGTGTGTTTTTAAGCTGTAGTGGATTAAAAGCTCTTGTTCAGCTAAATCTGTGAGTGTTATCTACGTATCATTTTCATTCTCATTGTCTAGAAATCTGTAAACAGCAAAATTTCCCCTTAATTTCATATTAAGAATATTTTGATTTGACAGTCTTTTGACAGTATAAGAATTATTTGGGGGAGTTTCTGACTTCTCTTTAAGGGTAATAATGTTGAGTATATAGATTCATTATCCTCTCCTCAACCATCGCCTGCCATTTGTGACAGTCTAGTCTCTGTTGAAATATGCTAGTAATAATTAGAAGTGTCCTAGTCTTCCTAAGACAATCTATTATGAACATGATTGGTTAAATTTATGCATTTGCATTTAATATGAAAAGAAGGACATGTTAAGCTAATATATTGTAGCAGTAACTTATATGGAAAGTATTTGTAGAATGGATTGCTTATATATTTTTTTTCTATACGTCAGGAACACCTGTGACTTTGAGGAAATCCTGGATTACTTATTTGTACATATATTCTCAGGACTCCTCTGCTTCTGGATTTAGTATAATATAAAGAGACATTTCTTTTTTAACTTTTTAATGTTTTTATCAGTGCATTATAGTTATATAGAATGGTTTATTCTGACACTCATAAAGGCATATAACATAATTCACTCATTCTCAATCCCTAGTATTTTCTTTTTTCCTCCCCTTCTTCCTTAAGCCGATCCCCTTTCTCTACTTTTATTCTTCTATTTGTTGTTTTTTTTAATTGGTATATTATATATATATATATATATATATATATATATATGTGTGTGTGTGTGTGTGTGTGTATATATATATATGTATATAGAATTCATTGTAATATATTCACAGATGCATATTGCATAAGTTGGTCAATTTCATTCTGCAGTTTCTCCCTTTACCTACTTCTCCTTTCTCCTTAATATCCCCTTCCTCTACTCTACTCCTCTCCTTTGTATTTTCATGATATCTCTGCCACCACCCACTTTTTGTTCCTTATTTCTCTCTAGCTTCTGCAAATGAGAGAAAACATTTGGCATTGACTTTCTGAGTCTGGCTTAGCATGGTGTTTCCCATTTCCATCCATTCAACCAGCAGATGACATAATTTCTTTCTTCTTCATAGCTGAGTAAAACTCCATTGTGTATATGCCACATTTTCTTTATCCTTTCATCTGTTTAGGCACGTGGGCTGGTTCCATAACTTGCCTATTGTGTGTTGTGCTCCTATAAGCATTGCTATGCGTGTATTACTACAGCACACTAAGTTTCGTTCTTTTGGGTAAATACCAAGAACTGGAATGATAGTTAGATCATTGTATTCTGTTGCTAACCTTGAGCAGTTTCCATAAATACTTTTCAAAGTGGTTGTACTAATTTGCAGTCCAACCAACAATGTGTGAATTCCACCTTTTTCTCCACATCCTCACTAGCAATTATTATTATTTGTATACTTGATGATTGCCATTCAGACAAGAATGAGATGAAATCTCAGTGTAATTTTGATTTTCATTTCCCTGATTGCTAAGAATGATGAATATTTTTTCATGTATTTTTGACCATTTGTACTTCTTTTTCCTGTGAAATGCCTGTTTGCTTCATTTTCCCATGTATCAATTGGATTATCTTTTTTTTTTTTTGGTATTTCTTTATGCATTCTGAAGTTAATCCTATTTTAGAAGAGTAACTGGCAAAGATTTTCTCCCATTCTGTAGGCTCTCTCATCATACTCTTAATTGTTTGCTTTGCTTTGCAGAACCTTTTTAATTTGATGCCATCCCACTTACTGATTCTCAGTTTTTATTTCTTGAGCTTTAGGGGTATTATTTAAAAAGTAGCTTCCTATGCCAATATGTTGGAGTGTTGACCCTGTTTTCTTCTAATAGTTATAATTTGTAGTGCTTTTGGTCTAATTTGTAGGTCTTAGATCCACTTTGCTGATTTTTGTGCAGGATAAGAGATAGAAATCTAGTTTCAGTGTTCAACATGCAGATACCCAGTTTTCCCAGCACAATTTGTTAATAAGGCTGTCTTTTCTCCAATGCATGTTTTGGCACATCAAGGAAAAGATGATTTTATCTATGTGGTCTTATCATTGTGTCTCCCATTCCATTGGTCTTCATGTTTGTTTTTATGACAATACCATGCTATTTTTGTTACTGTAGCTCTGTAGTATAATTTGAGATCAGGTATTTTGATGTCTTCAGCCTTACTCTTCTTGTTCAGCTATTTGGCTATTCTGGGTCTTTTATTCTTCCCTCTGAATTTTAGGACTATTCTTGTGAGAATGTTATTGATAGTCTGATGAGGATTTCATTGAATCTATAGATTGCTTTTGGTAATATGGCCATTTTGATAAGATTAATTTGCCTATCCAGGAACACAGTAGGTCTTTCTATCTTTTTTTTTTTTTTAAATCTTTTTTTTTTGTTTATTACTTTTTTTTCCTTTTTTTTTATTGTTGGTCGTTCAAAACATTACATAGTTCTTAATACATCATATTTCACAATTTGATTCAAGTGGGTTATGAACTCCCAATTATACCCCATATACAGATTGCTGAATCACATCAGTTATCCTTCCATTGATTGACAAATTGCCTTTCTAGTGTCTGATGTATTCTGCTGTCTGTCCTATTCTCTACTATCCCCCCTCCCCTCCCCTCCCCTCCCCTCCCCTTTTCTCTCTCTACCCCTTCTACTGTAAATCATTTCTTCGATTTGTATTATCTTGTCTTACCCCTCCTTTCCTCTTATATGTCCTTATGTATAACCCTGAGGATCGCCTTCCATTTCCATGCGATTTCCCTTCTCACTCCCTTTCCCTCCAACTCTCATCCCTGTTTAATGTACATCTTCTTCTCAAGCTCTTCGTCCCTACCCTGTCCTTGTTGACTCCCCTTATATCAAAGGGGTCATTTGGTATTTGTTTTTTAAAGATTGACTAGCTTCACTTAGCATAATCTGCTCTAATGCCATCCATTTCCCTCCAAATTCTATGATTTTGTCATTTTTTTAATGCAGAGTAATACTCCATTGTGTATAAATGCCACATTTTTTTATCCATTCATCTATTGAAGGGCATCTAGGCTGATTCCACAATCTTGCTATCGTGAATTGTGCTGCTATGAACATCGATGTAGCAGTGTCCCTGTAGCATGCTCTTATTAGGTCTTTAGGGAATAGACCGAGAAGGGGAATAGCTGGGTCAAATGGTGGTTCCATTCCCAGCTTTCCAAGAAATCTCCATACTGCTTTCCAAATTGGCTGCACCAATTTGCAGTCCCACCAGCAATGAACAAGAGTGCCCTTTTCCCCGCATCCTCTCCAGCACTTATTGTTGTTTGACTTCCTAATGGCTGCCAATCTTACTGGAGTGAGATGGTATCTTAGGGTGGTTTTGATTTGCATTTCTCTGACTGCTAGAGATGGTGAGCATTTTTTCATGTACTTATTGATTGATTGCATGTCCTCCTCTGAGAAGTGTCTGTTCAGGTCCTTGGCCCATTTATTGATTGGGTTATTTGTAATCTTATTGTCTAATTTTTTGAGTTCTTTGTATATTCTGGTTATTAGGGCTCTATCTGAAGTGTGTGGAGTAAAGATTTGTTCCCAGGATGTAGGCTCCCTGTTTATCTCTCTTATTGTTTCTTTTGCTGAGAAAAAACTTTTTAGTTTGAGTAAGTCCCATTTGTTGATTCTAGTTGTTAACTCTTGCGCTATGGGTGTCCTATTGAGGAATTTGGGGCCCGATCCCACAGTATGTAGATCATAACCAACTTTTTTTTCTATCAGATGCCGTGTCTCTGATTTAATATCAAGCTCCTTGATCCATTTTGAGTTAACTTTTGTGCATGGCGAGAGATAGGGATTCAGCTTCTTTTTGATGCAAATGGATTTCCAGTTTTCCCAGCACCATTTGTTGAAGATGCTATCCTTCCTCCATTGCATGCTTTTAGCCCCTTTATCAAATATAAGATAGTTGTAGTTTTGTGGATTGGTTACTGTGTCCTCTATTCTGTACCATTGGTCCACCCTCCTGTTTTGGTACCAGTACCATGCTGTTTTTGTAACTATTGCTCTGTAGTATAGTTTGAAGTCTGGAATCTCTATACCGCCTGATTCACACTTCCTGCTTAGCATTGTTTTTGCTATTCTGGGTCTTTTATTATTCCATATGAATTTCATGATTCTTTTATCTATTTCTACAAGAAATGCTGTTGGGATTTTGATTGGCATTGCATTGAACTTATAGAGAACTTTTGGTAATATCGCCATTTTGATGATGTTGGTTCTGCCTATCCATGAGCAGGTTATATTTTTCCATCTTCTAAGGTCTTCTTCTATATCTTTCTTTAAGGTTCTGTAATTTTCATTGTATAAATCTTTCACCTCTTTTGTTAGGTTGATTCCCAAGTATTTTATTTTTGGGGGGGATATTGTGAACGGAGTAGTTTTCCTCATTTCCGTTTCAGAGGATTTGTCGCTGATATACAGGAATGCCTTTGATTTATGCGTGTTGATCTTATATCCGGCCACTTTGCTGAATTCATTTATTAGCTCTAATAGCTTCTTTGTAGACCCTTTTGGGTCTGCTAGGTATAGAATCATATCATCTGCAAATAGTGATAATTTAAGTTCTTCTTTTCCTATTTTTATGCCTTTAATTTCTTTTGTCTGTCTAATTGCTCTGGCCAGTGTTTCGAGGACTATGTTGAACAGAAGTGGTGAGAGAGGGCATCCCTGTCTTGTACCAGATCTTAGAGGGAATGCCTTCAATTTTTCTCCATTCAGAATGATGCTGGCCTGTGGCTTATCATAGATTGCTTTTACAATGTTGAGGTATGATCCTGTTATCCCTAATTTTTCTAGAGTTTTGAACATAAAGGGATGCTGTACTTTGTCGAGTGCTTTTTCTGCATCTATTGAGATGATCATATGGTTTTTATTTTTAAGTCTATTGATGTGGTGAATAACATTTATTGATTTCCGTATATTGAACCAGCCTTGCATCCCAGGGATGAATCCTACTTGATCATGGTGTATAATTTTTTTGATATGTATTTGAATCCGATTGGCCAGAATTTTATTGAGGATTTTTGCGTCAAGGTTCATTAGAGATATTGGTCTGTAGTTTTCTTTCTTTGAAGTGTCTTTGTCTGGTTTCGGAATCAGGGTGATGTTGGCCTCGTAGAATGAATTTGGAAGTTCTCCCTCTTTTTCTATTTCCTGAAATAGCTTGAAAAGTATTGGTGTTAGTTCCTCTTTAAAGGTTTTGTAAAACTCTGCTGTATACCCATCCGGTCCTGGGCTTTTCTTAGTTGGTAGTCTTTTGATGGTTTCTTCTATTTCCTCTATTGTTATTGGTCTGTTTAGGTTGTCAATATCCTCCTGACTCAATCTGGGCAGATCATAAGACTTAAGGAATTTATCTATGCCTTCACTATCTTCTATTTTATTGGAGTATAAGGATTCAAAATAATTTCTGATTATCTTCTGTATTTCTGAAGTGTCTGTTGTGATATTGCCTTTTTCATCCCGTATGCTAGTAATTTGGGTTCTCTCTCTTCTTCTCTTCGTTAGCATGGCTAAGGGTCTGTCAATTTTATTTATTTTTTCAAAGAACCAGCTTTTAGTTTTGTCAATTTTTTCAATTGTTTCTTTTGTTTCAATTTCATTAATTTCAGCTCTGATTTTAATTATTTCTTGCCTTCTATTTCTTTTGCTGTTGTTTTGCTCTTCTTTTTCTAGGATTTTGAGATGAAGTATGAGATCATTTATTTGTTGGTTTTTTCTTTTTTTGAGGAATGAACTCCAAGCAATGAATTTTCCTCTTAGAACTGCTTTCAGTGTGTCCCATAGATTCCGATATATTGTGTCTGTGTTTTCATTTAACTCCAGGAAGTTTTTAATTTCCTCCTTAATGTCTTCTAAAACCCATTGATCACTCAGCAACCTATTGTTCATTCTCCAAGTGATGCTTGATTTTTCCTTCCTTCTTTTATCATTGATTTTCAGTTTCATTCCATTATGATCAGATAAGATGCATGGTATTATCTCTACCCCTTTATATTGTCTAAGAGTTGCCCTGTGACATAATATATGGTCTATTTTTGAGAAGGTTCCATGTGCTGCTGAGAAAAAAGTGTAACTACTTGATGTTGGGTGGTATAGTCTATATATGTCAATTAAGTCTAGGTTGTTAATTGTGTTATTGAGTTCTATAGTTTCCTTATTTAACTTTTGTTTGGAAGATCTGTCCAGTGGTGAGAGAGGTGTGTTGAAGTCTCCCATGATTATTGTATGGTGGTCTATTAGACTCTTGAACTTGAGAAGAGTTTGCTTGATGAACACAGCTGCACCATTATTTGGGGCATATATATTTATGATTGTTATGTCTTGTTGGTGTATGGTTCCCTTGAGCAGTATGAAGTGTCCTTCTTTGTCCCTTTTGATTAACTTTGGCTTGAAATCTATTTTATTAGATATGAGTATGGACACTCCTGGTTGTTTCCGCAGTCCATATGAGTGGTATGATTTTTCCCAGCCTTTCACCTTCAGTCTATGAATATGTTTTCCTATCAGATGCGTCTCCTGTAGACAGCATATTGTTGGGTCTTGTTTTTTGATCCATTCTACTAGCCTGTGTCTCTTAATTGGTGAGTTTAAGCCATTAACATTTAGGGTTATTATTGAGATATGGTTTGTTCTTCTATCCATATTTGTTTATTGATGTTACTAACCCTGATTTGTTATCCTCTTTGACTACTTTCCCCCCTTTACTGTCCTACCTCCCATTGTTGGTTTTCAATGTTATTTTCCATTTCCTCTTCCTGTAATGTTTTGCCAAGGATTTTTTGAAGAGATGGTTTTCTAGCTGCGAATTCTTTTAACTTTTGTTTATCGTGGAAGGTTTTAATTTCATCTTCTAATCTGAAGCTTAATTTCACCGGATACACGATTCTTGGTTGGAACCCATTTTCTTTCAGTGTTTGAAATATGTTATTCCAGGATCTTCTAGCTTTCAGAGTCTGTGTTGAGAGATCAGCTGTTATCCTGATTGGTTTACCCCTAAATGTAATCTGCTTTCTTTCTCTTGCAGCTTTTAAAATTCTCTCCTTATTCTGTATGTTGGACATTTTCATTATAATGTGTCTAGGTGTGGATCTCTTATGATTTTGCACATTCGGCGTCCTGTAGGCTTCTAGGATTTGGGAATCTGTCTCATTCTTCAAGTCTGGGAAGTTTTCTCGTATTATTTCACTGAATAGACTTTTTATTCCTTTGGTTTGGAGCTCTGTGCCTTCCTGTATCCCAATGACTCTTAAATTTGGTCTTTTGATATTATCCCATAATTCTTAGATGTTCTCCTCATGGTTTCTTAGCAGACTTGCTGAGCTGTCTATGTTCTTTTCCAGTTGAAATACTTTGTCTTCATTGTCTGATGTTCTCTCTTCTAAGTGATCTACTCTGCTGGTAGTATTCTCAATTGAGTTTTTAAGTTGGTTTATTGTTTCCTGCATTTCTAGAATTTCTATTTGTTTGTTTTTTATTACCTCTATCTCCCTGTGAAATTGATCTTTTACTTCCTGGATTTGTTTGTCAATGTGATCTTTCATTGTCTGATTTTGCTGTCTCATGTCTTCCTTGAGACTCCAGATCATCTGAAGCATATAAATCCTGATCTCTTTATCTGACATTCCATCTGTTGCAGCTATTACCTCTTCTAAAGTTGAGTTGACCTGCATTGCTTGTGGTCCTTTCTTTCCTTGTCTTTTCATACTGCTCGCGTTTCTTTCTGCTTGGTGCAACTGTTGTGTTTTTGAAATTTACCCCCTATTTCTTTATGTTGCTCTTGTATAGTTGGGAAGTCTCCCTTGCAGGGCGGGTATTGGCTGTGCTCCACCTCTAATTATGGTGGTCTGTCTACCCCGCTGATCGGTCGCATGTCTGCCCCCGGTGTGGGCACGGGTGGTGGCTTTGCTCTGCCCCCACTCCAATTGTGGTAACGTAACTACCCCGCCCTGGGGTCGTTGGTCCTGATCTGGATGTGGGTGGCAGCTCTGCTGGGCCCCCACTCCAATTGGTGTGACGAGTCTACCGCGCTGGCAGACCTCTAGGCCGGTGGGTCGCAGTTCTGCACAGCCCCCACTCCCAATGGGGGTACCTGACTACCTCTCCAATGGGTCGCTGAGCCCCCTCCGGACCCGGGCGGCGACCCTGCTCCACCCCCACTCCAACCAGTGTGATGCGACTGCCTCGGTGTTACGTGTCCACCACGCTGGCAAGCTACCTGGCCTGTCTTGCCAGTTGGCGGCAGGTCTGCCTGCCCTGCTTGCTCGGATGTCAGCTCTGCACAGCCTCTACTCCAAATGAGGTTACTTGGCTACCGCGCCGCGGAATCGCTGGTCCTATTCTAGGCGTGGGCGGCTGCTCTCTTCAGCCCCAGCTGCGTTTGGGGTGTCATGGTACCACGCCGGCGGGTCACTTGGCCTGCTCTGGGCGCAGGTGAAAGCTCCACTCTGCCCCTCCAGCACCCCGCCGGACCCTGATTGAGAAGCAGTCATTGCCGGTTCCCTAGCCTTGGGCCAAAGCAGCTTAGGTAGCCGGAACCCTGCCTCTCCGATCCTGATACACTCTCCGATGGGAGCTGGCTCCAGGGAGCGACCCCACGGGTTCCCCAGCCCCAGGCCAAAACTGTTCCGGGAGTCAGAACCCAGTCGCCCCAAGCTCAGCACACGCTCCACTTGGAGCTGGCCTCCACCGGCAGTCTCCGCAGTTTCCTCAGACCTGGGCCAGGTTAGCCCCGGGAACCAGAAACCAGCTGCTCAGTGCCCGGCGCATGCCTTGCCCAGCACGCGCCTCTAGGAGTATTCTCCACAAGAACCCGCGCCCCGAGCCTGAGCAAGAAATCTGTCTGCTAGACGCAGGCAAATACCAGCCTGATATCACCTGTTCCGTAGTTGAATGGGCTGAGATCAGTAGAACACGGGGATGATTACATCATCTCTCCGAAATGGCGGCTGCTGTCCTCCACTGTGGTCCGACCGGTGTCTGGAACCAAACTGGGCCGCTTCTCTCCTCTGTTTTAAAGCCGGAACTCAGCACTAAGGGCTCCGATGTACCACTGGCGGGAGCCCCCCCGGATCTGTATCGCTGTTCCCCCGCTCCGGCACCCTGCCGCTCCCCGGCACGCGCCACAGCCTCCAGCCTCCGGGCGATCGCCTGTCAGGCTATGCGACCCTCCGTGCTGGGAAATGGAGCTCTGAGAGCCGAACTTCTCACGATGGAAATCTGTCCACTAGATTCTGGAGCACCTCAATTTCACTGGAACTTCCCAAAGATATCCTTCAGCTGTTTTGCATCGTCTTTCTCCCACTTAGTGATGCGGCGCCCTGGGGTGATGCACTCCCTTCGCCGCCATCTTCCTATTCTCCTTGAGTTATCTGTGCTCCACAGGAAGGAGGATCACTTTGATTTTTTCTGCTTGCCCCTCCCCCAGAGCTGGCTAGCCAGGTTTCGTTTTGGCTGCTACTGGGAGGAGGGGTTGGAGGTCAGGTGTCTCTAGTTTCCCCCTAGTCTTTATGGAGGCTCAGCTTGATACTCCCTCTCCCGGCAAGCCTAGGAGAGATTTTATCGTCTTTCTATCTTTGAAGGTCTTCAGTTTCCTCTTATAGCATTCTATAATTTTCAGTGTAGAGGCCTTTTACCTCCTTGGTTAGGTTTATTCCCAATTTTTGTTGTTGTTGGTTTAGTGTTTGTTTGTTTTGTTTTGTTTCGTTCTTGAAGCTCATTAGAGTATAGGGATAATATTGATTTTTGTATCTTGGTCTTGTATCCTGCTACTTTGCTGAATCAATTTGTTTATCAACTCTAGAAGTCTTTTGGTAAAATTATTTGTGTCTTCAAAGTATAGGATCATGTCACCAGAAGACGGAGATAGTTTGACTTCTTTTCCTATTTATATCCCTTTATTGTTTTTCTCTTGCCCGATTCTCTGGTTAGAGTTTCAAGAACTATATTGAATTAGAGTGATGATTCCCTCATTCTCCCATGTCACAGGGATTACAGAAATATGCTGCATCCTTGTCTTGTTTCTGATTTTAGAGAAAATGCTTTCAATGTTTCTCTGTTCAGTATAATATTGTCTTTGGGTTTGTCTAATAGCCTTTATGATGTTGAGGTAAGTTCCTTTTATCCCTACTTTATCCAGTGTTTTTAATGTGAACAGGTGCTAGATTTTATTGAAGGCTTTTTCTGCATCTATTGAGATGATCCTATAATTTTTGTTCTTAACTTTATTTATATGATGAATAAAATTTATTTATTTGCGTATGGTAGATTATATTTGGATCCTGATATGAAACCAACTTGATTTTGTTGTACAATCTTCTTAATAACATTTTTAACACAAATTGCTAATTTTTAAAAATATTTATTTTTTAGTTGTACGCAATACCTTTATTTTGTTTATTTATTTTTATATGTTGCTGAGGATTGAACCCAGGGCCTTGCAAGTGCTAGGCACATGCTCTACCACTGAGCCACAACCCCAGCCCCACAAATTGCTAATATTTTATTAAAAATTTTTTCATCTGTGTTCATAAAGGTTATTGGTTTGTAGTTTTCTTTGGTGTGTTTGTATCAGGGTTGTACTGGTTTCATGGAATGAGTTTTCGAGGGTTCCATCCTTATTTCTAAGTAATTTGAGAATAATTGGTGTTATTTCTTCTTTAAAGGTCTGGTAGAACTCAGTTGAGAATGCATCTGCTCCTGGGCTTTTCTTTTTGGGGGAAGAAACCTAAGTTTCTTAGTTAAATTACTTAAATCTCATTGCTTGATGTTGGTCTATTTAGGTTTTCCATATCTTCCTGTTCAATTTGGGTAGGTTATATGTGTCTATAAATTTGTCAGTAACTTCTAGATTTTCCAATTTATTGGGATATAAGTGTTCAAAATAGTTCCTAATGATCCTCTGGATTTCAGCAATGCCTGTGATGATATCTTCTTTTTTACCTCTAATTTTATTGATTTATGTTTTCTATCTCTTTCTTTTGGTTAATTTGATAAAATATTCATCAGTCTCCTGTCTCAAAAAAAAAAAAAACCCAACTCTTTGTTGCATTGATCCTCTGTATTGTTTTAAGTAGACTTTTCTTGACCAATCATATTATTTTTTCCTTCCTTCCTTCCCTCCCACTTTTCTTTCTTTCTTTCTTTCTTTCTTTCTTTCTTTCTTTCTTTCTTTCTTTCTTTCTTTCTTTCTTTCTTTCTTTTTTTTTTTTTACTAGGGATTGAACCAAGGGGCACTTTATTGCTGAACTACATCCCCAGTCCCTTTTTCTTTCTTTTTTTAAAATTTAAAACAGGGTCTCATTAAGTTGATGCAACTAGCCTCAAACTTGGAATTCTCCTGCCTTGTTTTCCCAAGTTACTGGGATTACAGTTGGGTGCCACCATGCCCAGCTGATAAATTACTTTCTTACAAATCTTTTTGTTTATCTTCATTCCTTCCCAGCTTTTCTTTCTAATCCCTTACTTGAAATCCTCTCCAGGTGTTATTCATTTGCTCAAAATCGTGCACTGTGGGCTGTGAAATACAGAATTAAATTATAGTCAGTTCTTGGTGAATTATTACTCTGCAAGACACTTCATTGTTAATTCTTTTTTTTTTTTAAATGACCTAGGGGAACTCTCAAGCCTTTCCCCATCCTGACAAATGAGTAATGCATAGTCGTCTTGACTATAAGTATTGAAATATGGCCCTAGCCCCACTGTTCGCTCACTTGGACACACATTCCAAGTAACACTGGTATAGTCAGGGTGAGGAGGGGTATATGCTGGGTCAGTTTGGGTTAGCTGGGAACTGGAAGTTGGCTGTTTATTTGGGCACATACCCCCATACTACCAGATGTGACATGTCATTGTTATATTGTAATATCAATATAAAACTAGTGGAGTTAAGCTATCTTAGGTCTCAGACCAGGAGTAATTAATCCTTGACATATTGTAACACACTGTGATGTCTTGTTGCAGTTGTTTATTTTACCACAAAAGCTTTGTAAAAGCTTTTTCCATAGCAGTAGGCTGAGACCTACACACATTTTTCATGCCTTTTGCTTCACCTGTTCGTGCATCATCCAGTGGAGTAAGTTCAAACAGACCTTCCATGGGTCCCTGGAGAGCAAGGTGGTACTGTATTAACAGATCTCCTTGGGGTGTTGATCCAGAAGGACCCTCCCTTTCTTTTACCAGAGAGGAAACTGACATTATAAAGAGCTAAAGGAGTGTAGCCAGAGAGTGATAGCCATTAGATTAACAAGGGAAGTGGTAACTGTCTCTGTGTCTGATGTTTCTTACCCTTCTTTTGCGTACTGTGTTCCCAATGCTTGGTGAAGTTGAACTCTATGCTGGGACTTGAGAAATTTAGCCGCCGTAGTCCCAGCCCTGGCCATACTTTCCGTGAGGCTTGCACAGGCCAAGGAATGAGAAAATCTCAGCCAAGGCATCTCAGCTAGAACTCCTGAGTCACTGTGGCTCAGTTCAAGGTTTTGCATAGGTAAGACAGGCTGAAGGACAGTGTGCTTCCTCCACTTCAGTCCTCACACTACTTACTTCCCTCCTCCCAACCTTCCTCTCTGCCTTCTGCATTCCCACCCGCTACAGGAAATCTCCCAGGTCATACTCCCAGCCAAGTGGTTTTCAGACCCATTATGGAACACTGCAAGTGATAGGCAGCTCACTGTCAACTTTTGCTGTGATTATTAGGGAACACTGGCTTTTTTATGTGGAATCTAAAGACTTCCTCTTTAGAACACCTAAAGGCCAGTCTTGTTTTCTGTCCTCTAGAGCAAAATTGAATAAACCTATTCTTCCTTCCACTTCCAGTCTTTACATATTTGTAGAGAGGTTTCATGTCCCTCCAAAGTCTTCTGAAATCCAAATAAAATAGTCTTCATTTCTCAGCCATGAGGAATAAATCATTTAATGAACACAAATGATTTCAGAGTGCTCTTCCTCCAATATACTCTCAGGGCAAAATTTTCTTGGGCAATGTCCCACACAAAATGTTGCTCTCAAGTGTGAAAACACAGCACTCCAATGCCATCTGGCTGTGCAAGCACAACAGTTCCTTGTTTCTTTGATCTGGACATTGAACACTTACCAATGCAGCTAGGAAGAAGGTTAAATGAATTATTTATGGAGCTATTAAAATCATGTTTTCAAAGGGTATGTAATGACACAATGTAAAAAATGGAAAAATCAGGCTCAAAATTGTATATACAGTATCATCTCAATTATGTGTAAAAATATAAATATGCAAAGGAAAAATCCTCAGAGGAAATACATCAAAATGTTACTGATTATTTCTGGAAAGTATAATCATGGGTGATTATGATTTTCAACTTTTTCACCTTCTTATAGTTTCCATATGAACATGTTTTATTTTTACAATCAGGGGAAAAGATTTCTAACCCCCCCCCCCAAAGATTCAAACCCTTTTGAGAACTCCTTGCATCCTTAACATTTTCTCCCAATTTTTCTTATCTGGATACTTTCAGATTGCTTTGTCGAATTTTCATTTTAGATCTTTCATCTCTCGAGGCATTTTGAAACTCTGATATATATAATAGCCATATGATATGCTAATAATCTGTTAAGTGCTTCTCCTTTACATTGCAGTTCTCTAAGTGGGTGTCTTATACTTTATTTATTTTTAAAATTTTATTGCCTACATTTTGCTCCAATGGGTTGAAGTAAAAAAAAAGTGCACTATTTTTTTCCTCACCATTTATCCCACTATTCCTACAACGTAAAAAAATGCTCAGATAATTTGGTGCAGCAATCCTGAACTGAGCCACAGTGACTCAGGTCTTCTAGAAGTTATCTACCTGTTAGCCTAGTAATTATCTATTATTAACCATGGACCTGAGGCAAGTCACTATTCCTTTTTGCCTGTTCCAGGGATGTTGGCACATGCCCGCCTACTCTACTCGGCAGTCTTAGGTTTCAAATGGAGCATCATCTAGTAATCCTGTGTACTGTTTCAATTCAGTTTTAGCATATCTCCTCTCATAATCTGGGTTCTTGGCTTCTCAGTCTTCCCTATTTTTAATCCCACAGATCATGTTGTCCTGAGAGTCATCCCCTCTTTGTCATCTACCAGGTATTCCCTATGGATGAGATTAAATACAGTCGTAGCTCACTCAGCATACACCAGCTGCCAAGCAGTGTGCCTTGCTTTTCTGGTCTACTTTCCTCTCCTTTTAAATTATATCAGCTCTGATTCTCCCAGCAACCCTTCATGGTTGTGTTGGCTTCTCCATTTTATTGATGAGGATACTAGGACTTTAAGAGGTCCAGTAGTCTGTTCATGGTAACAGGTCCTCACTGATTCTAGGTAGCCTGACTCTAGACGGTCAGTGACTGTCCTAGGTGAGTCAGGCCATGTGCTCCTGAAATTATGGAAAAGAGAGGCCTCCCCTCCCCTCAGTGCTTATCCTTATGTTTCCATTCATCATTCTTTTTTTAGCTTTGGAACTGACATTTATTTTAAGAAACCACTACAGAGAAATGTCACCTCAAGCCTGTCTTTCTCCGTTTCACAACATAAATTTTTATCTACACAATAAAATATTTTATTCCCCTTATGCATTTTAGCCCCTGCCATCAACTGTAAAAAAAAGGGGGGGGGGTTGACATCTATCCTGTATAGGTGGAAATATTTTTCCCTTACATTGGTAGAGAATTTTTGGTTCTGAGGTGCTTTTGAAATAGTATCTGTAGTAAAAATACCAGGAGAATACAAGGCCCCCTGGGATGACACTTTAGGACTGGTTTTGGGTCTCCTGTCCAAGGTAGGAAGAGCCACATGTAAGGGCGACAGACTTGCTGTACAGTTTTGCTCTGTTGAGCAACCATGTGACCCTGGGAAAGAGATTTAATTCCAATTTCCTTATCAGTCAAAGTGAGATTAATACATAACTATTACTAATACACTAGTATATTAGTATAAGTACCAATATTATATATAAATGGTAGACTTATTGTTGGGATTTTTAAAATAGAATGTATAAGTAGTGGTACCCAGTATATTATGAATATGCAGGTATTATTTGTGGCTCTGGAAGTGGTGATTATTTGTGGTGGCCACCAGTAATTTTTGGCTAAAGTGTTCTTTTTTCCTCCCCAAAGTTTTAATAATAGCATTATTAATAAAAGAAAATAATTATTTGAAACAAAGGAAAAACAATATGTACATCCAAGGGGTTTCATTTAATCAGAAAAAAAGTAATATAAATTTAATCTAATTAATATCTTAACAACACAGAAGCTAGCAACATTATTGGATTCTTTTTTTAATTAAATTATTTATTCTAATTAGGTATATATGACAGCAGAATGCACTTTGATTCATTGTACACAAATGGAGCACAACTTTTTCAGTTCTCTGCTTGTACATGATGTAGTGTTGCACCATATATGCAATCATATATGTACCTAGGGTAATGATGTCCATCTCATTCCACCATCTTTCCTGCCCCCATGCCCCCTTCCCCCCTCCTTTGCCCAATCAAAGTTCTTCCGTTTTTCCCATGCCTACCCCCAGCTCCCCCCCATTATGGATCAGCATTCACTTACCAGAGAGAATATTCGGCCTTTGGTTTTTTGGGATTGGCTTACTTCTCATAGCATGATATTCTCCAATGGCCAGAGGGTTCTTTAAGGATGAGATTTCCAATAACACTTTTCAACTCTATATCTTCTCCACCTTTCTAAATGGGAGAGGTTAGTAAAGGGGGAATCTAAGAAGAAGTATCAGACAACTCTAAACATGTAAATTCTTAATAGCTAGAATTAGTTAGTTCATATATCTGGCACTTGGAGAATTTCCTACTGGGGTCTCAGCCCTGGGATTATTGGTAGGATCATTCTAGAACACTCTTGAGAGGCTGACGAAGGGATCAGGGCTAATTTCTATCCTTTTTTTTAGCATCAGCATCATTAGTGGGGTAACCTGGTCAACTATGAGAACCAAATCAAGGTGATGAAGCCAGAACCTCAGGCAGCAATTCCCCACAGTGCTGTGGGGACTGATAACTGGTTTCACCTGTGACATCTGCCTTTAAGGTGTCCATAATTACTCTCACCACAACTTTTCCTGAATAGGGAGGGTGGGTTTATATGGAATGTCAGACATAAAGAATTTTGGTAAATCATGAGAAGAATGTTCTTAATACAGTTGATGTCATCAAAGGGTGAGTTGTGGACACTGGGAGTTCCAGCTTCCCTGTCTATTACCTGTAACCACACACAGCACCTTGTTTGTATTGCAGATACTCATGTGTATATCTGAGTCCCAGCTGGATCTGAATCCTTTAGGAGAGAAAGAACTCTGAAAGAGCTGGGTGTCTGTGCTTTCCCATTGCTGAGTTCAGTGCCAAGCCCAGAGAACACATTTGCTTTTTGCCAGAGGAGGGAGGAGGTCTTTTCCCCAGCAGGTCATTCAGTTCCCTTCACATACTTCAGTTCTAAAAATCCAGAAAATGTCTTGCCAGCACTTCAGAGTGGCTGCCCTTCAGCCCACACACACCCTGATGTTTGTCCCACGCCTTTTCCCCCACAAAGGCCCCAGACCCTTTGTAGATTGGTACCCCAGTGTACTCCTGTTTTTACTTTTTGGCTTCCTTCCCTTCTGCTGCCTCACTTCAAAGCAATCAGAAAGTAATTCCCAGAAGAAACTGCCTAATTTTGTACTTTTTATGCCTTTTAAGGCTTTTATATGCCAGAATCTCTCCTATTTCTAATATTGTAAAGATTGTACTTTTTAAAATAAATACATCTTCTGAGACTTAATGCTGTAATAATTTTCAGAGTAATAAAATGGCCTCCATCTCTCTGGGTCCTTTGTATCCATTCCTGGTTTCTGACTGAAGGTAGAGTATGCTTCAGCCAACCAATTGACCTTCAGGAATTTACCAAATAAGTGTTAGTACTGTTCTCTTTGAGAAGTGTTAGTACTGTTCCCTTTAGGAAATGAATATGATCACATATTGGAGAATTGGCTGGTGGTAAATAATTTGGCTGCTTAAGGGAACAAGGAGGGTGTCACTTTAACTGAACACCCAAACAGTGTCTTAGGATACTTTTTCTCTTTAAAAAAAAAAAAAAAAAAAAAAAGGAAAACTGTACATCAGACTTAGTGTTTTCCCAGAATGACTTGAATTTGTTAACCCTAAGCCTGAAGCATATGTAGATACAGATAATTCTGGATCAGAGAATTCCAGATTTTCTTTTAAGCATGTTAGAAGGCTTTCATGGTAAAGAAGATACAGTCAGAGGAAAGAGAATAAAACTGATCCTTTTTAAGTACATGAAACGTATAGTCTATGCTGTGAAATAATGTGCACTCTGGAATAACCTCCAAGAACAGTGATTCTTAGCCTAACTGAGCCTCAGGTTGCCTGGGAGGGCATTCAGCTTGGAACCACCTCAGACTAATCAAATGAGGAGTTTCTGGTTAAGATTAGATTTATTGCACTAGAGAAATGAGTCTGATGTTGAATTTTTCAAAGAAGACGAAATTAGCTTTATAAATAGTTTATGTGCCTTTTTACCAAGTAATTTCTATTACAAGAGTCTATTTTCTAAGAATGTAGTTAGTAATTTTGACAAAAAATTTATGGAAAAAAATACACAATAGCATTATACTTGATAGGACAAAATTGTCATGATCTAAATATCTAACATTAAAAGAGTGGCTAAATTAATTGTGGTATATCCATAATGTTGCATATATTCAGACAGTAGAATGGAGTTTTAAAAGGATAATAACTAATAAAGGCTCATGATGCAGTCATAGATGACAATAGCAAGGTACAAAATTGTAAGTGTACATAAGGGAAAAATTATATGATTCCACTTACTTGAAATTCTTTTTTCCCCATTTTTTAATTATTATTTTTTAAATAAATGACAACGGAATGCATTACAATTCATATTACACATATGGAGCACAATTTTTCATACTTCTGGTTGTATATAAAGTATATTCACACCCAATTTATATCTTCATACATGTACTTTGGATAATGAAGTCCATCACATTCCACCATCATTGCTAACACCCTGCCCTCTCCCTTCTCCTTCCACCCCTCTCCCCTATCTAGAGCTCGTCTATTACTCCCATGCTCACCCTCCCTAGCTCACTATGAGTCAATCACCTTATATCAGAGAAAACATTCAGCATTTTTTTGGGGGGGGATTGGCTAACTTCACATTGTATTATCTTCTCTAATACCACCCATTTACCTGCAAATGCCATGATTTCATTCTCTTTTATTGCTGAGTAATATTCCTTTATGTATATATGCGACATTTTTTTAATCCATTCATCTCCTAAAGGGCATCTAGGTTGGCTCCACAGTTTAGGTATTATGAATTGTGCTACTATAAACATTGATGTGGCTGTGTCCCTGTAGTATGCTGTTTTTAAGTCCTTTGGGTATAGACCGAAGAGAGGGATAGCTGGATCAAATGGTGGTTCCATTCCCAGTTTTCCAAGGAATCTCCATTCTGCTTTCCATATTGACTGCACCAATTTGGAATCCCACCAGCAATGTATGAGTGTATCTTTTTCCCCACATCCTTGCCAACACTTACTGTTGTCTTTGTAATAGCTGCCATTCTGACAGGAATGAGATGAAATCTTAGAGTAGTTTTGATTTGCATTTCTCTAATTGCTAGAGATGATAAACATTTTAATTATCTTATATTAGATAAAGGTGCCCGAAACATACATTGGAGAAAAGATAGCCTTCTCAACAAATGGTGCTGGAAACCCATATGCAACAAAATGAAATTAAACCCTATCTCTTACCATGCATAAAACTCAACTCAAAGTGGGTCAAGGACCTAGGAATTAAACCAGAGACTCTGTGTCTAATAGAAGAAAAAGTAGGCCCTAATCTTCATCATGTGGGATAGGGTCCCAGCTTCTTTAATAAGACTCCTATAGCGCAAGAATTGAAAACAATAAATGGAATAGATTCAAACTAAAAAGTTTCTTCTCAGCAAAACAATCTGTGAGGTGAATAGAGAATCTACATCTTGGGAGCACATCTTTACCCCTCACACATCAGATAAAGCACTAATCTCTAGGATATATAAAGAACTCAAAAAGCTTAACACACACACACACACACACACACACCAAAAAAACCCAACAAATAACCCAATCAATAAATGGGCTAAGGACCTGAACAGACACTTCTCAGAAGATGATAGTCAATCAACAAATATATGTAAAATGAAATTCTTAAAATAATCAAGTTCCTAGAGACAGAAAGTGAATGGAGGCTACCAGGGACTGGAGGGAGGGGGAATGGAGAGTTGTTTAATGGCTACAGAGTTTCAATTTAGGAAGATGTAAAAGTTCTCCAGGTGGAGGATGGTGATGGTTTCAGTACATTATGAAGGTACTTAGGACCCTTGGAGTGTACAATTAAATTTGGTTAAAATGATAAATTTTATGTTATATGTATTTTACCTCAATAAAAAAAGACCCTCATGCCCAAATGCTGTTGAATAAATGAAGGAACATATATGAACTGCAATCCTGAGCACTTGACAAAAGGCAACAACCTGTCTGCTCTCTTGAAAACTAGTTCAGCTTTTATGTGAAAGCTTATTGGAAAAATAAAGGTCCAATCTATGTGGGGGGGTGGTGGGGATAAACCATGTGTTAAGTGTACATATGTATAGGATGTCCTAGCTCTTAAAAAAATGTATACAAGCATAGAGGAAAAAAATCCAAATGATGACAGTGATCACTTCTAGGTGATAAAGATATGAGTCATTTTTGAAAAATTCTACAAGCTTCCTTAATGAATATAGAAAAGTGGAAAACACTTTTTTTCATACTAAGCTCTCTATGAAGACTTCTTATGACTTATATTTAACAAACAGTCCAAAGTGGTATAGCTCCTTTTCCATTCCTAAGAACCTTCCATTGTTCAAAAAGCTTCTGACTTTATGTTTATGGTCTGGGATACATTCTGTGGGATCCTCAAAATTGGTGCATCTTCACACTATGGTGCATGTTGAAAACTTGGAGATGATCTAGGCCAAGCCTTGTGAACAGGTTGGCAAACCTATTGAAACCTTGTGAACTATTGGCAAACAACTGAAACTACCTCTGATTTAGGCTCTACAGGAATTTAATGGAAGTATTTCTTTCAGTATGTTCACTTCCTTTACAGGGGATCATTCTACTCCTGGGCTTTTTGAATTAGGATTGGGTGGTGTGGAGGCCTCCAGTTTTGTATTCCACCATTAAGTAAAAGGTTTCTTTTTCTCTTTGTGAGAGAAGAGGCCTGCTGTCACCCAAACAGCAGTTATTTGCCTGTCAGGACTATTGACAAACAACTGAAACTGCTTCTGATTTAGGCTCTACAGGAATTTAGTGAAAGGTTAGTGGGGAGTTTCAGGCTCTTCAAGAATGTAGAACAAGGATGAGGAAACATAAAACCAAGGAAGGCCACTCAGCCAAGACTGTGGGCAGATCAGTAAGGATGGTGTCATCAAACTGGCCCTGAACTCTGCCTCGAGCATCCCAGTGCTTCTGCTACTGCTGCCTTCTGAGAGCCTTCTGCCCTCTACTTGTTTTTCTGTGTCTCTGATCACAGGTTCTAAATCCTAGGCTGGGCCTCTGTTGATATCTTTGCTGCCAGAGAAGCTAGGGAAGAGTATCTGGCATTGCTCAGCATCTGTCATAGCAGACCAGCTCTGCCTCCCTCTGAAAGAAACTCTAAGGGGAGAAGGGGCTTCAGATGCTAGGCAGCCAAACACATGACATATAGCCACAACAATTATCACATGGCTGTTAGTCAGTCTTGTTAATCCCTGCCAGAGTCCAGTAATGAGCTGTGATTATTTTTCAGTGTGCTAGCAGCTGCTGGCATCAGTTTGATCCAAGTCACTTAAGCATTTTCCCCAAGGGGGCCTGTCAGAGGTTCCATATTATATATGCCCATTAACTACCAGAGATTCATGTGCCATGTCTTCATCTGGTGCAACTGGGCTAATAGGTGGGACTGCCTGCCCTCTGGTTGATTTGTGTTAGAAACAGTGGTGGAGATGGGAGTTGGACAGGGTTAAGATAGGCAATAATCAAGGACAGCAGCTTCTGGGGTCCCTTTCAAAGGGCCCAGGAAGAGTTCCAAGAACATGGTGACTTCAGAATTCAAATGATCAAAACTGCCTTGGGCTCTTCTCTTGTAGTTAGTAGAATCCCATTCTTTAACTTTGGTGAGAATGTGACATGACAAGAGAGTGCTCTCTTGCCTGGATTGATAGATCAGTTCTTTAAGTAATTGACCATAACCAAGAGTCCACTCATGACTAGGATTATTATTTCTGTCTTTAATTTTCACATCCATTTAGTACTGTAGCTACAGGCTTACTGGCAGTTCCAGATACTAATGTCCCTGTGAACAAGGCTCTGGTAGATTCTAGGTGAGTTCACACATCCCTGGAGGCAGCACAGCAAGTGGTAAACAGCTGTTCATGTCAGGTGAGGGCAACTGCTTCAGCAGTTTGGACAGCAGCTGAGAAGGTATATCATTGTCAAGATTTTAATGCATATAATTTTCCAGCAAAGGTGTTTACTTGCTCTAATAACACACCAAGAATTGTATTAGGAAAGATCTCTTTAACATTCTATATTCTTTGTATAACTGCTCCTAAATTCTAGAATACTTTAAAAAGAATCACTTGACTCACAGAGAGCTTTGGGGGACACTGGAATCTTTACTCTTTAATGTGTGTCCTCATTGCAGGATCACACTTGAAGCTGCACCCTAGTGCTTGGTTCCCAGTGCATAGCCAGGGAGGTGTGAGCCAGCTCTTTGAGAAGGCAGTTCCTTCAAGCTATTACTGTGAAGGGATTTATTTCACTTTTGGACCTTTCTAATTTTTTGAGATCTTCTACTTTTAAAAGAAACCTCTCCTTCTCCCCCACCCCCCAATGAAATCTTACCCAGAAACCCAGTTTCTAAATCAAATAAAGTTCTGCTTTGTGATCATGGGCTACAAAGCTATGGGCTCAGTGTGACAGGCCACCAAGAGGGAGCAACATGCCCTCTGTCTGTCTCTAGAGTGGGCAGATGGGGATTATGGCCTCCTAGTATTGCACACATAGTAGGTGGTCAGAAAGTTGGTATTTATTTAGTGATAGTGACAATTTGGGGGACACCCAGCAGCTTCTGCTTGTGAGGAATCAGGGAAACCTTAATATCAAAGCCTTTCAACTTCTTTTCATCATCCTACTTATTCCTAGTTTGATTCCTGTTTAAATGCTTTATATCCTACGCAGAAATAGAGTGTTTCTGTCAAACTCAAAATGGGAGACAGCTGATGAACTGGTACTATTTTTTTCCAGTGGAAGCTGGATATTACAGAAATAGGTTCTTTTGTGTCTTGCTATGAACTGCCTTACATCTTTTGGAAAGTAGATTTGGGAGCATATAATGAATTATACATACTAACTTTGTATATGTCCACTTCCAGCTAAATAACCTGGCAAAGTGTGAGAAGTAGCCATCATGGCTAAGAGCAATGCCTTCTGGTTGGGGGCGGTGAGTTGCAGAACAATTGATCTTGTTAGAGATGGTTAATTATTTTTTACTTATTATGAATATAGAAAAAGAATTCTGAAAGCAAGGAAATGGAGAAAGCAAACTGAAATTCTCCCCTAGAGTTTGACATGAAGGTTTATGAATTTGATCTTTGTGGCTTATCGAGAGCAACGACAGATGGAAGCTGTGCTATACAGAGTTATTTGGGGTCAGGCACTTTCAGTGTCAAGTTAAGATTTGTTAGGAGTTAAAGGATTGACAATTAGTAAATAAGATATCAGATTGTATATATACTGTATTTAGTATTTGAAAACCCCTTTTAAAAATGAATTTCTTGTCATTAGTAAAGTTACATACATTTTTAATAAAGTTATATTTTTATAATTAGTTTCTCAAATATACTTTATACTTGTCTATCTAGTTCACATTTCTATTGCTTTACCTTAGTGACATGATACCTAAATTATGAGACTGGATTTATTTGACATTATATTTTAAAGTTCAGTAAACTTTCTGTTGAAGGTCACATGGATAAAATTAAAGATTTAAGTTTTAAAGAAACGTCCTAACTCTCACTTTGGAGATTCTTTGTTTTAAGTAAATACATGGGGAGTATAGGCCCCTGTATTTCCTGAGGCCTTGACATCCTTCTTTTGGGATTCAAAAATAAATAACACTTCTCATCCTGTTTGAGGAAGTTTCACAAAAAGACGAAGGAGCCAAGATATGGGGATTAAAACTATCACCTTCATTATTAATAAAACAAAATACTGGGGGGTATGTCTCATGTTGTGGGCAAATAGGTTTCTTAATCCTGGGCCTTGGAATTAGACTTACCTCATGACAGGTAGTACAGGAAACCACAGGCTTTTCTGTTTTGAAGGAACAGAGCAGAGTACATGTTCCCTGACTGCAGAGTAGCTCCAAAAGGAGCAGGGGATAAACCAGAGATCACCAAACTGTCTTGGCTTTACAACATCCTTAATATCTCAAGAATATTTTTTACAATGTCTTTAGGTCAAAAGAAATACCAGACAGTTTTGTTAAGTCTGGTCCAACCAATTTAATAGTACTAGTAAGCTGGGAATCTCACAAGTGTCACTGTGTTTCCCCTCTATTCCACAAGGATAGTGTGAGTTGCTATGGTGCCCCCAGGATACCATGACACCTAGTTTGAGAAATACAGTCAACAATAAAAGTAAGTCACTTCTCATCCTCTTAATAGCAGTTCTGAGGAGCAAAGAAGAGCCTCCTGGAGCATTACCCTAGTGGAGTTCCTTCCATGTACAAGAAAATTTCAGCAGAGGGAAGATGTGCACTCAGCCTACCCACCCCACATAATTACCAAAGCATCTGGGTTTCATTGCAGAGTAATTCCAGAGCTGATGTGACCGCCTGTCCTAGGAGATTGGACACATGCATTCTTTATGTATTTAGAAGCTGTGCCTCCATTGTTCTTAGTACCACATAACTCTTTCAAAAGGAAGTGTGAGATGAGGTGATAAACCCATGTGGGTTTCTACAGTCTATTCTTTCAATTCTGCACACCCTGAGGTCAAATATTATGAAGGCCGGGAATAGACTTATTTTCATTTTACTAAGTTAAATGCAAACTATCAGTTCTGTAGAGCCTCTGAGCACACCAGTTTGGTTGGTTGGTTTTGCCTGTAGCTCTCAAGGAAAGCATGGTCTGCAGTTAGGAAAATGAATAGCTGGGTCTTTTGTATATAGTCCTGATCCAACAATGAAATGGCCACTCCTTCGTAAGGCAGAATTTCTATTAATAATAAAATGAAA
This sequence comes from Urocitellus parryii, assembly GCF_045843805.1. Classification (NCBI taxonomy): domain Eukaryota; kingdom Metazoa; phylum Chordata; class Mammalia; order Rodentia; family Sciuridae; genus Urocitellus; species Urocitellus parryii. The sequence continues at coordinate 150,365,763 of NC_135534.1, forward strand.
CACATGGTGGGTTTCTAGTCATAAACAACCAAATATTTCCTCTGTGTGCCTCTCATTTAAACCTCAGATCATGCCTAGGCTGCATTTATAGCTTGATTGGTCAAGTGTATATTTCAATCAGTCAGATTGGTCTCATCAGTAAAATGCCAGTATTTGCAAATCATGAATAGCTAAGTATGCAAAAAATTACAAAGTATTTAATTCCTTTGTGTTAAAAGTTTATTATGTCTTATTCAATACATACAATTTTGGAGGGTGGTGCTGGGGATCAAACCCAGGGTTTCACACATGCTAGTTAAGCACTCTGCCATTGAACTATATCCCCAGTCCTTATACATGCAAATTTGAGAGTTTATAAACTGTGAAAATATTTTACCTCTATCCCCTCCCCTTAAAAAAGCACTCATCTGGGGAATTTTCTCTGAATTGCCTTAGGAAGTAGCACCATAAACCTAAAGAACTGAAATGAGATTTTTGGACTCTTGATTACAGTGCCACTATGATTTCCTGTGGGAAGGAGTGGATTGGTTACTTAATGGGAGAAGCCAAAGCTGGCAGAAGCATTCCTTTTTGGAAAGGAGCAGGGTTCTTAAGAGGCATTCTAGGCAGGACTTGACCTTCCTACTTCTGCAGCTGTGCTACAGGTACCCCTCTCACCTTTCCCCTTCCACCTTGGCAAGTCAAACAGCTCTTACCTCACCTGGGTGTCTTCAGCTCCTACTCTCACATGCAATTTCACTTCTCAAAAGATCCTGAAACCTCAAGGGAACATCCGTGGAGGCTTAGCTTCGTTGTCAGGAAAATGGGGATAATTAATAATCTGTCTACTTCGGAGAGTGATTATAATGATCAAATGAGATGTGTGCTAAAGCATTTTGTTAACTACAAAGTGCTGTATATATGTCAGGTGTTTAAATCATTACTAGTCTATTTCTCAGCTAAAGCAGTTTCTATGCATACTTTAGTTACCCCCTGAACAATTCTTTGTCAAATAGCAAATATAAATGCTGCTGTTTTTTTCCTGCTTGGATTATGGTGGTTCCTTTGCAACTTTATGATGTAGGCTGAATCTTTAAGTACTCCTTTGGCTCATCTTTCTTCCTCTGAACACCCATGCAAGATCATAATCCATAAAACACAGAGGCAGTAACTCCTTTTAATTGCTAGGAGTTCATCATTTGCTCAGTTCTAAATGGAGTCACTTAGGCACTCGACTTGAAAAGCCTTGTCTCTGTTTATTCCTCAGAGCCGAGACTGCTTGAAGCTGGGTCCTCCTGCAGAGGGAGAAGTTGTCCAAGTCAAGTGGCCCGATGGCAAACTCTATGGGGCAAAATATCTTGGATCAAATGTTGCCTATATGTACCAGGTGGGTGCTGCCCTATCTGTGACACTGATGGACATGAGGTACCTGAGGGAGAGAGCATTTGGAGTATGCTAAGTCATATGAACTTGGGGTGAACTTGGGGTGCCTCTTTATGAAGGAGACAAAGATTCGATATCTGCTGACCCAGGTTGAAGTTCTGGAGTTTGGTTACAAGGCTGGACACTGGGAAACTCCAACAACATGTGATGAATGGTTTGTTAGGGATTGGTTCAGCCAAAATGATAAACAACTAAACAGGCTGTTTTCCGTGTCCCTATTATATGAGGAGAGCCCAGTTGGCTGGTTCATCTCACCTTGAGCCAGGACATTGTTGGCTGTTCATCAGCTAGCTGCCCCTGAAATGATGACTTTTGCTGGAGACCCATAACCCTGTGAGCATATCACCTACACCTAAACCAGTGGTGTATTGGCTCAGATCGGCCCGTTAATGTCCAAAGGAGCTGATGGTGGTTGTGCACATAAAGGAGTGCGTGTTTAGGGAAAAGGGCACCTATACAGTGGCTCTTCTGTTCTCTATTATAAACTCTGCATAGTATTAAAGAATATGCAGTTAAAAATGAAATTATTTTGTTCCTACCAAAAATAAGGATGAGTTAAGATCAAACAAGATGTGTATTTCTGTTCCTTCAAAAAGGGACACATTTATTAGAACCAACATTTTGGAGTATCTTCAGTAACTCTGTGGCAAAAATCAACATTCCAAGTAAAGTGGTAGAGAGAAAATAGGAAGATTGAAGTAAAAGGAGAAAAAGCAAGAAGGTTCAGGCCTGCTAAGTTGAAAAATAGCTAAGAATGATAAGACTGCTAGTTTCAGAAGAGAAATTGTTCAAAGACTGATAAGGGGCAAGGGCTTAAATGGAAGATTACATTTTAAGACACAACATCAGAAACTGGAGTATAGTATAATTAAAGGTGTTCAAAGGAATTTGAAAAACTTCGGAGAGAATATTTTTCGTGGTCTAGAAAATCCCAAATGGAGTAGTGAGGGTAGGACTTACAACCTGCATCCTGTGTTATGTGTACAGACTGTTTTTCCATTTGTATGTGTAGACCATCTCTCCCTTTGCATGTAGTACCAGTGACAGTGTTAAGTTGCAGATTCAGGTTAAATATGATAAGGTAGGTGCTATAGCTTCTTTGCATCAGTTGTTCAGAATTAAACAAAAACTGTAACAAGGGCTGACAATATTGGAGATTCTTGGGAAAGAAGCGTTACTACATCATTCAAAAGAAAAAGAATTACATTTAATTAAACAATAAGTGCAAAAGTGAAACTTCTTCCATGTAGCAAATTACATGAAAAGTATCACATAATGAGGACATGTTGAAATTCAGGCTAATTAGTAATCAGTGTGTTAACTTCAGTTGAATTTATGATGGCCTGTCAACATAAAACTATGGGTATATTTATAGACTTAATGAAAAAGTTAAGATTAATATTAAAATTGTCTCTCAAGCACAAGTAGTTTAAAATTTCTCATTAAACCAAGTGGCCTTTTGAGATCGTTTTGTGTTCTGTGTCTAATTATTCAACTTCACCATTGAATAAGCGGAGACATTTATAAAAATAGATATAACTCAAACACCTTGTTCACAGTGCTAAGTACCCTAAGTGTGTACATTTTTTACCCTCACAGTAGTTTTGTGAAGTAGATGTTATTGATTATTTTACAAACAAGAGAAAAAAGACTCCATGAACAAATTTTTAAGTTATTTTTAATAAAAAGAATACAATTTTGATAGTATGTTCAAGAGCTGTGTGTAAAGAGAAGGGTCAGAATTTACACTCAGCTTTCTCCTGCTAGAGTAAAAGACCCTCCCTGATTTTAGTACTGCAAGTCCTGCATTGCGAAGCTTTAAAGTCCCAAGCAAACTAAATGGCCAGTCCCCTTAGGTTAGCATTCCATACTCTTTCAGTTTTGTAATTGCCTTTTTTTCTTAGAATTTTCAAATGATCTATAATGAATGAAAGTACACACTGGTTGTTCTAGCTCTGCTATCAAATAGTATAAATGAGACAACACCTTGGCCTAATTAAATATTAAAGAAACCTTTCTGCTAAGACAAATCCAGGAAGAAAACCCTTCCCACCTTTATTCAGGCTTATGGGAAATGACAGCAAGAGTTGTCTTGTGACAGAGACCTAATTCCACCCTATTGTCCAGCTTAGTCAAATGTTAGCAATTTGTAGATAATAAGAATTTTAATTAGAAAAGAGAAAAAAGTTTAAGTAAAGATTATATTTAATTTTCTATTTCATTATAGTTGTTTTTTTTCCCCCAACAGATGTTTTTCTTTATTAATAGCACAGCTGCATTGTTTAACTCAGCATCTGACTATCAGTATCAGCATGTTTTCCTTTCTTTGTTTTGTTTTGTTAGCAGGGATTGAACTCAGGGATGCTTAACCACTGAACCACATCTCCAGTCTTTAATTGTTTTTTTTTTTTTTTTAATTTTGAAACAGGGTCTTGCTAACTTGCTTAGGGCCTCAGTAAGTTGCTGAGGCTGTCTTTGAATTTGTTATCATCCTACCTTAACCTCCTGAGCAATTGGGATTATAGGTATGCACCAGTGCACCCAGCTTCATTTTTTAAAAGTGAAGAATTCATACAAAGAAAGAAGTTAAGGATTTCTGAAATATCCTATGTGGATTAGATTAGAATGTAGCAGATGTTCCTCCCACTTCCATTGGTTTGTTTTCTCCTGATAGAGCTCATGCTGCAGTAAACCTGAGCCCACACCCCAGGTATCTGTTTGGCTAGTGTCATGTACCTTTCTCTGTCAAAATCTTTCAGAGTACTGAAAATTATGAAATTATTTGCTGCTGCTTTGTTAACATGAAACAAATTTTGAACATTTTTCTTTTAGATGATGTATTCTCACACATTGATGAGGTTTGCATGCTGTAAAGTCAGAAACTAGGATTTTTCTGACCCATTTGAGTTTGACAAAAGAGAGTTTTGAAAGTTAAAACTGTATGAGAACTTGAGCAGTTGTTTTATCTGGGAAGATTATGATATGAAAATAAATATGTGATCTTACTTTACAAAGAGGAGCAGTTCTCCCTGTTGTGTTACAGAGTCTCTTAAAGACACATAGCAATAATAGGCCCAGGTAGTCTTAATGCTGATTTTGCCACTGACTCATTTTCTGAGAAATTTAATCAGCCCCTACTTTTCTTTTTTTGCTTTAGGGGATACAATTTTGATAACTCATATTCCATGACACTCGTGTTCAATAATCTTGGTTGTTTTAAAATGATAAGAGAAAGAACTCTTCTTAGTTCCCTAGGTGTTGACTGTTTCCATGTTTGTTCTGCTTGAGTCTTTTTTTCCCTTTTTCACATAGTTAATTACAAATCTTAAAAATGATCAGTGCTTGTCTGAATTTAATATATATCAAAATGTCTTATATTTCATTAGGTTGAGTTTGAAGACGGATCCCAGATAGCAATGAAGAGAGAGGACATCTATACCTTAGATGAAGAATTACCCAAGAGAGTGAAGGCTCGTTATGTAAGTGCTGGCAAATGACACTTGGAGACCCACCAGGGAAGTCCTTATCCCCTCCCTTGCTTCCCAAGCACAGCGGGAAACATTCTTGGGCTTTTGTATTAATTTTGAAGAAAGCCAATGCAACTTTTCCCTTATTAAAACCTACCAAATACAAAGCTTAAATCTGTCCACAAACAGGGAAACTAGTGCACATGGCTTATTTTTCTTTAATGAGGTCAAATGACAGTTCTTCATATTGACATTTACTGATGCACAAAAATAGTCATTGAATAAGTCCTCCATGTGAAATGCCAGGATTGTAGGCATTTGCTATCTTGTTAGCAACAGCAACATTAAAAGGAAGTATTCAGTAGTAGATTAAAGGAGACTCAGCATAAAAATATCTGCTCTCCAGTAGTCTTATCATGCATTGATTAAGTTTTGTATCTGAAGTTCACTTATATTTGTGTTCATTCATAATTAAACAAAGCTCTCACTTTACTAATAGTGGGAATGCTAAAGGAATCTTAAAAAAGAAAATATTAGTTTCAAGCCTACTACAAACCACTAAAAGAAATAAATATGGATAAATCTAAACTGAAATTGTTAAAAAGTATAATTAACCAAAATTTAGGTTTTACATTATTGTGCCATAAAATATTTAATGGACCCTAAAATGAAGTCAAATCCTGCTCATTTAAAATTATATCCATTGCATCTCTGAAGTGATAAATCTTAAACAGGGAAATATAAATGAATGGTATTTTTCCTGACTGAAGTGAAAAGTATTTTCCTGAGTAAATGACAGTCTTACTTTTCAATAATGCTTCTGGAATACTTTTTTTTGCAACAGTAGCGTTATTGTTAGATATTTTGGAAAAACCCAGGGTATTCTTAATATTCACTTGTATATTCAACTCCTTCTTCTGTCATTTGGAATCCTGACCACAGGGTAACTGTACCAGGTGTGAACTGATTTTCCCTCCAAGTTGTATCCCCAGGAGAAAGGTCCTTCAAAGTGAAATAGTCAGGAAAAGAGTGAAAGCCACTGGACTGCTACCCCCATTCCAATGAGAAATGCAGCATGCAGAGGACCTGTGAACAGATTAACCACCAAATTAATAACTGAAGGAGAGAAAAAACTAAGCCTATTGTAAAGACACCAGCTAAATCTTAATGTAGTCCTTAAAAACCTAGATACCTTATCATTGTTCTAAGATCTTGAAATCTCTTACTTCAAAAATGTTAGAGACAGCTGCCTTCACTCTCTTCCTGCCTCCTGTGGGCTGTCCTCTGTCCTCCCTGTCTGTCCTTTCTTTCCTTAGCCCCTAGATATTTAGAGGGTCAGTATTGGAGTAGGTAGCCTTATGGAAGTTCCTAAAGCCTTTGGTTTTCTAATCCATGTCTAAGTACCTTGCCTGCCAACTCTTGTAGATTTCATGTACTATTTCTTAATCACATTAGAAAAAGTTCTTTGCTTTCTACTCTGAGCACAATCTCTTTGTTCCATAGTAGATTTGGCTGTGATACCAGGATGCCTTCTCAGGTGGTTTTATCTGAACACAGATCCTGAATTTTTGAAAGTCCATTTCTCTGAGCAAGCCCAACTTGCTGCTGCTGTTGTTGTTTTTATTTCTCAGATTTTTTTAGTTAAAAAAAATCAATGAAAAATGTATGGATCACATACATACGCCTGGAAAGCAGACTATTATGCCAAAAAGCTGAAACTAGCAGGAAATACCTTTAGGAGAAGGCTCATGGTCACTCCATCCAGCCTTTGTGGTTATTGGATCAAAGACCGATGTGCCTTTCCTTGAGGTGGGTGAATAACTCTCTGACTCTTGGGTTGTTCGCCCATGCTTGCTATTTTTTTTCTAGTTTATAAAACAAGTCTAATTGAAAAATTCATTGATGGAAGATATTTTATGGTTAGAGGAATCTTTTTTGCTTTTTAAGGAGATAGCTTAGCAGTCCTCATTGGGGTCCTTGTGTTTTAATGACTTAGGCTCACTGAGACTCACACTGGCAGGGGGTAAATTTTTCAAAAGAATCAGCAGTCCACCTTGTGATGGTACTGGGTTCTTCTCTACTTACTTCAGAAATGGCCCCATTACCTTTTATTGTCTCGCAGAATAACCATGGCAACGGTGCATAATTAACTAGAGCTCCTGGTAAATTGGCTTTATTATTGTGTTTGAGAGGCTGACTTTTGCTATTTCTGCACAGTGGCAACACTTTCAGAGATATTTTATTTTCTCCTTTGATAACGTTTTAACACTTACAAAAATGAAAAATTACTCAGAGCAAGTACATTGCTAAGAATGAATGAAACAAAATGTTTTCTCCTAATGGCAGAGGGTATCCAACCAACCTAGAGCCATGTGGTTTTCTTCCTGAGTAAAAGTAGGCAGTGTGGAGGAGCCCGTGGAGGTAGCCTGTTGTCCTGGATGAGCAGCTCCATGAACTGGCAGAGAACATGCAAAGCTCAACAGTTGGGACCAATTTTAGTTTTAAGCCTTCTTTGTACTATTCCCTTTGTCTTTCTCTTCCCTATGGACCATATGTTTCAAGTCTGAAAAGCCAGTCTATTTTGTCACCAACCAGGGAAGATGGTCTTAGTGACCTAGTGAGGTGCACCGTGTGTTGTTGTCATCGGAAGTCATCCACCTCACTGAGAATCAGTTGAGAATGTATTTTAGGTGGCAAAATAATAGGGAATTAGGAAACAAAAATAGGGCTTTCCTGTAGACTCTGGACTTTGCCTAAGGGTCATAGAAAAAGCCTGAGCATCTTCCCTCAGCACTTAACAAGTAGTGACTGAGTGCCTGGCACAGTGTTTGGTATTGGGAACATACAAAATTTGGTGCACAGTTCCTAATATACCTCGCCTTCAGCAAACCTTTGATGGGAAGAAGCTTACCTGTCCCTCCACCCTCATTCTCCTGTGTTGACATGTGGAGGTGACAGGAATCTTGAGCTTCTCTGTGGTAGACATGATAGAGCAAAGGGAAACAGTGTGTCCAAGACAGAAACTTGAGGCCCGGAGCCAGTGAAGCAGACCAAGGATGTGATCAGTTCAGTCTACCAGAAAATAGGGTGAGATTTACCAGGTTATATAAGTTCAGCCAACCAAGCGTGCATGTCATCTTGAAGCAGTAGGGCTACTGAAAAATCATAAGTTGTGACGTAAGAGTCATAGCTAGTCATATAATTAGAGAGTATCTAGAGAGCTTCCTTTCAGTCGTTATGTGGGAAATAGATGGGGCTGTGCCATTGGTCAGGGTGGTTGGGAGAGGAAGTGGGAAGGCCTGTGCCTTGGGGTCAGGAGGATTTGGGGGTATAGCGGGAGGGATCCTGTATAGGGTGAAGATAAAAGAATGCCTACAGAGGCATCTAGGTTCCTGACTAGTGTAACTGGATAGATGAGAATGGGGGTGCCATTTACAGGAGGAAAAAAAAAATGGACAGCCACAGAAGACGATGATTTTAAGTTTAGTTTAGCACTGGTTAATTCGAAGTGCCTCCGAGATAGACTCTGAGGTACCTGTGGGCAGGTAAACTAGCAGGCCTGGGCATGGGAGATCTTGGAGCCACAGTTGTGGGCGTGAAGGTCTGGAGAGGAAAAGGCCAGATTCAGAACCACAGCAGCATCAGAATTGAGCAGATATTTAAGAAAGGGAACCCCTGGGACATCAGAAATGAGTAATCAGAGGGGGAGGAGGGTAGTGACAAGAGCTCATAAAAGGGCAGAAAGGAAAGCTTGAAGCAGTAGTTAGGTGACAAAATAGTCAAGAATTTGTATCTGGGACTTTAACAAGAATTCTTTTGGGAAATGATGGGGGCAGAGGCCCAGAGATAAATAGGAATAAGAATGAATGAGAGATTGCTGTTGACAGATTTGCCAGAGACCTGATTGGGCAGGAGCCAGATGACAGATGGAGAGTGAGGGAGACTCAGAACAAGAAGAGTGTAATATTGGTTTTATTTGTAGACAGTCCCTGGGGGTGGAGATGGGGGGATATGCCGGAGGTCCTGGAGAAAGTGAGGCTAACAGAGTCATTGGTCTGACTTGGGTGGGGAGAGATGGGAATGCAGACCTGTGGTTGTCTTCTGCTCTTCCCTAGACCCCCTCCATGCCCACATGGTTTCAGATTTTTATCCAGTCCTGTGCTGGTTGAATGCTTTACCCTTCTGCAGAGTAACGCTGGCTGCTTTTAGTCCACAGCGTCTGATATGCGATTTGAAGACACCTTTTATGGAACAGACATAATCCAGGGGGAAAGGAAGCGACAAAGAGTGCTGAGCTCCCGGTTTAAGAACGAGTATGTGGATGATCCTGTGTATCGCACTTTTTTGAAGAGCTCTTTCCAGAAGAAGTGTCAGAAGAGACAATAGTCAGTATACACTGCTGCAGGCAACAGAGCTGCTTGGACCAGAAGAGAAAAGATGAAGGGACCACCTAGGGGCAGTGCCATGTGTTTTGCTAGGGGAGGTGACTGGCTATGTCTCTGACAGTGGTAAAACAGGCTTCCAGCATTTGCTCACCAAGCATACAGAATACACATATTAGTTGAATTCAGCAATCAGAAGTCATCCCCTGGTCTTGCTTTCGCTTGGGAGCAATTGTTTTCTATGATCCCAAAGAATTTTTCCAAGTGAAAGGAAATAATAGTGAATGATCTACTAGATAAAGCCACTGCCAGAGAGGAGGCAGGTCCCCAAATGTGTCCCAGACCCTTCATCAGGAAACACATGGAGGCATCTGTCCCCCAACTCCAGTAGGTGGAAGCTGCATGCCCCAGGTGGGAGGGTGATAATTTATATATTTTCCACAGTCAGGGAAGGACTCTCACTTATTTGTTTTAAATGGCAGTTTTTATAAAACATTTTTAAAACACAAATGGCATGTATGGTAATGAAATTTACCCGTGTGCTATCTGTATTCCCTTGTACAGAACTTTTACATTTTTTTATATTCCTATTACTTTTGATTGTGTCTGATGAGAACTGAGTTGGCCTTTGTGAAATGAAATATTTGGCTCTTGAGGAAGAATTCTTATGAATTCTGTGGGAATTTTATATATTTAAAGAGGGAGATCTGGGGCTGTTATTTTTAAACACTTTTTTTCATAATACCTATTCTGAGTAGATATTTATAAAGTATATGTTTCTTTCATTATGTGTTTATAAAATTAGAGTTTAAATAAATATGCTTTGATGCAGAGTTTTGAACTAATGTAACATGATTTTTCCTTTTTAAACAGCCTGAAAATGTACTAGTGTTTAAAAATAAAGATTTCCATTTTCTCCTATCCGGTCCATCTTCTGACTTGTTTGTGTTTAAACCAATAGAAAAACTAGTTTTCTTGGGGACCTGGCTATCAAGATGTACCAGGTTTTCATAGCGCTCTTTCTGTCACTGACTTTTCACATAGCTGTGGGCACATTTGTGCCAGAGTCACTGGAAAGTGAGGCTCACCTCCCTATACAAGAGCAGTTGAGGGTTTTTCCCTCCTCCTCTGGGGCTTTAGATGGTCTGAGACCCTTGAGTTGGAAGTGCTTTTCAAGCTAGGTTTCCTGATTCCAGTTACCCTTAGAAGGGACTATGGAGACCCTCCAGTCCTTCACTTCATTATACAAAATGAGGAGTGGAGAACAGTCAGGAAAAGGGATGGCTTGAGGGCACAGAGTCCTTGGAGTCTGTTTTATTCACTTATGCTGTGTAAGAAATCTATGCAGGTTCCTAACAGCCTGCAGTTAGAAGCCTTTACTGTGCTCACAAGTCTTCAAGATGGGAGAGTAGTTTGGGCCTAGCTGGCAGCTAGGCCTATGATCTTTGGGATCATAGTTTGGGCCTAGCTGGCAGCTGTGCTGAGCTTGGCTTGGGTAGCTCACACATGTGCTCTGGGTGCCTCTTATTAGCCTAGTGGACCCAATGGGCTAGCCCAGTATGTTCTTCTCATATCAATGGTAGAGGTGAGAGAGCAAGCAGATCCAGCTGAGTAAGCAGCCCAGTTCATTGTGGGGTGTTGGTTAACATGGGTGAAAGCCCCAAGCCAGGGGTTAGCAATGCATCTCCACGTTACATGGCAAAAGGGTATCCCTTTACTGGGTAGAGAGTAAAGTGCCAAACCAATGACAGAACACATTTTCCTCAGTCCATGCCTGGTGGAGTGCTCATTTTTCATAGTGCCTCAGGCTGACTTCAGAGCTGGTGTAGAGCCCACCCGCCTTATTTTCCTAGGGTCTGAACACCCCACATTCTCTAGTAGTTGAGTCATATATTTTATCAAGTCATCAAGCTTGAATTTTCTATCTCTGGGTTTTAAATAGAGCTGACCTGCTCTTTCCACGATAGACCGGGAAAGTAGGCCTGTCTAAGGCATTAAGAGGAATTAATCTAAATAGGATCATTCGTTCTGTACAAGTTTGCCTGTCAGCAAGATTTCTGATTGGCTGCCACAGGGAGAAAATGTGCAGAGCCCTATGTGAACTTAAATACAGCTGTTCTTTGTGGTCTCTTATCTAACGTTCCTATAACCAAGTACAGCTCTATATGGCCTTAGCCAAATAGACATGGCCACAAATACACTCTGACCATTGAGAAAGGCACCTTTGTTTCACTATATTCTGCGTAAAGTGGTTATTAGCACTGTGACTTAATAGACCATTACAATTTTTTCACTTTAATGTATGACACCTCAATTGTAATTTTAATTTCAAATATTACACTAACTACATTTTTAGTGTGTATGATCAGTTAAAGTTCTTCCAGTATTTTTTTTTAATTTTTTAGCTTTGACAATTCTAATGTAATACTAATTGCAAGCCCTTTCTCTGGAGGTTAAGGGATTAGTAAAAGCTGGTTGACATATTTCACAATACCTTAATCCTTTCATGTGTGTTTGAAATAAGGAAAATATGATCCTTGGCAGTTTACTTTTATTAAGTGACTTTTTTTTAGTTCAACAAGAGAAAAATTGAAAAGAAACATCCATTGAAGTATCACATGGCTTCTCAGAATATATTATAAATTGCTACTGGAATATAGTAAATGAAAATATGAAGACTCAGGATCCTATGTAGGAGTGAATGGCTCTGCCCCTTCTCCCTGTACCCATCTGATGCGAAACAAAGCCATTTATACATTTGTCACTGTAATGCCCTGGAGGTCTTGTGAATAATCAGTAGAGGAGTAGTATCTGCTGGGAGATAACATTGTGCCTTACTTTTGCCTTTAAGTAAAAGGGATCTGAAATGAAACAATCATTTCAGATATAAATCAGTCCCGTTAAACTTGAAGCTAACCAGAGATCCTGAGGCTTTCTCATTACATGAAGTAATGGGTTACTTGCAAAATTCAATGGACTACAAAGTCTTTGAGCATTCAGATATGTAGTCATCCAAAATGTTACACATCCTCTCACCCAGCAGGCTATAGGGACATAATAGCACTGACCAGTGGGGAAAATGATTTCTGGCCTCTGAGGAGGTCTGAACTTGCTAGCAAGGTGGCTCATGACTTAGAAATCCTGTGCTTTGTCTTCAGAAGGTACAGGTTCTCATGAGGAAATGGAACTTTATGAAAATCAGCTGATATTAATGATATATAGAACATCTATTGTATATACTTAGCCTTGTAGGCTGCTTAGCGGTGTTATCATATTTAATCTCCCCAATAAATCAGCAAAGTATGATTGCCCTCTTTTATGGAGTGAAACTAAGACTTTAAAGAGGTTATGTAACGTGAATCACTCATCCTTCTCAACATATGAAGAAAAGAAAAAAAGAATCCTAAATCTGACCCAAATAAAAGACATTGGATAGATGTGTGTAAAGCTCAGATGAAAGCACCTGTTATAGATGTGGGAGACATTGTCACTACTGAGAGACAAGGTTAGTCTTCAGAGCCTTATGGTGCCCTTCTCATCTGATTGTGCACTACCTGGAGGCCACTCTGCAAACTTGCATGCTGTTCTACTCTTTAGTTCATTTCTCCAACCTTTGATGAATTTTAATATAGGTCACCTGCTTGTGTGGACTGGAAAGAGAGTTCCTCTGCAGATTTACAGAGTCACTTCCTCTAGCTCCTCCCTCTCCAAGATCACTCTCCCATTCTTTAGTTGATAGATAGAGTGAGTCCTCCCTGCCTTCTGCTGGGAAATCCCATTCAGACTCCATTAATACCATTCTGGCAGGGAGAGAAATGCTACTTAGAACCTCCAGTAGCCATTACATTAAGCAGAGGAGGTTAAAAGTCCACGTTTCCCACTTGGTCTCCAGCAACACAGTGAGAGGAAAGCATTGTTCTGGGTCAGGTCACTTGTTGCCCCAGGATATTTAATTAAACTTAAGGAGAAAGGAGAAATAGTCCACCTTGTGTTAGCTTTTTGTTTCTGTGACCAGAATACCTTATAAGAATGACTTAGAGGAAGAAAGATTGATTTAGGCTTATGGTTTCAGAAGGTTCAGTCCATGGTCAGCTGGTTTCAAGGCAGAAATATCATGGTGGAGGAAAGCTGTTCAGCTCATGGCAACTGGAAAGCAGAAAGAAAGAAGAGAGGCCAGAGAGTAGATAAATTCTTCCAGGGCATAGCCCCAGTGACCTACTTACTCCAACTAGGACCCACCTCCCAGTAGTCCATTCAGAATCCTCATGACCCAATCATTGCCTAAAAGCCCCCCCCCCCACCCTGAACCTAGGTGTACTGGGAACCAAGCTTTCAATACAAGCTTTGGAGAGATATTCCAAAAATAAACTATAACATATCTCATTCGGAACATAAGTCCTCACTTCTTTTTGGTGGGAAAAATAACTAAGTGCAAAGGACATGGATCTAGTTGAAAGTCATAGATAGAAGATGTAAAGTGAATAATTGATGGAGGAATCCAGATGAGAGGAAAGGGCATGAAGAGCAGAAGTGGAGAATGTTGAGGTGATTGATGGATGTGACAGTTACCCTGCTATGACCAGTGTGCATTGTATACATGTATTGAAATATCACACTGTACCTCACAAATGTATAATTATTATGTGGCAGTTATACAGTTAAATATTTTTTTAAAGAGCAGAAATGAAGTGGTTGGTCTTACACGGGAAAAAGGAAATTTCTGTCCATAAATACTTAACTCCTCATTTAAAGAGCAGCAAAGGCAGTTTATTTAGAATTGTTTCAGGAAAGTGTTGCCAGGTGGGTTTGGAGTAAGGAATAGAATGTAAAAAAAAAAAAAAATTGAAAATGCTAGAGAATAGTTTCTGTCAACCCATTTTGTGGGTTTAAAACTAAAGGTAGTTGATGTCCAGGAGACTGGGAGAATATAAAAGGATCTCTAGAAAGCAGATGGCTGTGGAAGACTAAATAATGGCTGTTATGGTTTGGATGTGAGGTGTTCCCCAAAAGCTCAAGGCTAAGATAATGCAAGAAGATTTAGAGGTGAAATGATTGGGTTGAGAGCCTTAACCCAATCAATGAATTAATCCCCTGATGGGATTAACCTGTAACTGAAGTGGGTAGAGTGTGGTTAGGAGAGGTGGGTCATTATGGTGTGCCTTTGGGGTATATATTTTGTATCTGGCGGGTGGAGTCTTTCTGCTTCCTGATCATCCTGTGAACTGCTTCCCTCTGCCACACTCTTCTGTCATGAACCCCAAGGAATGGAGCCGCCATCTATGGACTGAGACCTCTGAAATAGTGAGACCCTAAATAAATATTTCTTCCCCTAAAATTGTTCTTGTCAGGTCTTTTAGTCACAGGAGCAAAAAACTTACTAAAATATTGGCTTCCAAAGATGTTCACAGCCTAGTCCCCAGGACCAGTAAATATGTCACCTTACATGCCAAAGGAGACTGTAGATGCTGCTACATTAAAAATCTTGAGATAGATGATGAGGTTATTCTGGATCATTTGAGTGGGCTTGATATAATCACAAGGGGCCTCCTGAGTGGGTGGCAGGAGGGCCAGAGACAGAAGGCTACTGAAGGAAGCAATCTGCTTTGAAGATGGAGAAGGGGCCAGAGCCAAGGAAAGCAGGTGGCTTCTGAAAGCTGGAAGAGGCAAGAAAATGGATTCTCCTCTAAAGGTCTGTAAGGAACCGGCCCTGCGACACCTTCACTTTAGCCAGTGAAATGGATTTTAGAACTCTGGCTTCTAGATCTGTAAAAGACTACATGTGTGTCGTTTTAAGCTACCAAATCTGCACTAATTCATTCCTTATAGCATCAATAGAAAACTAAGATGATTGCTGAGCAGATATAACAAGAGAAAGGTGGAAAGGCTTTCAAGATCAGGAGCAGTGATCTGAGAGAGGAGTTTAGGCTTAAGATTGTACACTTAAAATTTGAAGGGTGATAAGTTTCAAAGTGTGGTCATGGGAGTGGAGAGAAACTAAATATCATTTCACTGAATTTGTTTCTTTTTAACTATTTAGTTTTTTATTGATAATCCATAGAATATAAAATTTACCCTTTAAAATGTGAAACCCAGTATTTTTCATTATATTTACAGTGTCATGCATAGATCATCTGTATCTAACTCCACAATTAACTACTTAGTTTTCATTCTTTCTCCATATATTATAGTTTTTAAAAATATTTAAAATGTTTCTGCTAGAGATCCTAGATACTAGGAGGCATAAAGAGAATATTTTCATAAGAATATATTCTTAAATATGAAAAACTCTTCTGAATATACTATTTAATCTACTCATCTATTTGAGAAGCATACATAGATGGCAAAAGGCAGACTTGCCTCCTATTGATTCAGCCAGGTTTGTGATTGTGGTAGTGGCTGTGGTGGATTATATTATTATATTATTATCATTTCAGTGGATTATAGATTGATTACCAAGGCAGAAGACACATCTTGACCTCAGAGCTGCCCTTGACAGTCAAACGTGGTAGACTCGGGGAGCCTGGTCTTTGGCTTCAGCATCCCCCAAGAACATTGGAGCTCAGCCCACTTGCAGCAGCTGTTTGAATAAAGTCAGCAATGGGCCTCTTGTACAAGGTGACCCTTTTAGAGTATAAGGTGAGCCCAGAGGTCAAAGTTGAACTAATGCAGTAACCCATAATATTTCAAATCAGAAATCCCTTCCCTTTCCCTCTAGAGTGGGTCTTCTTTTGCTCTCAGATTTTTCATAACTCTTAGCTCATTTAGAAGCAAAAACTCACCTACTTGAAATTTCATGAAGCAGTTTATATTCTTTATTCATTTAGTATGAATATTCAAACATTACTACAAAATATTCATGTGAGGTGTTAAGCAATATATAATATTAGGTAAGAAATTAACTTTCTGAAATCCTAAAAATTTTGAATTCAAACAAAACAAATCTAGCCCCAGGATTTTGGGTAAGGGATTATGGACTTGCATTCTTATTTTATACCCACTATTCATCCCTGCTCCATAGGACCTTATTCATCTCCTTGTTCTCTATCATTCTCTACATATATTATGCTCTCAATAAGCTTGACTGAGTGCCAGCCACTTGTTTATTTGAATGGCACTCAACAAGCCTTATGCTCTTACTGGGTGCAATGGTTAAATTTAGGCATCAACTTGACTGGATTAGGGGTTACCCAGATAGCTGATAATATATTATTTATGGATAGGTCTGTGAGGGTATTTCTGGAAGAGATAAGAGACTGGCTTTCTTTTTTGCACTACCAGGGATTGAACCCAGAGCCTCTCACATGCTAGGCAAGCACTCTGCCACTGAGCTCCTCCCCTAGCCAGAGATTGGCATTTGGATCAGTGTAATGAAGAAGGAAGATTTGCTCTCTCCCAATGTAGGCAGCCATCATTCAATCAGCTGAGGGTCCAAACAGAACAAAAATATGTCTCTCTGGACACTCATCTTCTCCTTGGATATAAGAACTCTAGGTTCTCTGACTCTTGGATTTCAGGACTTACACTAGTAGCTCTCCACATTTTCAGGCCTTCAAACTTGAATTGAGTCATTCTCTAATTTTCCTGGTTCTCCAGCTTGCAAATGGTATATAGTGGGACTTCTCAGCCTCAAATTATGTGAACCGATTTTCCTGGTAAACCAGCCAACCAACTTCCTTCCCTCTATCCTTCCCCTCCCTTCCTTCCCTCCTTCCTTTCCAACCATGTTGCTGGTTCTTCTCTGGAGAACTTTAATTCACATACTGGGCTAGGGACATTGGTCTTAGCTTTGAGCACTAAATTGACATCACAAGACTTGAGTATCAGTATTGTTGATCAGGGGTAGGGACTGTGCCAATTGAGGCTAGCTGTGAACACAGCAGGACCTTGAGGAGGGAAATAACAGGCATCGTGCCATTCTGGTAGCTGCTCACAGAAAGGACCAAGTGTTGCCAGAGGCTGAGATTTACCTGCAAGGCAGACTCACTCTCCCTAGATAGCTTGCTCCCTGATTCCTCAACCCAAGGGAGCAAGTGTGTTCTTTCTCAACCCTACAAACAAACAGGGCATTGGGCCCCCTAGGCAGGAAGAAGCAGTGTTCATTTGCCCTGAAACAGAGTTTTGGAGGCTAGGAGAGGGATTGTCTGAGACCTGAAAGAATGGAAAGTGAAATGTCTGTTCAGTTCAGTCTCTAGAATGGCTGGCATTGAGGCTTTGAGTCTACCCCGTGTGGATTCTCAGTGTGTGACTTTACTGTGATATGATCATGAAATTATTTATTTCACACATTCCCCCCCAAAATCAAAGCCATAATGAGAAAAAGGGCTTCATAATCATGTCTGGGTATTTTGGTAACAAAGAAAATGGCTGTTGACACTGATAATAAAAAACTGCTGTTCATAAATTTGAACTCTTTGTTGCCATTTATAAAAGAAGCTGTGTATTGTGAGCTCATTAGTAGCTGAACTTTATTTTGTCAAAGGAAATGGAGTCAAGAGAGATTATGTTTCATCTTTAATATGGCTGTTCAACAACAATGCCATTATGCTGAGTTTCAGATGAATTTAATTGAACCTTAATGAACAAAATTAGTTGTTTTGTGCAATTAGAATCCTATTTAAATGGGTTAGAAAATGAGTAGGATGGTGAATGTGGTTGCCTTGATTTTCCTCAAGACTGACTCCCTCAGCCTCTTCCTTCCCTAGCTTTTCTTTCTCCACTGCATAAATGACTAATATTTTTTAAAATTTAAGAAGTTTTTTCTTGACTTGCCAGTTTTATTCCTTCAGGCTACAAAAAACATATGGGACCTCCAAGGAAGTGAGGAGCAAATAGAACTGGTCAATGTGAACAGTTAGAACTAACAGAGAGGTGTTCTTCTGGTTCCTTGAACCCAGCCTCTTGCACACCTGAGATGAGAAAGTAGCTACTGAACAGCAGCTAACAAAAAATAAGGAAGGCTTCAGAGGAAGCTCTGGGTGCAGATCTTCTCTTTATCATTGAATACTTTGTGACTTGGAATTTATCTCTTGACTTTGAACCTCAGTGTCTCCATTCGTTAGTGGGAATAATAATATATTTTCTTTCTTTCTCTTTCTCCCTTTTTCCCCCCAGTGCTAGGGATCAAACCAAGGACCTTGGGCATGCTAGGCAAGCACTTTACCACTGAGTTTCACCCCAGCCCCAAATCTATTTCTTAACAATAGTGACATACATTCAGTGAAAGAATGTATATGAAGTATTAGGCATATTGCCCAAGTCCAAAAGTGGGAGCTGCTGCTGTTGTTATTACTGTTCTTCATCATCATTATCATGGTCACCTTTAGTCTTGCAACGTCCACCTAAATTAGGCTGGAGTTTCTAGTCAACAATAAACTTTCCCAAGTATTGTCCTAAACGTTCAACTAGAGGAAAGGGAAGAGGTGAGAGGTGCAATTTGTTTCAGTGGCTGGGAGGTTGGCATTCTCCTTGAGGGGGAGAAACAGGAACTGGTAAAGCTGGATGAGGCAGATAGTCATGGTCCCATGAAATTTCTGCAGAGGTCTCCCTTCTGACCCTCCAGAAAATTGTCAGTTCTTTCCTCTGTGCAGTGAGGGAATCAGGTGATCCCTGTGGACTTTTTCAGCTCTGAGGCCTTTATGATTCTGACAATTGCTGACTCTCCTGCCTAATGGACCACATTTCAGTGAGCCAGACAGCCTTTGCCAAGAAATCCTTCAGATTTGTAGCAGAACTGTGGAAGCTTCCTACTGAGTGTTCCTACCAGCACCAGGGTGGACTCAGTGCTCTGAGGTGAGAATGAGGTCCAATGAGATTTGGCTAAGCTTTAATAAACACAGCCTCCCCTCTGTAGCACAGAATGTGATTTTGGAAAATCAAAGGTGATTCTTTGGAAAAGCAAAGAAAAGAATTATTCATGTTCCCCTCGGTCATGCCAGCCTGAAGGTTTAAATGAGTTCTTAGTGAAAAAAACAAACAATATTTTTCCTGTTTTAACTATAAAATGCTATTATAATATGTCAAGTCTCCTATCAAATGCTCTGTAATTATTTCTGAGAGTCTCTAAGGGGCATCTCTGATGTGTTCATAAATAAATCTTCTTTGTTTTTACCAGGTGACCACCATTTTGTTCTGACTTTTTTGCCAACATAACTTCAGGAGTGATAGCAGCTATCACTGCCCTCTGGACTGGGGAGCGGGTTGGAGTTTCTTCTGTGACTTGTTGATAATACTGAGGCCACCCAACCCCAAGAAACCAGAGCGGATGTTGCCACTATTGTGATGTTTAGGATGCAATGATGTGCTCTGGGCCTCTGCTGGATGAAGTTGGGGATTGTAGGGCCAGGACTGCCACTACTGTTCTTGTTAGAACTAGTGTAAGCTGAGGGTGATGCCCACAATATTACCCTGTACCAGCTCTGCACTTCTCTGAGGCAGAAAAATTATCCCACTTTTGTTGTTCTATCTATAGTGGTGCTTAATCCAAAGTAGCGGAATTTCATTTCTTAACCTCTCAAGGAGACACTTCCTGCAGGCTGCCTTTTTGGGTTTTTGTTTCTTGCAGTCCTTGTTTTCAAGAAGGTTTAGGGCTCCATAGGGCTGAACATTGAAGGCTTTTACAGATATGAAGGATAAAAATTTACTCAAATTATTTGAGTAAAGGTAATCTCTTTGTAGCGTAAAGAGGGTGGAAAACTCAGCCACATAACTGGATCTCATGGGGCTCTAGGAAGCATCTTGGCTTCATAGAAATAATATAGCTGACAACAGGAAGATTCTTTGCATGACCTGTTTATCCTGTTGGCCCTTGCCCTCAGCCCACTGACCGTCAACATTTTCTGTCACCTGCAACCACCTTTCCTTGCAAGGTCTCTGTTGCTGCCTTCACTTTTTGATTTTTTTTTCAGTTTCTGCTTCCCAATACTCCAGGGACTATTTCCAAATTTCCAACCCAAAAGTCGTCAGTAGAAAGTGAGTCTGGATTTTTCTTTTTGTTTATTGACCTATGCCTAATATTTAAGAGTTACAGTACCACTTAGTTAATTAATTAATGAGTACTTTGGGGGGGGGCAAGTTACTTAGTTTTCTTTACCTTCAAAATGGAGGTAATAATAGCAACTAAATTATAAGATTCTTGTAAGAATTAAGTGGATTAATATTTGTAGTGCATGTGGAGTAGAGTCTGCCATAGAAGCATGTCTTTTGTTGTTTTCTTTCTTTCTTTCTTTTTTAACCCCAGGACTGGAGATTGAACCTAGGACCTTACGCACGCTAAGCGAGCACTCTACCTTGTGAACCACATCCCCAGCACTGAAGCACATCTTAAATAAGATTGTTTAAAAACGTCTGTTCATACTTGATGTTTAGTAAATAAGTTTAGAATAAATCAATTTATTGAGGAATCAGATTGACTAACTTAATGGCCTTTTCTCTATTTGAGAACTCTTATTATAGGTGTCTTCACCTTCTCCTTTGGGTCAGTTTCCCACTGAAGGCCATTGGGGTCTTGTGACCAGCAAAATGACTCATGTAGAAGGAACCTCTTGAAAGACAACACACTATATTCAAAACTATCCCTTTCTTCCAACAACTGTTTAAAACACATGTACCTTTATATTGTGGGCCTAAATGAATATGTAACAACAAATTTCACCATTATATACAACTATAAGTTAACAAAATACGGGGGGAAATGCATGTACTGATTCCTGCCTTAGGAGATTCTTTTCCAGAGGGTTCTTGGTCTCCTTTGTTCAGATACCCATGGCAGTCTGTCCCATTGGTTCTCCAAATAGGCTCAGTCTTCTCTAAGTCTCAGTGGTAAATAAAAAGCTGAGGCTCTTTGTTATGCAGCTCTCTTCTTTTTCTCCCTGTCATTCTTTGACCTTCTTCCTGAAGCTCAGGGACCTCAGATTGCAGAAAAGAGGCCTCCTCCACTGAGTACTACTGTGCATTCACACGCACACAGCTGCATTTGGATGCCAAGCTGCTCCTCCTCTGACCTAAAGGTATCTGGATTTTTTATTTCCGAGCTAGAAGGCCACCTGAGAGCTGGGGAGAACATTTCCAGGGCCACCAATCAGAAATTGAGCAGAACTCTTTAATATTCTTTCCTTCTGGCTCCTAAGAGAGCTAAGTTCCACAAGAGGTCCTAAGTTATCGGTGAGGAAGTTTTTCAATTTAATTTTTTTTAGGAAGTTGAGTCTCTGAGGTCCCCCAAGTTGAAATGGAGCAGTGGAGGGAGCTGGCAAGAGAGACTTCCTTGTATTAGTGGGCAGGGCCAGGTAAATGGGGGCAGAAGTGAAGTCTGAGGAGGGTCATGGAGGAGTTCAGGAGATAAAGCCATTAGCTTCAACTGTGGCAAGATCAGACGGCTGCTGTCTGGATGGCTATTTTTGATAACTTTCATTTGATTATCCATGTTGTACAGCCTAGAAGGACCTGACCAGCCCACTTACAGGCCTTTTAGGGCTGCGGTTCTCAATCAAGCTACATGGCAGTTATTAATTTTAGGAGTTATTTAAAAAATAAATATTCTTGGTCTTCACTCCAGACCTTATAAAATAGAATCTCTTAGAGCTGGGGACCTAGGAATTAATGATGTTTTAATTTTCCACAGATCTGAATGCTATTTTGGGTAATCTGGACACTATAAGGGAAATGAATCCAATTCCTTTGGGTTAAATGCCATTCTGAGTTACAAAAACAGAACTATTGCCACACGCAGAAGGCATGGGTCAAAGAAAAAGCATCAACTTTCACATTCAAAGACCTGAGTTTGAGTCTCATCTCTACCATTGAGTCAGATTATTCTGAATAAATCATTCAACCTCTTTGAGCCTCATTTTCTTTATCTGTAAAATGGGATAGGGACATTTACCCTTTCTAGTTTATAGAGTTAATTCAAGTACCAAAGAGAACAAATAAATTGAAGTGCTTTTTTTTTTAATTGAAAAACACTGCTCGCTTTGGCAGCACATATACTAAAAATTGGGATTGATACAGAGAAGACTAGCATGGCTTCTGCACAAGGATGACATGTAAATTCATGAAGCATTCCATATTTTTTTTTAAAGAGAGAGAGAGTGAGAGAGAGAGAGAGAGAGAATTTTTAATATTTATTTTTTAGTTCTCGGGGGACACAACATCTTTGTTGGTATGTGGTGCTGAGGATCGAACCCGGGCCGCACGCATGCCAGGCGAGCGCGCTACCGCTTGAGCCACATCCCCAGCCCCCATATTTTTTTTTAAAAGCTTCTTCACAGCAAAGGAAATAATCAAGAGCATGAAAAGAGAGCCTACAGAATAGAAGAAAATCTTTGCTACCTCCTCCTTGGGTAGGGCATTATTATCCGGGATATACAAAGAACTCAAAAAACTTAACACCAATAAATAAATATCCCAACTAATAAGTGGGCAAAGGAACTAAACAGACACTCTCAAAAGAAGAAATATGAACAGTCAACAAATACATGAAAAAATGTTCAACATCTCTAGCAATTAAAGAAATTCAAATTAAAACTACCCTGAGGTTTCATCTCACTCCAGTTAGTATGACAGTTATCAGGAATACAAGTAACAATAATATGTTGGTGAGGATGAGGGGAAAGGGGTACACTCATACATTGTGGGTGGGACTGCAAATTGGTACAACCACTATGGAAAACAGTATGGAGATTCCACAAAAAAACTAGAAATGGAAGTACCATTTGACCCAGTAATCCCACTCCTCAGTATAAAATTGGCGTACTACAGTGATGCAGCCACATCAATGTTTAAAGCATAATTCATAATAGCTAAGCTATGCAGCCAACCTAGGTGCCCTTCAACAGATGAATGGATAAAGAAAATGTGGTGTACAATGCAGTATTACTCAGCCATGAAGAAGAATGACTTTATGACATTTGCTGGTAAATGGATGGATCTGGAGACTGTCATGCTAAGGTGAAATAAGCCAATCCCCAAAAAACCAAAGAGGGAATGTTTTCTCTGATATGTGGAAGCTAACCTACAATAATGGGTTGGGTGGGGGGAAGAATAGAAGTTCAGTGGAGTATACAAAAGGGAATGAAGAGAAGGGAATTGGAATGGGGAAAAAAAGATAGTGGGATGAATCTGGCATAACTGTCCTATGTACATATATGAACACATCACTAGTGAATCTCACTATCATGTACATTTACAAAAAATTAATTAAAAAATAAAAACTATGGGTAAATGGCAGGAAGAACAATAGAGGGAAGAGAGTAGGGAGGGGTTCATTCAAAGAATCAACTATTACAATGGCATGAAACCTCCCAGGAGCACTAATGGAATCTAGAAGGCACAGGAGTAAATGGAAAAATAATTTCTAACCTTAAATTCTACGTCCACTAAATTATTAATTTTGTTAGAGACAGGAAGATATTTTCCAGATACATAAAAAACAAGCAATTTACTTCACATGTGCTCTTTCTCAGAAAGTTGCTGGAGAAAATGCTCAATGGAAATAAAGTTTCAAGGCTAAAAAAGGGAAGGGAAAGGAGAGGTACTAGAAACCAAATTAGAGCAAGTTATATTCCATGCTTTTATAATTGTGTCAAAATAGATTCTACTGTCATGTACAACTATAGGGATCAATTTTAAAAGAATTGAAAAATAGCAATCAAAGATATGACACACAGAGCCCTATAGAGACTGTTACAATTTAGATATTTGATGTTGCCCAAAAGCTCACATGTGAGACAATACAAGACGGTTTAGAGGTGAAATGATCAGTTTAGGAAAGCCTTAACACAATCAGTGAATTAATCCCCTGGTAGGGATTGACTGAGTAACTCTAGGCAGGGAGGGTGTGGCTGGAGGAGGTAGGTCCCTGGGGGCATGCCTTTGGGGTATATATTCTGTGCTTTTGAGCAGAGGTCTTCCTCTGCTTTTTGGTGGCCTTGACTGGAGCTACTTTCCTCCATGATGCTCTGCCATGATGTTCTGCTTTATCTAGGGCCCAGAGCAATGGAGGTGGCCATATGTGGACTAAGACCTCTGAAGCCATGAACCCCCAAATAAATTTTTCCTCGGGTCACTGTTCTTGTCAGATGTTTTGGTCTCAGCAGTGAAAAGGTGACTAAAACAGAGAGTAACTCTATTAGTGTTCTATTGATGAATTTGTATCAAATCCAACAGAACAGAAAGTCCTGTGTGAAGGCCTCTTTGGATTCTGCCCCATGTACAATGGAGACAAGTTTATTTAAACTGTACAATTCTTTGATCCCACCATCAAGAAGCAATCATTGAACTCTCAGATAAAATGGGGGAAATGAACACATGCATTGACCTCTGTCACCCTAAAGCCAAGTAAAATTACAGTATAACGGGTTTTAATGGAATTAAAAACACAAAAACAAAGAAAGGGGAAGGGAGGTAATATTTTGAATAATGGAAGCCAGAAAGCCAAGGGAGGTCAAAAGGCTTGGTAGACTTGAGAACATTGAGTCCTGAGCTGGGAGTGAGGAAAGCCAAGAGGGAAGGCAACCAGCCACACGGGACTCTCCTGCAGCCAAGTCTTGGGAGTCAAAATCCCATGTACATCTACAAGTGAGGATGAGGGTAGAGATGCCAATAGACAAACTGTTGAAAGACAGTTCCAGTAAAAAGTAAGAAGCAGTGCAATGGAAAACCCAGAATTGCCTCAAAGACTCAGGAATTCATGTCTTATATTTGTCTAGAAGTAGAGATTAAGGTAGAACTGAAAACAGGGGAATTGTTCCAAGTTTATTTCAGAAGACTCCCAATTCCTTCCATTGGGGGAGGCGGCCTCTTTTCCCTCAGGAGAAGACTGGAAGTGTGACTGCTAGGAAGGATGGGACAGAAAACCGGACTTGGCCGGCAGGTACCACTGAGCCCATCCACCACACTGGAAACAAGGGGGTTACATGAGGGTTCACAAAGTGACAGAGGCTCTGCCCTCACTCTGACTTTGTTCTCTAAGTGCTGGCAACCAGGTTTATCTTGTAAAGAGAAGAGGGTGGATCTCCCATGAGAAGAGCCCTGACATTTCTAACACTGGAGAATTTCCCAAAAGAGTTTAGCTAACATGGCAGCTCAGAGTTGCCAATCCTTTTCTTTGTCATTGAGCTTCCAAATGGTTTTTTCTTTTTCTTACTTTTCTCTTCTTTTTTTTTTTTTTTTTTTTTTGTGTGTGTGTGTGTGTGTGACAGACCACCAGATATTTGAGGAGGGCATGTAATGTGACAGAAACAAAACAAACAAGAAAATCCAAATGCAGAAAATTCAAATGGAGAGCAAGAAAGATTTAAAACACAAGGGCTGGGGTTGTGGCTCAGTGGTAGAGCACTTGCCTAGCATGTGTGAGGCACTGGGTTCAATTCTCAGCACCACATACAAATATATGAATAAAATAAAAGTCCATCAATGTCTAAAAAATAATAAAGATTTAAAAAACAAAACAAAAAAAAAACTCCTATAATTAGTATCTTCAGGAAAATAAGAGAAAATATTATCTATAAAACCAGACCAGGTGCTACTAAAAAGAATACTCAAAAAATCTAGGTAAGAGAGTTATCTAAAATCTCTGAAAAAATAGAGCTATAATAAAGATAAAAGGAAAGAGGAATGAAAAAGAACAAAATGAGCCACACAAATCAGACATCCGAATAATTGGAGTCCCAGAAAGAGAAAACAGGTGGTGAAATCACTAGTGAAACAATTCAAGAAATTTTTCCAAAACTTACAGACATTAAATTATAAGTAGTCCTTGAGTCTCCAACATTCAGTGATGAAAAGAGAGCTATGAGTCATCATTCTGAAATTTCAGAATTATGGGTCCAAGAACTAAGAGCGCCTATGAGCTTTCAGGTTTCATTCAAAGAATCAACTATTACAATGGCATGAAACCTCCAAGGAGCACTAATGGAATCTAGAAGGCACAGAAGTAAATGGAAAAATAATTTCTAACCCTGAATTCTACCTCCAACTAAATTATGAATTTAGTTTGAGACAGGAAGATATTTTCCAGATATATAAAAACAAGCAATTTACTTCACATGTGCTCTTTCTCAGAAAGTTGCTGGAGAAAATGCTCAATGGAAAGAAAGGTTCAAGGCTAAAAAAGAAAGCCATGTTTTGCTAGTTGTTCTAAAATGTGCCTATTCAGATCTATTCTCCATCCTTCCCTGTGCCCAGGAGACGGGTCTCTGTGTTTAACATTAACTGGGTTCCCTTGATGGCAGATTCAGTGTTGGATCTGGAAGTAAAGACACTGATGGGAGATCTGCATCCTTCCTTCTTGCTGGGCCTCAGTGTGGCAGAGGCTGTTTCTACCTGACACTATGACTTCCATTGGGTGACTTCTGGCCCACAGCTCTGGCTCTTACCGGATTCAGATAGCACTCTCTTCCCTGTAAGGTTATGGCTTTTCACTGCTGCTGTCTAGTAGCAGGACTAGAGATCCACCAGCCCTGATTCCAACAGGACAAAAGGCTTTGGGAGAGAATTCACCTGAAAACCACAGAATGTTTACTCTTCTTAAAGGTCCTGAGAGGCGAAACACACAATGGGGAAGCCAACTTGGAGTTTAGTCATAAGAACATAAAAAGTAATCAAATGAAAAACAAAGCAATGACAATTTTAAATTGAAGAAAGATAAAAAGTTGTGCTGGAAAAGAAACTGTAGTGTACTGCATGGTTCAGCTACAGCACTGATATAGTCTCATAATGTCGCTGGATACTGACCTAAACCAATTCATTGGAAACGGGAGGTGAGAGGGGAGATGTTAGTTGGCGAGAGCTGGCGATTATGGTGGTGGTAAGAGAGATTTACATCCTCATTTTTCTCAGTGGGAAGTCAATATGTAAAACTAAAAGTAAGGAAATAGTAGGATATCATATAAATAACAGAAATAATCTTTAAGAAGATAATATAAGTAAACCAAAACTATTTTTCTTCAGGAAAATAGTGAAATGAAAACCTGATATTTTGTTTTTAACCAGGCATGTACAATTATTATCTCTACACTATTATCAAGCATATGTTTGATAAAAATAAAACTCATTTTTCTTAATAAGAAAAAGCAACTAATTTACTAATACTGTACCTCATATATTAAAAACTTTGCAAACTTCTACGCTGCCTTTCAGGAAGATTGAACCTAAGACAAAAGGGTCCAGGAACAAGCTGTCTGGAGGGTAGGAAGGCTAAAGACTGTGGGGTGGAACCTCACCCAGGGAAGCTCAGAAGTGAAATAATCAAAGGACACAAGCAGAACAGGCCGAGCTGTTCTCAACATCAAGGGCTAACCCTAGAGGAAGGAGCACTGAAATTGCACAGAGAGCTAAGTTCTGTTATGGGGCTGCAAATCTGCTGCCAAACTCTTGCAGCTAAAAACCAAAACTGGGGCATGAACTGTTACATAATCGTCATGATCACAGAGAATTATAGAACATTCCTCAGGGGAGGAGGAAGAGCTTTTCTTAGCAATAAATTTTCAAAGAAATATCTCATGTGGGCCTGCCATAGGATACATTAGGTGATGTGCGGACAAGACCCTCAGTCACTGCTGCAGCGTGCGTGGGGATATGTTTCCTCTGCTTCCTTTGACAGAAGCCCAAGCCAGAGAGCTTTGCAGGGGGGAACGTAAGAGCTGGGAGTTTGGACGTGGAGCATGACCAGGGAAGGGCCCAAGGACTTCTGGCTATGTGGTTAACGGATTATCAAACATAGAGAATGTGTTTTTAAAATCTGAGACACATGGGGACTTGTATGAACAGCCAAAGGAAGCAGATAGTGAGAGCGGTTGTAAAGCCAGGAAGGCAAAGCAGGAAAGTGAGATGAGCATTCTGTGGGTGTGAAAACAAGCCGGCTGTCTTAGGGCTGCCAGCACAGGATCTAAGATTCCGACAGAACTTACTTCCCCAAGGACTGAGAAGGGACAAGGAGAGCCACAGGAAATAGCCACTGTGTCTTGGGAGCTTGAGGCTTCCGGGTCTGCTGACTCAGCAGAGTGACTTAATTGTGCCTGGTGTCTCTTCTCAGCCTATTATTATATCCAGAGCTTTCCCACTTGGCAGAAAAGTCATTATGCCTTTGATTTGCTTGCACTTCAAAGGAAGTGAGAAACTAGAGAGCCTTCTGGATTCACTAACCTTAAAAGACCCATGGAAGATAAGTTTTATTCTGATTTTGAGGTTGGAGAAACTCCTGAAGGAGACAGCTTGTTGATTTACCTTGAAGGGGAGGATGTTGACACTAGTGGCAGTACAGTCCACCAACAAGGCCTTGGGCCTAGGAAGGACAACAGAAGGGGCAGTGGTTGGGAGTGGCCAGAAGCGTCGGCTGTTGGAAGGAAGTGCACAGAGATGAAGATTGAAAGCCAGACCAGGACACGCTCCGGCAGAGGCTGAATGCTAGGCCAGAAGAACATCGGGCATTTGTGGGGCTGCTGCAAGCTCTTGTGGGCCATGCCAGGGCTAAAGATTCAGAAGTAGGTGGTGGTGATGATAAATGTGTGCTCGAACCTCTCTCCCTGTGTCCACTGTCCAAGTACCACTTCTAATGCCCCGAGCAACCAGACTGGAATCTCCTTTACAATATTAGTTGAAATTGTGTGGGGTTGTTATAGGGCATATTAAGTGATGTACGTGACAAGACCCCGTAGTGGGTGCTATCGTATTCTAATTTTATACTAAGTGAAGGGCAATTTGCTCTAAGTCAACCCAGCTAGTGATGGTGGAACTGGGCTTAAGACCCAGCCCTTTCTATTAACCATTAGCCCTTGGTTTCCTCCTTGAAGCACCAGCCTCTACTACAGTCACATTGAACCCAGGGCTCAGTGCAGAGCAGGTGCTCAAAAGATTCCTCTTGGCCTCCAGAGTTGGATGTAAGGAAGATCAGCCTGGCTCAGGTAGAGGGGTTCCTGTCCTAGAAGCAGCCAGGGACTCGGCTGCAGAGGTAGTAGCAACTCCTGTGTCCCAACTTGTATTATTTGTATCCTCATAAGCTCAGGAAACTCACTCATGTGCCTTTTATGTCCTGCTCCTAAGGAGAAGGCCCAGAAGGACAGATTGGTGGCTAGGTGCCACTTACTATGTGTATGAGACAGCCCTTATCCCTGCTTTTGGCTTTTAGACATCTAACTAGAGCAGAGCTTTGCTAATAATCTTTAACTTCTGAAAAGGATGAATCTTGGAGGCTGTGACCTCTGCCACTAAGTTTATACCTGCTGAGATTTCTGGTATGGGTAAGGTATCTCTCAGTGGAGATATTAAGCATGAGATAGATGTTTTGCTCTCCGTTCCTGGGTCAGAGTAGGGGTGGGAGGCAATGATATGGAATCCTTAGGAAGCCCAACCACAGGAATAGATTTTACAGTCAGAGAGAATACAATTAGATAGTTTTCCTTTCACCTCCAATCATGGTATCTAAAATTTTATTAGTAGAAACCTATATACTTTTTGCCTTTGGAATATCCTATTAAGATGCAGATCATTCTAGCAAATACTATATTTTAAATAACTATTACCTGACTTCTCAGGAATATTTGCATGAGATAATTATGGGAACCTAGGGTAAGATTGTTAAGGGGACAGAATAGAAGAAGGTTGGAGTTGTAATTAGTGGCAATGGAGTGAAAGAGGTACATTGATTGGAGAATCTTAAAGAACCTGGGACAGCTCTACATAAACATGTCAATTAGAACCGATTCCACAGTTTAAACAGAATAAAACAGATTCGTCAAAAAAGTTGTTAAGCCAGGTCTCGAGAGTCAGCAATCAATCTGTTTTTAAACCCATAACAAGAACCTGCTTTCTAACTCTGGGCTAGGTATTGGGCCTGGTGCTAGAGGAGATACTTAGACAGTTTAGCTAGGATTCCTTCCCTCATGAGTTTCTAGTCTTGTGGATGAAGAGAGAAGAGCCAGTATAGATGCACAGATGACCCTGAGCGGGCAGGCAAACCAAGTGACAAAGCTTCCTGGAGGAGGTGGCTTCTGAACCAGGCCTTGAGGAATGGGTAGGACCCCAGCCCATGGAGCTAGGGAAAGGCATCTGGACTGGGGGGGGGGTCGGGGTGGAAAGAAAAGGAGACAGGATATCTCAGAGAATCTTAAGGGACTGGGAAGTGGCCTGAGTGGCTTCATGGAGTTTATAAAAGAAAGCATTTGGAGATACAGGCGGAAAGGCCCTGGGCTGGCTCTAAAGAGCCTTGTGGGCGGTGGTTCAGGGCTGACTCTGTTCCCAGGAGGAAGGTTGCTTGGGGCTGTTCTGCTTGGGAAGGGCTTGCGATGGAAAGGCAGGAGGAGGGAAGGGTACTTTAGTTTAGGCAGACCCGGGCAGAATTACCAGCTTTTTATTTTGTTAAGAAACTTATAGTAGGGCTGGGTTGTGGCTCAGTGGTAGGGCGCTTGCCTATCACATGCAAGGCCCTGGGTTCGATTCTCAGCACCACATAAAAATAAAGAAATGAAATAAAGGTATTGTGTTCAACTACAAATAAAATAAATGAATAAATAAGTATATAAAAAAGAAATTTATAGTAAACTATTTGGTTTTCTGTGTCTTTATGTTTTGCATCTCTAAAAATATTTTCTTAGAGGAAAACCTTTAGCATAATTAGACCTAAAAAGTTCTCAAATTCTGGGGCTAGAGGCTGTGTCCTCATGGCACTCTCCAATGTTTTTTTTTTTTTTTAAGCTCTTGGGAGTTCCTGAAAGGGCAAGAACAACATCAGTTTCAACTCTCCTGTGCCCTGCATGGCAAAGAAAGACCGCATCCCTCTGGCTGGCGGAGGCTGAAATTGGAGGAGGTGATGTGATTAGTAGAGGACCCAGTTCAGTCTCAGCAGGGTGTTAAGCCTGGACAGGTGCAGCCCCACACTGAGCAGCTCAGGAGAAGCATGCAGTCAGGGTACCAGAGCTTAAGAACCTGGTTCTTCATTTTTCATAACTATGAAAACTTGGAGGCATCTGAAATGTCCAGTAAGAGGGGATTGATTAAATAAATCAGGAAACATGCTTTAAATTACTGTTTACTTATGAAACCAATTTAAAAATAAATTTAATAAATTTTCATTTATTATGAACTAACATTGTCAATTAACAAGTAGACTTTAAGGCAGTTACGTATAATCTGAGCCCGTTACAAATATCTATGTGTTCCCTTTATTACGATTCATAAATATCCATTATCCCAACAAAGACCGTCACTCAGCTGTGCACAGGATCCCATGCATTCCACCTCCTCTGGGCATGGATCCAATAGTTCTGCCTCCCTCCATCATCACCGCTTCCCCTTCTCCTCTGGATTGTTACTCTCCCCTTAAAAACATGCCATAAAATGATTCATTCAAAAAGCTAAAATAAAATATAGAACTTTCCTTGACTTCTGTCTCCTGCTAGTTATGATGTTACCTCTGCTTCCCTTACCAGCAACCTTTTAGGAAACAGTTCTTTGTCTTTTCCTCCTCTCCCCCAATTCTCTTCTTACATCCACTTCAATCAATCATGTTCTGGTTCCCACTGCTCCATCCAAATTACTCTTGCAAAGTCATCAAGACCAGAATTGGCTTGACCCTGTCAGCTGGTCCATTTCCACCCCTTGGACTTCATCTTCCAGGGCTTTGTCGTAGCTGATCTTTCCCTCCTTCAGCTTCTGGCACATCCGACGCTGCCAGTTTTCCTCTTTCCTCTCTGGCTGTCTCTTTGGGAATAATGTTGCAGGACTCTCCTCATTTTTCCACTTTTTCATGTTGCTTTGCTCCGGGGCTGAGTTCTCAGACCTCCTTTCTCTCTGGGTAATTTTATTTGGCCCATGATTTTAAACACCATCTGTTTTAGTTAGCTTTTGCATCACTGTGACCCAAATGCCTGTCGGGAACAACTTAAAGGAGGAAAAGTTTATCTGGGGCTCAAGGTTTCAGAGGTCTCAGTCCACAGATGGCGGACTCCGCTGCTCTGGGCCCAAGCTGAGGCAGAACATCATGGAGGAAGGGCCCGACAAGAGGAAAGCTGGTCATTTCATGGTGGAGTCAGTCAGAAGTGGGGTGGGGGTGGGGGATGGAAGGAGAGAAGGGGCCACAGGAAGAACAATCCTCCCAGGGCCCGTCCCAGGGACCCCCTGCTCCAGCCACGGTCCACCTGCCTTCAGTTGCCACCAGTTAGTCTGTTTGAACTAGGAAGGACTGTTGAGGTTACAGCTCTCATAATCTAATCATTTCCCCTGTAAGTATTTCTGTCTTAGCACAGGAACTATGGGGGGACACCTCATATCCAAACCATAACACCATCTATATGCTGCAAATTCCAGAATGATATCTCTGTGCTTGGATGCTCAATCAGCATCTCCAACTTGTTCTCCAAATGGAACTTTTAGTTTCCCTGGACCACCCCTCCTGTGCTCAATGTCTCCTACAGGTCCCTCTATCTACTCGGGTCATTTGGAGTCCTGTGTTTCTCTCGCATTCCACAAGGATGCATCAGCAGATCCTGCTGGTACTAGCTGAGCTCTGCTCCAAGTGCCATTAATAACCTGAACCAATTCCTGAATCTGACTGCCACTTACCACTGCATGGCTCTCAGCCTGGGCTAAGCTCACTGTTCTCCTCATCACTCTGCCTAGTCCTGCCGCCTCCTCCCAGGTGTTGTCTACACTGAGGCCAGACTTGTTCCAAGACATTCATTCTTGCTTACAAACTTTCAGTGGCATCCATCACGCAAAATAAAATCCAGAGTCCTTACCACTTCCTCAAAGCCCTGTGATCCATCTGGCCTTGTCTTCCACCCTTTTCCCTTGCTCGCCAGCCCCTTTAGTCATGCCCAGAGCATTCCTGCTTTAGAATTGTTTCATTTGCTATTATCCTTACTTGAAAGTTTCTTCTTTCAGTTTCCTGCTGAACTCACTGTCTCTCTCTTTAGATGACTACCAAACATTTCTTAATCAAAGAGATATTTTCTGACCTTCTCTTCATAAAATAATGTTCTTCCTATGCTTATTTATTTCTCATATTGTTACCCATCATGTGTGATATAGGTTGTGCATTGCCCAACTCCTGGGGATGACAGTCACACTAATTGCAGCATGATTGGTTCCCCTGGAGTTCCTCAGTGCACAACCTGTGTAACTGTTTATAAGCAGACCTGATATTAATTACAGAACAAATTTATTCATGCATTTTGTTTATTTTATGATTCCTCCACTAGATATAAACTCTTTGAGGATGAGACTTGAAATACCCCAGGATGCAAAACACTACCTAAAACATAGTTTATGTCCAAAAATTATTTGATATATCAGTGAATATGTGCTTGGTATATGTGTGTGTCATGTGGATGCATAGAGGAAAACGATCTAAAAAGAAATACACTCCCCAGCACTGCAAAAAATACACACATCTCCCCACACATATATGAAATATAGCTTTTGATGGTAGTGATTATCTGAGTAAAGGAATTATGTGTATTTTTTTCACCATCTTTTTTATCCTTTCCTCTGGGCTTGGATATTTTAATATTAAGAATATATTATTTTTACAAAGATGAATGTATTTTTGAGTCAGATACAACTGAAATTAGGTTCCAGCTCTATTCATTCCTTATTGGGTAACCTTGGGTGTACCTGTTACCATCTCAGTCTCTTTAACATGGAGATGCTCTCTGGTTCACTGGGTTATTGTGAAGGTTAAATAAAACGCGTGTCAAAGCTGGGCCCAGCATGTGCTTGAGCATGAGTTTTCAGCACACAGTGACCTGTTTTCCCTCTAAATGATGACGTACATGAGGGTCACTGAGATGTAAGTAAAGTACCCCGAACCTGGAGGGAGAACCTGGTGTCTGTTTAGCCCTCCCTGTCCTCCCCACACCCAAGATGATGCCTCAAGGTGACTTGGCGAACCAAAATCAGACCCATGACATTCATGTCCCAGAGAAAATCCATCACTAATACAGTGTTAACTCTTTTTAAAAATTTTTTTGTACCAAGCATTGAACTTGGGGTGCCTAACCACTGAGCCACATCCCGAGTCATTTTTATTTTTTATTTTAAGACAGGGCCTTGGTAAGTTGCTTGGGGCCTCGCTAAGTTGCTGAGGCTGGCTTCAAACATGTGACCTCTTGCCTCAGCCTCCCAGATCACTGGGATTACAGGTGTGTCCCACTGTACCTGGCTAGTTTCAACTCTTTTAAGACTTCCAAATGCTTACCTTTTTTTTTTTTTAAATAAATTCTGGAGGACAATTGGCTGTGTGGGCAGGAAGAGGGAGATATGGTGTTCTCTCTGTGTGCCTGGGAGTAGAGGAAATCCAGGGGAAAGGATGGCTGAGGCAGCGGGGAGCAAACAGAACTGGGTGTCTGGGGTCTGCTGGGGGAGGAAAAGCTGCAGGGAGCCAGGCAGAGCCAGTGTGCCCATGGGCCGAGAGTGAGAGCCAGGCAACCCTCCTTACCTGAGCTGGAGACTTGGGTGGCACTGGAACAGGGCACCTCAGCATGCCACCTTTGGCTCAGCAGAGGACAGACAGGCAGAGATGCCTGTCAGCATGCCACCTGTGGCAGTGTTCCCTGTGGTCAGAAGCCATGTTCACGTCCATCACGGCGATGCCCTTCTTCTGCTCACCTGCTGGCTTTGCAGACCAGGGAATGTGGCTGCCTGTGGCTCAGTTGTTAACCTGGCAACACTTCTGGCCTGAATTCAGCCACCTTCCCACCACGGGAAGCATGACTATAGTAATTTCTTTCAAGATCCCACTTCGTCCCTCTCCTTTGAAACTGGAAGGAACCTTAAGCGGGCAGCTGCTCCCTTCCCCGTCTTCTGGCCCACACTCACTCCAACAGGACTTCCAGAACCATTAGAAACAGAAAATGTCCCAAGCCCTCAATTCTGAGAGCAGCAGTAAGGATGACAGAGATGGTCAGTGGCCAAAGATCTTTAATTAGCCAGGTGTCTTCAAACCAAAAGGTGCCTTTTCCCAAATCTTGAACCCCAGACATAATTAAAGGCAGATAAAGAAGACTTTGTTCCTGGCTCACCTGCAGGCACTCCCAGGGATCCTGCTCTTCAGTCCTTTGGATTCTTTTCCTAAAGAAAAGGAGACAGGGCAGGAGACCAACAACCTTCTTAGGCCTCCAAATAGAGGGTACAAAAAGTGACCATCCTGGTGTCTATCACCTCCACACCTTTTCCTGAAAGAAATCCCAGCACCCCAGCACCGTGTTTCAACCAGCAGCAATGTCCCCACCCCAGCTAGAGCTAGTCGAACTAGGTAGGATTGGGGACCTGACCCCAGGTCAGTTGAAATATTGACCATGAAGAGGGGTGGTGTAGGAAACTCTGCTCCAACAGGAAAGAGCAGAGATAGGAGATTTTTTGCTCTCAGGAATTTGAAATAGAGATCTGAGGCTGAGCCTCTCCTAAGCTAAGAGGTGTCATTAACTGTTAAGCAGCTGACACTGGGATAAAGCAAAATTAAGAGAAGCTTAAAGTTTGATACGGAGAAGAGAAAGGTGTTGAGGCAGTTGCTAGGCTGTGGGAAGAGAGGTGGACATAGATAGAAACGTCACTCCTAGGGATCAGTTGTCCCCAGTGGAACGATTTGTGGGTTTGACAGTTGAGTAGTCGTGATTTTGAGCAACTCCATGAAGTGGCTCAGTACAGAGACTGAAGCTAGGTTTTTCCAGTTTCTCCCCCCTGTAGTACATAGAGGAGGTGGCGTCAGCATCCCTCCCAGGCCTCAATCACCCAGCAAACATCACCAGCACATTCTTGGTGTCAACGGTCAGCCTTGGCAGTCTTGCTGGTCTCCAGCCACCTTTGGCCATCCATAAAGCTATTTTCCATCCGGCTCCTTGGAGGCTCATATGAAGATGACGTTACAAGTACTTTCCATTTTCCCTCCTGGCTCCGTGATATTTAGTCTATAGTTTTGAGCCACTGTCTGCACAATTAGGCAGGCATATTCTCTTGCCTTTGAGTGTTCCCACATTCCTCTGGGGTGAACTCACAGCCTGGCCCAGCACATTTTACATTTGGTAATAGAGCCTCTAGGGATAATGTGTGAAAGGAGGCCACAGAGATCACATCTTCTCAGACATTTTGCTGTATACTGCATCTTGGTTTTAGCCTTAGCTCCTCTGCTTTTTTTTTCTTTTAATTATGTCCATAGAATAACCCTAGAAATTGCAGCCAAGGAGATCAAGAGGGTAATTGGAGGCCATTTTATTCCCTGGAAGATGTTTTGTGCTAATGGAGAGAAAATTAAAAGATTGTAGGTGCTCCTGTAGTTCAAAGGCTTTTAAGGATACACAGAAAACACTTTATATCTGTTAAAAGCCAAAAAAATTATAAAATTCAATCAACTAATTTATCAGCTTGCATAGATAGTTGGGGTTAATTTGTCTGAAGAGATAAAAGAATTGGGACATGGTACCAGCAAGAGACACATGGGAATCCATGTGTCCCAACAGTGGTTGTGAAAAAATTTAGTCACTGATCCACAATGAGCCCTTTGGTAGTTAATAAAACCACAGCTAGAAGGGTGGCAACTACCAAAATCCTTAAGAAGATATCCCTAAATTGTGTGGGATTAAATAAATTAGCCTCTTTCAACCTCAGGTTTAGCATTAAAAGAATTTTTAAAGACAACCAAATATAAATTATTAATATTTTTGCATTAAGAAATCTATGCATATTTAGTATTTTATCATTTCCAAAACTTAAAATAATTTAGCCTTTTAGAATAAAGACTTGTCTGGTAATTCCAATTTTAAATGTATATTTCAGTAATTTATTAAATTTGTGGTTTCAGTTGAACTTGCTTTGTAAACAGTATTAGAATACTTAAGATTCAACTTATGAATTTAATTGATAGCTTACAAGGGTAAAGTACTTAGTTGTATATGTTAAATCAGAAAATCGACATACCTAAAAAGGATATAGAATGGTAATAATGGTGGATTTAGCATCCATATAAATTTTCTCCCTTTTGAAACCCTACTAAAACTATAGCAAAGTGGTTATTATTATTTTTTAAAAGACAGAAATCCATAGGATGGGGAGAAAAGGAGAGGAAACAGTGAGTTCAAAGCTGAACAGCAGAGCGGCTGTTAAGTTACTATAGCAGATAAAGAAACCCGAATCTTCAGTGTGAAAATGGAGGAAGCCTAGAATATCCTGATTTAAACTACAGAACCCTCAAAAGACTCAGAACACAAACAGAGGAGGGAG
This sequence comes from Urocitellus parryii, assembly GCF_045843805.1. Taxonomy (NCBI): domain Eukaryota; kingdom Metazoa; phylum Chordata; class Mammalia; order Rodentia; family Sciuridae; genus Urocitellus; species Urocitellus parryii. Next base: position 150,403,237 of record NC_135534.1, read on the forward strand.
GTGGGGCAATGGCCTAAAAAGGAGGATTGGTTAAAAATAGCTGACCCCCCCACTGCAAGATTGCTGGTGAGTGTCCCTCCTATTCCTGGAGAGTAAATGTGGAGATGTCTTCTCTGGGCAAAACAAAACAGAGGGGATGGGGGACATTAAGCCACAGGTGGCAATGCAAGCTTGGGGCTGAAGGAAGGAGAGGAAGTGAGCATGCCACAAGCATGCCCAGGGCATCCTACCCCCAGGCCACAGCCTGGGGTTTTCTTCCCTGTGCAGAGCCCCAAACACCAAGAGCCGAGCCTCTATCCCTTGGGCAGAGTGGAAGACTGTCCTCTGGGGAATCTGACCAACCCTAGAAAAATCGAAAGACCCAGAGACAGCAGCACAGGGATTCCTCATTCAAAGACCCTGATTTCCTTACGGCCCCCACCCCTACAGGTGCACAACTCCCTCATTATCAAGGTTCCCCATCAGAGTGGTACATTTGTTACAGTTGATGAACCTACATTGACACATCATTATCACCCAAAGTCCAAAGCTCATGTTAGAGTTCGAACTTAGGACGCTCAAATTCTTTGGGTTTGCACAAATATGTATTGACTTGCGTCAATCATTTTTATATCATACAAAGTAGGATCACTGCTCTATAAATGCTCAGAGCGCCAATTCGTCCCTTCCTCCCCTCCAACCACTGATCTTTGCATGATCTCCATAGATTTGCCTTTTTCAGAATGCCATAGAGTTAGACATGCACTATGTATCCTTTTCAGATTGGCTTATTTCACTTGGCAATATATGAAAGTACTCCATGGCTTGATATTTCTTTTTAGTGTAGAATATTGTCTGGATGTACCACAGTTTGTTGCTCTACTGAATTACTAAAGAACATCTTGATAGATTGTAAATTTTGGCAATTATGAATGAAGCTGCCACAAACATCTAAACATCTATGTGCAGTTTTTGTGTGAATGTATTTTCAACCTCTTTGGAGTCTCAACTCCAAGGAGTGTGAGGGCAAGGCCACATGGTAAGATCATGTTTAGTTTTTAGTAAGAAACTGAAAACTGGTTTTCAGAGTGGCCCTATCGTTTTGCATTCCCACCAATAACGAGAGTTCCTGTTGCTTCACATCTTCTCCACCATTTGTTGTTGCTGGGGTTCTGGATTTGGGACATTTTAATGGGTGTGTTATGGTATTTCATTCTCATTTTAATTTTCATTTCCCTGATGACATACTGATCTTTTTATGTTTACTTACAAACTCTGTTGTTATTGTTGTTTTTTTAAGCTAGCTAAGTTACCAGATAGTGTGCTTCAACAAAATAGCCGGGGGGGGGGGAGGTTAAAAAAATCAAAAATAACAGGGGAATCATGTGATCCAGAAAGCAGGAAGTCCTACTCATGAAAATTCCAGCAAAGAGCAGCCACAAGGTAGATGGTGATTGGCTGACCTTCAACAGCTACATAGAGGGAGAATGAGACTCTTTGGAAGGTCTCTAATGGAACAACAACAACAACAAAAAAAATGTCAGTTTTTTTTTTTAATATTAGACCCTAACAAGGTAAAATTTATAGAATAGTGTGGGAAATTAATAGAATACTGAGAGATTTGTGGAAATTGAATAAGAATTAGCAATATGTAATGACAAACAAACCAAATCAAATTTTGAAAAAAGGCACGTAGTTATTTACTTCAGGAAAAACAAAAATAAATAAATGAAACAAAATGTAACCATAGTGCTCTATAATGCTCAGCTTAGAAAAATATTTACATAGATAAATAATATGACCACTGAGAATTGCTTTACCAAGGGTCATGATACAACTCTAGTGAGTCAATAGAATGGAGAAGCAAAGGGAAGGTGGAATGAGAGCTAAACCTCATCTGCTATTGTTTTGGGTCAGGGAACAATGACTCTAATTGAGCTGCCCAAAGTTAGCAGTGTGTGCATATTAGGTAGAAGTAGGGGAAAGTGTACATTTCAAAAGAAAGAAATGAAGGGCTCAAAAATAGGGGCTTTTGCAAAAGCAGAGAGAGGTAGTCGGAGAGGTGGGTCATGAAACCTGGTTTGAATATGGTTTGTCCTCTCTGAAACTCATATTGAAAGGTAATCCTCATCATGTGATAGTAAGAGGTGGCACCAGGTAGGATCTTTAAGCAGTGATTAGGGCTCTGCTTTCATGAATGGATTAGTGTACTCATGTGTAAGCACATGGGTTATCTTTAGAGTGAATCTGCTATCAACTTGAGTTTGGCTCATTCTCTCAGACTCTCATCTTTTGCTGTGGATGCCCTGCACCATCTTAGCCTTGTGTCACCAAGAAAGCCACTACCACATGCAGTCCCTCCACTTTGAACCCTTACTTGGAGCCAAAGTAAACATCTTTTCTTTATAACTTAGCTCAGTCTTTGGTATTGTGTTATTAGCAACAGAAACGAGACATACTATTGACAATGATATATGCATTTGTTACCTTAATGAGTATACAACTCAATTTAACAAAATAAAATGGAATATATTACATTTATAAATACTATTCAAAATGTCTATTTTTGTAAATGGGACTAAGTCTAACCAAAGACCCCTAAAGGGATCTTGTCAGATTTTCCAGAATTATATATAAAACAATGAAGTTTATAAGTTGAATTTAAAAGCTTAAGGAAGAATTAGTTTCAATTAACTTGAATAAGTTGAATATTTGTTTTAAAAACCACAGTAACTCCTTTCCTGTGCCTAAAAGCTGCTCTTGAAGATGTGAAGTTCCCTCATACTGTCAGATTGGAAAGCCTGTGCTAAATGCTAGAGAGGGAGGGGCAATGTCCAGAGGTGCACGGCTGTCTCTGCTTTGAGAAAAGAGCAGCGTCTTCAGCTGTGGGGTTCTCACCCTCTGTGCACTGCAGACATGGACTGAGCGGCCCCACAGAGGCTCACCCCACCAGAAGCTGGTGGCCTGGAGCTGGTCTGTGTCAGGCATCCACTAACCATGGGGGCGGGGTGGCCGTTTGATCTTGAAGCTCTGTCTGGTCACTCTGAGTCAGATATTGTGCTGAGTAGCCTTCTCCACAGTTCTCAGTGATTCCCAGTGGGATAGATAGTAAGGTTGATAAATTGCCTTCTCAACCCTAGTGACCTTCTCTGCCTCACTGTCATTGGGCCTTGGGGAAATGAGCAGTGGTGGCTAATTAGGAATAGAGAGTGGTGGGGGTGGGAGGACAGCCGAGGCTGAGTGGTGAACTCTAACTCCAAAGGGCCTCCAGTTCCAAATGTGGGCTAGAAAGGCTCAATTTAAATAGGCAGGGTTTTTCTAAAGTACTGTGTGGAGGACGTCAGGTGGAATCTTTAGATCAGAGTTTTACAAACACTTTCTTTGAAGGGCTTAGATAGTAAGTATTTTACACATTGTGGTTCATACAGGCTCTGTTACAACTGCTCAGCTCTGTCATTTTAACTCCAAAGTAGCCATAGACAGTAAGTAAATGAATGAATACGGTTGTGTTTCAATAAAACTTTATTTATAAAAACAGGTAGTGGTCCATAGTTGGCCTGAGGAACGTAGTTTGCTGACTCCCGACACAGATGAACAGAGGAGGAGATGAAAATGCTAGGTAATGAGTTTCTAATGGTAGAAATTCAGGCTCTTTGACAAGGGGGTAAATATCAGTCAGAATTTAATCTGTGGCAGTTATAAGATTTTTCTAAATTGGCCAAGACAAAGGGGAACTCATTTATATAACTGAAAATCCAGGGGTAGACTGGCTTCAGGAGCAATGGGATGCAGGGACTTGATTACCACTCTTTTTTCTCATCTTTAGACTCACAGTCTCCTCAGTTGGCTTCTCTTCTGAAGGTGTAAAATGGTGGTGAGCAGCTACTAAGTCTGTGTCCTTCCAGATTCACATCCACCAAAAGAACACAGAATTCCTGGTGAAAGATTGGAGACATACTCAGCTTATACTTCAGTCGGGTTCCTGTTCAGTCTCGACATCTGGTGGAACAAGGCTCTCTTCTCTGCTCTTCTTCAAGAAGGCTCTGATTCCCCTAACTTCACTCTCTTATTCTTTCATATAAACATTGCAGTCTGCTTATTGAGCCTCATGAAAAACCTGGCTGGACTTTTGACTGGAAATGTATTCATTCTATAGATCAAGTTGACAATATTAAATCTTCCTATTCATGAATTTGGTACAAACTCTCCACGTACTAAGGTTTTCTCTAATAGCTCTCAATAATGATTCATAATCCTTCCCGTAGAGTTCTTTAACTTTTTTTTTTTAAGATTTATTCCTACAGTTTTGATTTTTTTTTTTTATGTGACTGGGAATGTTTTCACCACTAGGTAGTGATTACCGTGTGCGATTCCAAAACTTAGTGACTTAAAACAGCAATGAGCATTTTTGCTCTTCACAGTTTCTATGGGTCAGGAATTTTGGACTAGCTTAGGCGGGCAGCTCTGACTCGGCCCTCTCATTGAGCTGTAGTCTAGCTGCTGGTCAGAGCTGTGACCAACCGAGGGTTTGAGGAGAGCTATGGCATCTTGTCCAAGGTGGCCCATTCACGTGGTGTCGTGAGAGGCCTCCGGATCTTGCCAGGCAGAGCCTGGTGTCCTCTCAACACAGCAGCTCTCTTTCCCCAGAAGGATTCAAGAGAGGGAGCGAGACCAGGAAGAAGCTCTCCTTTATATAATTGCTAGGATTTGAATACAGTTAGAGTGTGTCCCCTAAGAGTTCAAGTGTTGAAGTGTTGAAATTTAGACCCCATAGTGATATATTAAGATAATGGGAACATAAATCTGACTATGGTGTTAAGAAATGGGCCTTTTGAGAGTGGATTATGATTAGATAAGATCATGAAAGTAGAGAACCCATGATTGAACACTGGTGGTTTTATAAGAAGAGAGGAGGGACCCCCCCACACACACCACACACATACGTACACATGGTCCTTGTCTCTTGCCATGTGATGTCTTGTGCGAACTCAGGACTCCGCCACCAAGAAGGCCATTACCAGATGTAGCCCCTAAACTTTTGATCAGAACTGTGAGCAAAACTAAACCTTTTTTCTTTGTAAGTTTCCTAGCCTTTGGTATTTCATTTACAGTAATGAAAAACGGATTAACACAATGATCTAAACTCAAAAGTCACATAGTATTACCACTGCCACTTTCTATTTGTTAGAAGGCACTAATCTGTTCATTTTTAAGGGAAAGGGAATCTCAGGAAGAGAAGAAAAACAATCCTTAAGAAAAACTTAAAGAAAAAACTTTAAGAAAAACTTAAATCCTAAGTTTTTGTTTCTTTCAGGTATAAACTCAGTCATCATTTTATCTGGGAAGCCAATCCTGACTCGAGTGTGGTAAGTATATGTTCTAATTAGACCCACATTTTTACATTCATAATGCTAAGTGCGTTATAACGTAGCATTTAAAAATTCTGGTTCTAGGTCAGCATCAGCATCACCTGGACATTTGTTAGAAATGCGTATTCTTGGGATCCACCCACACCCTCCATACTGGAAGCTGTTGGGTGGGGTCCAGAAATCTGATGAGTCTGATGTTCACTTAGTTTGGGAACTACTGCTTGCTCCAATGTAATTTCCTGTTTATTGTTGGAATCCCAAATCAGGGTTAGCTCCATAGGGCTAGGCCTGTTCTATCCTGTTCACCACTGTCTCTTCCAAGCCCACAGTAGGTGCTTCATCAGTTCTATGTGGTGGAATTCAAAAGACAAAGAAGAAAGGAACAGGAGACATGGTCAGAGACAGCTGCCAAATGTCAAATTTCTGCCTTCCTGCTTCTACATTTTTCTACTCACCTCTAAATTCAGTCACATTAAAGCTCTAATTTTTGTTCATTTGTTTGTTTTGCTCTTTTGTAATTCCTAGGGATTCATTACCTTCCAAATAAAATTACCTCTGAAGAAGCCAGCAGTCCTGGGGCCCTAGGCAGCACCATTAGCTTGAAGATGCACCCTGGACCAGGGCAGATCCTTAACACAGAACTAGGAGAGGTAGGGGGCTTTGTGTCAGCCATGGGATGTACCTGCAAGTGTACGTCCCTCTCTGAAGGCTTCTGACGGTTTGTGGTAGGCAGGTGCATTGTTTTCTCCACAGGACCCTGTAACAGCCCAGGAAGTATAACAAGCTGAGGTGGAAGCCAGATGGTTGAGAGAACTAGGGACCAGCAGAGGGACAGGGAAGGGAACAACCAGTGACAATGGGTGGGTTGCAGCTGAAGCAGGTCTTTCTACTGGGTTGACTTTGAGTTCTTTCCCTTCTCTGTCTCCATCCCTACTCTTCTCTCATTGTTTCTTTAATATCTGAGTCCTGATGTGCCCATTCTATGTGTTCATTTTCAGGTAAGACAACAGACCCCAATTGAAACTTGGTGTTTTACTATAAGATTTCACTGTACAGTTTTGGATCATCATTTCTGAGGAGCAGTGTGTGTATAAAGGGGTCTGTCCCTTCCTTCATTCACAGATGGGTATCCGTGATGCCATTCCTGTCTGTCTCCCACATAAAGGTGAAGTTCATAGGTGTCCTCTGTGTTTTCATAGATGTCCCATGGTAACCTGTGGGGAAGGACGGTCTCCCTGTTTGAATTCTTCTGAAGGGAGTCCATATCACTGTCACCAATGGCTGTGAGCAGGCAATGTGGAGAGTGCGGCCAGAGGTTAAAGACAACCTGCCACAGAAACCAGGCAGAAAACTTTCTTCCGACAGACTCCAAGTGAATGGGAGTAAGCCAGGTCTCATGTGCCCCATCATCCAGTCCAGGGGTCTGCAAATTATTGCCTGAGAACTTGTATTTATAAACAAAGCTTTTTTTTTTTTGGGGGGGGGTTACTGGGGGTTGAACTCAGGGATACTCAACCACTAAGCCACATCCCAAAACCTGTTTTTTATTTTATGTAGAGAGTCTCTTGCCATTGCTGAGGCTGGCTTTGAATTTGCAATCTTCCTGCCTCAGCCTCCAGAGCCATTGGGAGCCACCTCACCCAGCCTAAATAAAGTTTTAAAGGAACATGGCCATCCTATTCATTTACACAGTCTCCTTGGCTGCTTTAGCACTACAATGGCAGAGTTAAGTAGTTGTCACAGATCATGTATGGTCCACAAAATCTGAAAAACATAAGATATTCACTAACCGGTAGCTCTGTTCTAATGGAATGCTAATTTCTCCCTTTTTCCCCTCCCGTCCCTGGTCATAGTGTGGTCATGTTTAAAGGGTCCAGCTTGATTTCATCAATGCTGGTGAGTTTAAAATATTTCCATATAGAAATAATTTCAAATTTATACAAAAGTTGTGAGAATAAGGATGACAACAAAGAATGGCATTCACCCTTTGTCAGATTCACCCAATGTTAACATTTTATGTCTTTTGTTTTATAATTTGCATTCATTTTTAAATTTGTTTTTAGTTTTACATGGACACAATATCTTTATTTTATTTATTTTTATGTGGTGCCGAGGATCAAACCCAGTGCCTCACATATGTGAGGCAAGTGCTCTGCCACTGAGCCCCAGCCCCAGCCTTGCACTAATTCTTTCTATATAGATGTCTTTCTCTCTGTGTGTGTGTGTGTGTGTGTATAATTAATTATATATAATGTTTTTAATCATTAAAGCTAAGTTACATACATCAAATCCCCATATTACCTAACCTGTATTTTATAGGCTTCCTAAGATTCGGGATATTCTCTTTTATAACGAAGCAGTTTTCAACTTTAGTAAAGTTAATATTGATACAATATTTTTATCTAGTCAACCATCTAATTTCAGTAGATGTCCTTTGTAACATTTTGTCCCCACTCATACAGAATTCAGGGATAGGAATTGCATTTAGTTGCCATACATTTTAGGTTTTCGAGATTCAAGTTTATTAAAGAATAAAGCACCTCCTTTATAGCTAATCTCTCAGAAAACTGTAAGGAAAGGTCAAAACTTCTCTTCGATCCTTTAGATGTTATGTTTGGGGAATACCAGTAGTCAGGAAAATTTCTAGATACAAGCCCACAACTTCTAGAGAGTCTGGTTCCTATAGAAGCAAGTTTGGTTCTCTGAACATAGAGGCATTGCCTCACATTTGGAGACCATGTGAGTATGCAAACGGCCTCCAGGGAGTTGGGTTTCATGGGGAAACATTCCATTCTCTGGCTGCAACAAGTGTCAGAGACCCCTTTTCATGATAAACTCTAGATTCACAGAAAAAATACATGTTAGACTTCTGTTATTCAGAGAATCTGGAGATGTGAGAATGTACAAGGAATCTAGAACCCTTCAGATTTGGAAGTTGTAAATCTGGGAGGGATCAGAACCTGGAGACTTACTAAGGACCAAACATGCATGACAAGTTAGAATTGACTATATCATTATTTAAAGCACAATTAGTGATCCTTTTAAAATTAAAAGAGAAAGATACTTTTTGTTAGCATAAATGTGTTAAATAAATTTATACTGGATGCAATAAAGTTTGAGTTCATGCATGTGTGATATATGTCCATGTAATTGTGTATCTATACAACTGCCATTCATTTAATATTCATTTTTTCCATCAGTGATTTATTGAGAGTGATTGTGTGCTAGGTGCTGGGGATAGAAAAATGAATCTCACAATCCCCTCTCAGCTTGGAAGGGCCATTTTGTTCTATTAAAGAGTTTGGACGTATCTTTCAGAAAGTATAATTCTCACTGGCCTTCATCTAGACCAAGAGCACCTCAGTTTGAAATTTTGAGCTTTTTTGGGGGGTGTCGTGGGGGACAGTGGGGGTGATCTTTTGCAAACACGAAGCCTTGCAACTCTCAGTGGCTGAACTGAAAGCATTGGTAAAGGGTTTAAGACTCTAACGACTCTTCCAGAACAACCAGACTGACAATGAATAATATGCAGTTTGATGTGAAAATTAGAAAACTGGCAGACGAACCTGCAAGAGGGAAATTGGATTTCCAGAGAGACGAATGGGAGGCCATGCGGCTGAATAGAGTTCATAAGATGCAAACGCATGCAGGGGAGTCGCAACCCTCCCTCTTTCCCAGCGTGCAGAGTAAGTCCCTGCGCTGCGTGCCTGTTATTTATTTATTTATGGATGAAAAGCGAGAGTTCTGTGGTCCTGGTGTTTATTATCAAAATGGATGGATTCAATATCAAGCAATGATGTGTTCAAAATGAAAGCCACATCATTAAATGTCACAGGCGTTTATTAACACAGTTTCCTCCATAGCTGAATAAAACAGTCATTATCCCACCAGGTCCGTGACTCTCTTTTGCCTTTTTTTGTCTGCTTTTGGCGGAGTCTCAGTCTCTGGGAGGCAGACTGGCCAAAAGCAAATCTGGGAAAATATAGAGAGGGGAATGAGAGAAGGAATAAAAACTCCTAGATGGAGCACTGCGTCTCCTGAAAGCCTACATGTCACCTTTCTGCTCCCCCCTGTAGCCTCCCATCTTCTAGGCTGTTATCCACCCACTTTGTTTCCCATCTTTTTCCTCCTCTCTCACTGCTTATAATTGACATCAAGGAATGGCTTCCATTCTCGTGAGCCATAGCTTCTAACCTGGACCTGGCAGCAAGGGGGCAGGTGGCAACCTTCCTCTCTGAGGATCCTCTGAACTGCTGCATGCCCAGAGCAGCTGCTTGCTAAAAAGGACTGCACGGTTTTGAATGCCCATGCTCAAATGACACAAATCCATTATTACTGCACTGAAACCTCTTTCTGCTCCAGGCAGAGAAGATAAATTACCACCCAAGTGATATCAAGTTAGTTTGAATATTTCATTAGATCAAATGAAACACAATGTCTAGAAACCTCTCCTCTTTTAAGTTAGAACATAAAAAATTGTTATCAGGCCAATAATAGACACTATCATTTGCATACATTTCATCTCAAGAGACTTTTGAAGTTATGCAATACGCAAGTGGTTAATTGTTCTTCACACTCCTGACATATCAAATTAAGACTCAGATTAGGGAGGAACTATTTGTGATTGGGATGACTGGCAGGAGCCTATAGGGACAGCATCCTCAAGGAGTGAAGAAGGATATCTTCTCTGGCTTTTCCTTGGGAGACCACAGCTTCTAGATGATTCCATCATAAGAGGATGGGTTCTTCACCAGCCTGGGTTCCCAGATGAGTATAGAATATTTTCTCCACTGATGTATTACAATTACAATGTGAAAGAAAAAGAAATGTTTGTTGTGTTATGCCCCTGAAATATCAAATTATTACCATAGCATAGCAAATTCTGACAAATACATCTCCAGCTGATTTTCCCTTTTGTCTCATTGGTCAAATTCAAGTCACCCAGAACTGTAAGGTCAGCTGGGAATAAATGGAAGAGGATTGTGACGTGGCTTAATGAAATTGTGTTCTACCCCTTGGGGCTGTTGTGCCCCAGAAAAAAACCGATGTCCTATTACCAGGAAGAAGTAAGGTAGACATTGGGTAGGCCACTCTCAGTGCTGGACAAATCAGCAGACACCATTCAGGCTAAACAAGGAAAAAGCTAAAGCCCAAAAGGCAGAGGTGGATATCCAGGTTATTTCTGTAATGCCATGCCTCAGACTAAGTGTCCCAGAAATGTCTGATCCCAAGTGGCTCCTTCTCCCTCTGAGCTGTCAAGATGCCTGGTTAAGTGACTGTTAAACAGTCTCTGCCTCCTACTTCCTGGCTCCCACCGCCCAAAAGGCTGCCCTTGAGGTAGGGAGGGAACTGATCCCTGCTATCCCTTGGCAGAATCTCATGGAGGTTATGAGGCTGAACAGATTTGTGTTTGAAAAGGGCTTTGAGGCTCCAGTTTGAAAGGTACCACAGAAGTGCAAATGTCTGCGATTCATGGCCTGCTGAATGGATGGGCACTGAATTGCTTAAAGCTAGAATTTCGGGGCCTATAGCTGGTGTCTGGGATTTGCACAATGCTGTTTTTGAAAGCACTTTCTTCAGTGAAGACTGGTATCTGTTCTCTCAGTGCCTCACCCAAGGTAACCCTGAGTGCTCTCCTGCCATTTCCTGTTGGAGGAAAGCTCCCAGAACTTTTCTCTCAGCTGTTTTTCTGACCTTTCTTGGTATTCACTCACCCCTTCTGTTCAGCAGTCTTCTCCCACCTCAAGTCCTTCCTGTGGGGGGAAAAAGTTGAACCCTTACCAGTTGGACACAGGGATTGGCTCTGCAGGGGCAGAAAGGTGAGTTCTGTGGATAATGGTCTTACCCACCTTGGCTAACTGCCTGTGTAAGGGACCAGCGAAATGTCTGAAGAAGAGACTGGCTTCAGGCAAAACACACGAGGGGATTTTTATTTAGGATCCAACTCAGCGCGCTGAGACTCTAGGCCCACTCAAGAAGCAAGAGCAGCCCAGAGCCCAGAGCAGGGGTTGAACAATGCTTAAGTACACCTTTTGGGGAGGAGGGGGGGCTTTGCATACATCACAGTCTCCTTTAACAAATCACCTTACACTGTGGGAAAATCAAACAATAATTCTTAGACTTGATTAGTACATTTATTGGCGGGAACAGGGCTGGCTGGAGTAATAGGTCTTTCCTAAGGAGGGGGTTACATTTAAACTGATTGGTTCGGACCCTGAATATCTACGTGAGGAATTGCACAGGACTCCAGGCCATAATTCAACTAAATGGCCAGTAGGACCTTGTCCTAACTGCCTCAGGAATTTAACTCATGCTTTGCAGTTTAGAAGCAGGTTTACAATGCCTGGTCCTTTACATTTAAACTCAGGCTTTGCAGCTTAGAAACTTTACCCTTTCACCTGGAGGGTTTGTAAAACGTGCATATCCCAGGCCCAGCTCATGGCTGCTGCTCTGAGACCTTATAGGTTGGGGTCTAGAAGTCTGCATTTTTTTTTTCCAGCCAGTGTTTGTCAGAAAGAATGCTTATAAGGATTTCTTAAATGATGCATGGATTGTGAGATGCTCGTCATGTGCCACGTCCTGGGCTAGGTGCCTTCTTTCTAAGTTCTCACTTTGTCTTCTCAGAACCTTAGGAGATACTATAAACCTCAGCATTCCTCTGTTTTCCAGTGGAGGAAACTTGACCAAGGAACTCAGCCACAATGGGGACCCAGGTTCTATACCAGCATGCTAGCATGATCCCAAAGGAGTCCCCTTTTTAAAAGGATTTCCGGGCAAGAATTTAGTGGAGTGGATCTCTAATGGTGATGCCTCTGGCAGAAGAAATAATGGAAGGTTATTACTGGGTGCCATGGTATCAGAAAATCTTTTTGAGAACTCAGTGGCCTCGGTTGAATTTGCCCAAATGGCACCTGATGTTGAAGTCAGTAGAGCTCACACTTTAATTTCATCCATTTGCAAATAATCTCTATCATTAGAGGGTTGAAGGATGATAGGATTCTCCAAGCCATGCAGTTTCACTTTCTACGGGAGCAATGCACAGGACAGTTATTGTCTGCTGAGGAGAGGGGGAGGGTCCACCCCTCAAGCTGCCTATAATGAGGAAGAAAGCATCTGGGTAAGGAAAAGGGGTGGGAAAGAGTAAGAATGATAAGGGCAAGCTGCATATAGGGTTCCTAAGAGACTGTTCAGTCTTTTCCCTCTATGAGCTGTCAGCTGGCTACTTGCAGGCTGATCATTATGCTCAACAGAATCTGAATGCTTCCATTATCCAAATGGCAAGAAGGTGGCTTTGCCATCTATTAGAAATGAACTCACAGCATGAACATGAGGAACTCTTTCTGTTTTCGACTCTGAGCTAAGTGGTCCCTTTGTTTCAATAATAAGGATGATGCAGATAATCATAATTTTAGTAATAGCAGAGCTGGTAATACTTATATGATGTATTTGCTACGACTTGAGGTGCATTGCATACAATTTTAAATCTAAGTCTCAAATAGCTCTGAGGTGAAATCTTGTGCCCATTTTACAGAGGAGAATATTGAGGCTGAGCTAGAAGAGGTAACTCTTCGATGCCATATAACCAGTAAAAGAAAGAGCCAGGGCTGACTTCAAATGTGCACCATTTTACCACCACCCACATCATCCATCCTCTAGGTAAGTTTTAGAAATGAGATAAGGATTGCATGAAGCCATTGATCTCAGTGGATCAAAACTCTATCCATGACAACCACAAAACATTGCACATTACATTGGGAGTATTGCAAACATTTAGACATATCCTTCTTTTTTTCTCCAGGGAATTTTTTAGCGAAACTGGTGGGAGGATACTATTGAAGATTTCATTTTCTTTTATGAGTTATTTGGTGATAGAGTGTACGTGTGTGTTTGCATGTTCTGGCAATACTGGTGTCTGATGTGTGACCTGTTCTTTATTAAAGTTATAGCTTTTGCAGGGAGTCGAGGTTATTACTGGTGCTTTGGGAAAGCAGGTGTCAAAGTTGGACTCACTCTGGCATGTGGAAGGTGATTTTGAGTTCTTTGCCCCGGAGATACACATGCTAATAGGAAAAATGCTCTTTCTTCTCTTCAGGCCAAGTTCTGAAAGATTATACCAGTTCCGAGGATTGCAAAAGGAAACTAAAAGTACAGGCATGGTTCTGGGAGATAGATTTGGGAGAGAAAGAGGAAAGAGAAAGTAATGTCTTTGAAAAAGGCAGACAAAGGAAGGGTAGTGTCCCTCGATACAGTGCTTTGGAGCATGTGTTGTGTGGGGTGAACCCCTTGCATCTGCCTCTTTGCATAAAGTTTTTCCATGAGTCTTCATCTCACCTGAACATGAATAGTGCCTCTTTCCAATCCAGTCCAGCTTCCCTTGTTCTCACCTGGAAGACTGCTGTCCTTGGCCTGGGTTGGGTCCACACTTCCTCTGGGCTCTGCTGCTTCTATACTTTGGTTCTTTTTTTCTTTTCCACACTCTGGTTCTGCTGTATTGACTGAGTCACTCCTTTTTTTCTTAAGAACTCTGCTGGCTGCCTATCATACCCTGCTCTCCCATGCTTTACACATGGCCTTCCAAGCCCCCGTGTTCTGCCCCTTGGTCTAGGCTTCTCTCAGTACCAGTCCTTAGAGCCTCACTATCTACCTGATTGACCCAGTTCCTAACCTCTTCCTTTCTTAACGTTCTCCAATTTCAGAGACGCTCCTTTCTGCTCTTTCCATTTCCATAGGTGATCTCCTTCCAGACCTTGTCCCTGCTTTGAACTGCTTTGCTTTTATTTTACCAGCTATTTTGTGAAGTCATTGCAGGCAGAAGCCTAGTTAACCTGGATTGATTCATCTTTGTCTCTTGACCCATCAGCGAACACAGATTTTTGGACCTAGTGAATGCCAATGTACTTTACTGAATGAATAGCGACCTTGAATTCAACAGGTTATTAGAGCCTCATGCTGTGAAAAATTCAACTCATGAGCATAGCTTCCCTTTCTCTGACTTCATGTTGAATGTGAATCTTCTGATGGCATGACAGAGTCAGCCTGTTCCAAGTCACACTGTACAGTGGACCTCTGTCCCCATCATGGACATCCTGTCTGTTCTGTACATTTTGCTGGTTTTTCTTATTGAGAAGTATATCTTCAAACTCAATTTTGATGCTAACACCAGATAATTGAACCAGGTCCCCACTAGGGAAATGGGCCGCAGGATGAAGGTCACATTCAGAACCCATCCTTCCAGGGAGGAAGTGATTGAGCTTTCAGGGGTAACAATGGCTAAGCTCCTGACAGCGTACCACATTCCCGTCTCAGGCTTAGTGTCCCTGCCTCGGTGCCAGGAGAACTGATCTGTGAATGATCCAGCATTTGGGTTTTCTTAGCTAAGGAGTCTCTGAGTCTGATTCACTGGTTCTGAGTCTGGAAATGCTGAGTTTCATAATACCTTTTGTGATTTTTCTTCCTTTTTTTTTTTTTTTCCTAAACTACCTGGAGTAGGTTCTATTATGAAAATGTTGGCCCATGTAGGTGGACATTTCTGTTCTTTTTATTTCTTATATTGAATTAAAAAGTGGCATTCTGTTTTTCCTGACTCTAGCATACTTTGGGCCGCAGATGAGATTCAAATGCCCATGTTGGGCAAAAATCATTAGGCCCTGGATAGTGGTGGATTTTCCAAAGTTTCCAGGTGGCAGTTTTTTTCAAAGCCATTGAGGGCATGTCTGTGTGATCACCTGGTTTTCTCCAGATGGTATTCTCAGTATTGCTGTCTTTCCCACTTATTTTTCATTTATAATTTCATTACACAGTTGTTAGGATTTAAAGAGGACACACTTTTGTAGGAATCATCTTTCTAGCTTCTTGGTTTTTATACTGCCTTTGATAGCTTCATCACCCCACTCAAGAACCCTTAATACCTTCTTGTTGTCAATTGTAAAAATTAAGACCTCAAACCCTAGAAATCAAAGCTTTCCACAGCATGGCTGTACTTTTCAGCTGTATTCCTAATTCTTACATATCCGCCATAGTGCAATGTTTGTTTTTCTATTTGACTAAAGAATATCTCTGGCCATTGATCATGTTATTTTCTCCACTGTACTACATCTCTGTCCAAAATCTTACCCATAATTCAGATTCCATTTCTTCAATGAAGCCTTTTCTAATGACTTCTGCAGAAATACTTGTTTCATCTTCTGAAATCTCTGCCATTGAGAATATCTATTTTGTTCTGACTTGTAAAAGGATGTTGGTATATGTAGACATCTTTCCAACAACATTGTGGACTTTGGGAGGATAGGGCCATGTCTTATCATTCATTGTGTTTCTTCTTGAATCACTGAATATTGAGCCTTGTATATACATTTGGCTCCAAGACTAGTAGATGCCAACGTAGTAAGTAATTACTCACAATAGATTACTACATATAGAAACAGAAAAAAAAATGGTTTTTTTTTGTTTTAAATATAGATATCTGGAAATTTCAATTGTGCCTCAGGATTAGAGTATGTTTGGATTGAAAGAGCCATCCACACAAATGGTATGAACTCTTCAGCTTCACAACTTGTATGTCTAGAGACAGAACATTTATATTCTTAGGGTAAGACATCCTGCAAGAGCCAAAGTCTAGTGGTAACTTGCGGAGAGAGGAGGTGTGTCCAGTCTTCCACGAGAAGACTGAGTGAGTAGTGGGTGGGGACCTTCAGAAAAGTTGAAAGAACAGAAGTCAGAACTGAGTTCAAAGTTCTGGTTTTTCTAGTCTTGATTTTTGTCACACACTATGTGGGTGACTTTGGAATAAGTCATTTATCTTCTCTCGGGCCTTTGTTTCCTTGTTTAAAAATTGGGCCATGAGCTGAGTATGGTGTGCATGCCTATAATCTCAGGCAGGAGGATTGAAAATTCAAGACTCACTCAAGTAATTTAGTGAGGCCCTAAGCAAATTAGTGAGAACCTTTCTCGAAGAATAAAAAGGACCAGGGTAAAGCATCCCTGGGTCCTGGGTTCAATGCCTGGTACCAAAATCAATCAATCAATAAATTGGGCCATGATAATGTTCTTGTTTCATTGATTGCTGATAGCTCCAGTGAAGTTATGGACACCTTAGAAGTGAAGGTGGGGAAATTAGGGATAGAGGTTAGTGGGGGAAAAGAAAGACAAAAGGTTGTGTGTGTGTGTGTGTGTGTGTGTGTGTGTAAGAGAGAGTGAAAGAGAAAGGAAAAGGGAGAGAGAAAATGAAATGTGGGATAACAAATGGCACAACGGAACCAGAAACTAGACTACAGGCACTGTGGGTGGAGGAACCCTCCTTCACCTGAAAGATATAAGGAAGCCATTTTTAATTTTAATTTAATTTTATATTTTTGATATGGGGGACAGAAACCAGGGGCACTTAACTACTGAGCCACGTTCCTAGCCTTTTTAATTTTTATTTAGAGACAGGCTCTCACTAGGTTGTCTAGGGTCTCTCTAAGTTGCTGAGGTGTCCTTGAATTTGCAATCCTCCTGCCTCAGCCTCCTGAGTCGCTGGAATTATAGGATTGCGGCACCATGCCTGACTATCAGGGAGCCATTCTCAAAATGTTTCTCAGGGCTGTAGCAGAGACTGCAATTCACTTGCCAAATTCCTATCCCCCCTTCTTCTTCACTATCAAAATCCTACATTGTTAGGCACAGCCACCTTGGGAAGCCCAAGTGCTTTTTTTTCTGTGTTTCAGGGGGTCGGGGGTGGTGGGGGAAGCACTTGCATGATGTAGGCATTCTGTAAATCTTGGCAGAACAATTGCTGTTGAAAGAGTGATTGTGAACCCTTGTAAAAAATCACAGTTTGGAGCAGAGCTTGGTGGATAGCAAGATACTGAGGTCTCTTTTTGCCTTGGGAATGAATAGATTTCTTTTAACCATTTTTTCCTCCTTCCTTCCTTCCTTCCTTCCTTCCTTCCTTCCTTCCTTCCTTCCTTCCTTCCTTCCTTCCTTCCTTCTTTCCTGTAGTCAGCTTTTTGTCACTGTGACAAAAGACCTGATAAGAACAACTTAGAGGAGGAATCGTTTATTTGGCTCAGATTTTAGAGGTTCAGTCCATGTTTGGCCAGACTCCATAGCTCTGGATCTTAGGTGAGGCAGAACATCAAGGCAGAAGGGTGTGGTGGAGAAGAACTGCCAGGAAGAAGGGTGGGGTGGAGAGAGAACAAAATATAAACCCTAAAGGCACAACTCCAGTGACCTACTTCTCCCAGCCACACCCTCTCTGTCTATAGTTATCACCCAATTAATCCATTCAAGTGGATTAATGAGCTGATTATGTTAAGACTCTCATAACCCAATCATTCCAACTCTGAACATTCTTTTATTGTCTCACACATGAGCTTTTGGGGGACACATCACTTATTCCTTCCTTCCTTCTCATAGTCATGGAGTCAGTATTGCTACAGAGCAGAAATTGAGGCTAGGATCTTTAGAAGGGTCTGAGTTCATCCTGCGAGGCGAGCCCAGGCCAGCACATTTCCAATCTCCATTGGTATCTGTGATCATTGATGCTGCAGCCTCTTTCCACTTCCTCATTCTGGTGATGAATTTTCATCATGCAGCTTCCCAAATGAAGAAATGCTTTTAACCACCAAGGTACAGTCTCCTTCCTGTGGTCCTGCTTTGTACCAGCCAGGCCCAGAACAGGGCAGGACATTTTCTCCTCATTATCACCTCATCACTCAGTTCCCCTTGTCTGAGCAGGTCATTAGGTGGGGCTGGGAGCCCAGTGCAGGGACTGAAGTGCTAATGAGGAGAAAGTGTTCAAGCGTGGACCCTGCCCTCTCACTCAGACCCCAGTGAAAATGGTAACACCATGAGCTCATCTTTCTTCTTACTGCCGAGTTCAAATGGATTTTAATGATGCTATTTTCTGGGGTGAGTAGAATCTAGAGTGCTGTAGTCCTCAGCACTAAACTGTCCCAGGGGGAGGGAAATTAATCAAATAGTAGGTTGGTACAGAAGGTTCATCTCTTTATAAAAGGAAAGACATAATTTATGTTGTAGGAAATGTTTTAGAGAGCAAAGCATAGCAATCAATTTGTTATAAAAATTAAGTTTCTGTTGAACAAACATCATTTGGAGCACCTGCTATGTGTGGAGCTTTGGGCTGGGTGGAAGGAATACAAATAATATTGAACATTTATTAAACTTTTTTTTACAAACAGGATTTGTGGGCTTAGAGCCTTTGTGGTGGGTTCTACTTTGTTGACGTAGCTAAGCTGGAACTGTTTCCCAGATTCCTTCCTGGTGTGGTTTTGGGTTAGGGCTGACTACTAGAGAAATCTGCACAGGATTGGCAAGGCAGCATGGAAGTAGCAGCAAGTCACTCTAAAGGTCAGGCCAGGGGACCAGGTTGCTGCTGCAGCTCATGTGTGTCCCCAAGGATCTGCTGCTCACCTGCTGGGCCTGCAGATTTTCCAGATCCTGCAGAATCTCTTCCTTCAGCCACCTGAACCAGAAGCACACATGATTTGGGGTGAGGCAACCTGTGTTTTAAAGGTAGAGGTGATGAGAGACAAGTGTGGGTTCATGCTTGTTACTTATGGATTCCAAGTTTTTCTTTATCTCACCACATGATATCCAGCCTTTCCCCTGACTTCTGGTCCTGTAACCTACAGCAACTCCAAGCCCATTGCCAGATACAGAGCCAACAGCCTTCCACCAACTTCTTTACCAGCTTCCATTGTGGTGCTTGTTAACGGCTGTTCCAGATCATTCTGCTTTCCCCTTGTGGACTTCTACTTCACTAATTTCCCCTGAAGTTGCATATGGATTAATCAATATAATAAATCCCTTATCACTCCTATATAGCATTGGATTTGGGACTGGCAGAGGTGCGATGGTCACAAGGTGACTAGTTGTGAGGGATTGAAGGATAGTCAGGGAGTTGATATTGGAGAAAAGGCAACCAACCCATGGTATGTGGTGGTGAAAAGGGTGGCAGCACTTTTCTATAGTAATGTGAAAAACAGAAAATGTATCTAATAAACAGGTGGATTTTTGTAAGATTTCCAGAAGAATTGAAAGTGCTTTCTTTTAATAATATATGATAATTTATAGAGAGAAAGAGCTGAGTTTAAAAGGAAACTGATTGTTATGTTCTCAAACACAATTTAGAAGAAATATAGAGGGAACAGAAAAACCCCTCACCAGGATCTCAAGGGAAGAACTAGTCTTAGGGAAAAGATCAAATTTGTGGCATTAAAACATTGCATTAGGATAAAAATAAAAGGGTGTGATTGTAAACCCAATATTAAGAACTTGGAATTATTTAAGTGTGCATTTTATGAATACCAGGTAAACCATAGTACTTCTAAGAATCTTTGTGGAGTGCCTCAAACATTTTTTTATTGGACAGCAGATTGTCTAAGGCACTTTGTCTCAAAACAGCGGGTCACAGGCAGAAGATAAAGAGGGGACTATCTCAGAAAGAAATGTGGATGTGGCATATGCCCAGCAAAATGGTATAGAGCCTAGAATATACTTAAAAAACATTTTTAAAAAGAATTGAATTACTTGAATTGAAATTCACAGAGATGATGCAAGATGAAAAGAGGTCAACTGGGTTTTTAAATTTCCAAGGCAGGAAGTAGGCTCAGAAAGCTACTCAGCTGTAGACCCAAACCACTTCTGATGGAAAAGGAAGGTGAGAGTATGGAGCTCAGAGCCCCGGTTCAGAGACAAGAGTGATCTAAAGTACCTGCATGTACATCCTGGCTTTTTCCAGCAACAGGTGCTTTCTAGGATGATCCAGGAGAGACAATAAGTGGTGCATATTAAGTAACCTTAAAGGCAGCCTTCAAACAATGAGGACCAGGAGTGAGAGACAACCAGTTTCCATGTTCCTTGGTAAGCATGAGCTTCATGGTTGCCAGAAGACTTCATTCGGTGGGTGTGAATCACAGTTGTGATAGTAGTACCCCCCTAATTGACATTACTGACTTTCTTCATTTTACTCTCTTTTACTCTTTTTTTAAAAATTTGTGCTTTCTAAGGATGACCCTCCAAATAAACCACCTACACCCAATGCCTGTCTCAGGGCTTGCTTTTGGAGGAATTTACATTAAGATCAAGAGGAAATTTTTATTAATGTAGAAGAAGGAGATGGAGAAGCAGGGTAGAGGGGTAGGTTAGGAGAGTCAATGCAGAATGAATTCTTAAAAAATCATGTTATGGGCTGGGGATGTGGCTCAAGTGGTAGCACGCTTGCCTGGCATGCGTGCGGTGCTGGGTTCAAACCTCAGCACCACATACAAATAAAATAAAGATGTTGTGTCCGCCGAAAACTAAAAAAAATAAATTGCCCCAGTCTGGCTGGGCACAATTCAGGAGCCACTTGTCAAAAGAACTTTATTTTTAGAACCACACACGCCAAACAAAACAGCTCCTCAGGAAAACCTTCAGAGCCCAACTGCCACCACCGGCTTCCCACAAGCCTCTCTCACCACCACAAGCTTCTCCACCTCCCACAATCCTCCTGCTCTTGAGGCCGATTGGCTGGGTCACGTGGGCGGAGCCAAAAAAGTCCCCCAATGAGCAGCTCCGTGGTCTGAAAGGGCAGGGAAACAGCCCAATGAGCATCACCGCAGAGGAGCCAATCAGCTAGATGTTGCTGGGGCCGCTGTGAGCCAATCATCAGCTAGCAGTCTGAAAGTTTGCTGGGGCCCCTTCGGCTGTGGCTCTCAACATCTCCCCCTCTCTGTTTAAACAACAAGCATGTGGCTTAGGGACCATGCCTGCCTTAGGTTGTCCAATAGTACATATGGTTCTTACCCATTATCAGATGAGCTGACCTCAAGGCGTCAGCCTCCTGTCTTAGGTTGGTACCATTGCAATTGGATCTTACCCATCACTGACTACCGGTCCGGTCCAGTATACAGCCACACCTGTGGAGAGGTCTTTGTACCAGCGGGGGGGTGAGGTTCTTTGCCTCACCTCTGTTGGCCCCCAAATTTTAGCTGAGCGATCATGACAAGCAGAAGGGAGGAAGATACACCAAGCCAATTGACGGCTCCTTTTGGAAAAATTGTACCACTGATGACATCATCAGCAAAAATACCCCAACACTACCACAAGTCGCTGCACCAACAGATAGTTCACAATGCATACAGGTGAGTTCACAATGCATACAAGTGATACATAGTCCAGGCAAGTTCTGCAAGCAGTTCAGTGATGGCTATTGCAGAAGCTGTAGATTGGTTTTATCTTTGTCTTCACCGGCACTGGGATGAAGATAGGAATTCTGGCAATAATGGCTAAAGAAAAAATTATGTAACATTCCAGAAGGCACTAAAAGAAAACAATTTTCTTAACAATTTACATTATCTTGAAGAGAATTATTAAATATAATGAAAAGGAAAGGTGAAAATAAACAAACAGATCTGTTAACCTCCTTTTTTGTACACATATTAAAACAATCCTCAACAGTGTTTACCCAATTTAAATTAAAACATTTAAATCACGTGAAAAAAATATTTGGATCCATTTTTTCATGAGTGCTCATCATATATGATATATGGACATACGTACATACAAACATACAACATAAAACACAAGTGTGCACACAACACATAACATTATAGTAAAGGCCTTATAACTTTTTACAGGTGAAATCTCCATTGCAATGTTTAAAAACTCTATAGTCAAAAAATAGAACTGATCAGCAAAACATTAACCTAGGTCTGTATGAGCTCAAAAAACAAAATAGAACTTCATGATGTGGGAAAGGGCAATAATAAAATAGATATTGAAAAAAGCACCCTGGTTCTGTTGCAGATGTAAGAATAGCCAAACTGGAGTTCTGGATATCAGCTGTTATGGATTTGAGCCAAATCATCTTCTTTTTGGTCTGTAGAAATCGCTTTAGTTAATCTCTCTGGAATCCAATTCAGCTGCTGTTCTCCTGTGGAAACACACAAACAGACCCCCGACTCCAGACAATTACTGGGTCAGGACCTTTCCATTGTCCTGTTAGAATATCCTTCCAAAGTACCTTGGGCTTATTAAAAATTCTCTCTCTCTCCTAAAAAAATCATGTTATGTTTGTATATAAATACACCACAGGGAACTTTACCTTTGTGCATAAATAAAAAGAACCAATGAAATATAAACAAATAGACCAGCCTAAGTCTAGTAGAGTAGAGGAAGGAGAAGTGGGAGGGGAAAAAGGGAGGGTGGATCATATACTGAAATCGATTTCCATGCATATATGAGTTTGTTGGGATGAACCCAACCAACTACTGTGTATAGCTACAGAGCTCTAATAAAAAAATCAGTATGAAAATGCATTTTAACACAAGGAACAAAATGAAAATAAAGTTTTTAAAAGGCCAAAAAAAAAAAAAAGAAAGAAAGAAATGATTGCTTCTGATGAGAATGTGTGTAGACAAATCTGAGGAGGGTTCTCTTGGATAAAGAAGCATTTGCCACACTAGCAGGGTGAATGGGATGGGTATTTGCAAGACAGTTACAACATGTGTCCATGTCTGGAATTGAGAAATGGGATGCAGAATTTAGAGAGCTGCTAGTGGTCTGTATTGCTACCCAATCTAAAGCCTGCATATTGAACAGAGAGATATGCCTCTTTCTGGGAATGTAGCTTGGTGAGCAAATCATACATTTGTCTGAATTTTATAAAGGTGCCAAGGTGAAATGGGCACCCCTTCCTCCAGGAGACGTAGCCCATTACTGTAATCAGGCTTGGCAAATGGAGATGGGTTGGATTTTAGCTTTCTCATGAACAAGTTCCTTTGTGTAGTATGAGGAGAGAGACTGGTCAGTAGGCTGAACTGATATGAGATGGGTTCGTGGGTCATGCTAAAAGAATACCCTGTAGGCGATGGGGATCTGTTAAAATGTTGTAAGGAAAGGAAGATTTTTTAAAGAAGATTGTTTTGTCTGATGAGGGTGGAGGAGCTTTGGTTTGAGTTTGATCCTGAAGGCAGTAGTGGTGAGGTCTTGAAATGAACAATGTCTTTGGGAATGGGGAGCAATGGGCTTATTTTATAGAAATGGGGAAGTTACAGTAGACAGGCCTTAGTGACAGATGTAGGGTTAGAAAGAAATATAGCACACATTTTGAGCAAGTGCTGGTCACTTAGAATTCCCTCAGGTCTCTGTGTTGCCCAGTTCCTGGCAGTTAGTTAATCCTGCCTCATAGGCTAGAGTTAAAAGTGATATATGAAGTACTTATCAGCCTTCCACTGATCCACAATGGACACACACGTAAATGGAAAATCATTTCAGGTGGGCCATTCTGATTTTTTATCACAACATAGTCTGATTGTCCTAAGTAATCAGGAGGCCTCAGGATGGTAGCTGATTTTTAATTGGGAGGACTGGTTGGATGAGTTAGGTCACTGAGGAAACGTGAGGGGTGGGAGGGTCTGTGTTGAGGCAAGAGTGATATATCTTAAGGTCACTAAAGGAGAGAGTTGTTAGACTTTCCTGGAAATAAAAGCATTCAAAGCTGTGTGTATGCCTGTAATCCCAGGGGCTCCAGAGGCTGAGGCAGGAGGATCAAAAGTTTGAGGCCAGTCTCAGCAATTTACCAAGGCCCTAAGCAACTCAGTGAGACCCTGTCTCAAAATTAAAAAATAAATAAATAAATAAAATAAAAACAAGGACTGGGGATGTGGCTTAGTGGTCAAGCACCCCTGGGTTTAATCCCTGGTACAAAAATATCTCTCTATATATAGCATTCAGGGCAACAGAAACAGTCGCTGCCCTGCTTTCATTGACACCCACTCAGTGTCCTGGCCTGTGCTGGTGCTGTGAGAGGAGTGACAGTGAGTCAAGACAGTCTGCTCCTGGAAACCCACAGTGGGATTGGTGAGATGAGGCGCATCCAGAGGAAAGAATCAAATAATCAGGAGAGGGAGATGCTGCTGTGGGATGCGGCGAGGAGGAAATCACAGAGCGGAAGAGCTGGGTTTAAGATTCCCCTGGTGAGTGAAGCCGAGGACACTCACTGGGACTCACTGTACTCCAGCAGGAAAACCAAGCTCAATGACAAATCACAGGCAAATAGAAAATAGTCTAAGCCTGATGTGCATTTCCCCCAGCGAAGAATTTGAAAGGAACACGAATCCCATGCAAATCAGGCAGGACAATTTTTTCCAGGCTAGACTGGTTATTTGAAATTTCCTCCATGTCATCTCCAAATTTACACTCCTAGATACTCAAGTGATAAATAGCTCCACGGATCAGTGGCGGAAGGGGTACTAGTGCTGGGGAATGAGAAAGGGTTTAGAGAGGAGAACTAATAATTTTTAATGTATCTTTTATCCCTGTATCCCATCACCAGTTCTTCACCAACATATACGTGTGCACAACACAGACACACGTACATGTAATCACACACTCACCCCCCAACTCCTGCACAAAGCTCCAGCCACAAGATCACAGAGAGCGCCTGAACTCCCTCCCTCAGGTCAGAGGCACTTTATAGGAAGGCATGGAAAGGCAGATTTCCCCGGAGATGGGGGTGTTTCCTGATTGGATGTTGAGTGAAAGCGTCTCCAGGATCTGTAATCTATGTGCTTATTTTATTTAATGCCTGGATGTATGGCTGTGTCAGCGCTAACTTTCCTCACTTGGGTTGTCTCTCAGCCTCCTCCCCACTCCTGTGAACATCTGAACATCCGGCTCCCCAGTGCTATGGAGGCTATTAAATTAGTTTCGACAGCAGGTGGGCAGTAAAGAAATTGGAAAACAGCAGCTGATTTAAGTCACAGTGCATTGTGGACTCCTGTGAAGGGGCTATGAGATATAGACTCTCTTATTCAGCAAGGGATCATCTCCCCAGCCCTATAGCCCCAGAAACACTAGCTCCAAGCAGGCACAAGTGGAAGACAGAGGACTGCCAAGCTCCCTTAGCAATCCCTCCAGCAAGTCTCCAAGGGAGGGAGCCAGCCTGGGAAGGTGCTCCTGGGCAGTGTGTGTGTGTGTGTGTGTGTGTGTGTGTGCGTGCACACACACAGGAATGATTTCAGAGTGTTTATATTAGTATGTTTGTTTCTTATTAGTGTAAAAATTAAGGTGCTTGCATATTGAAAGAATGTAGATGTTTCTCAGTAAAGTTGGAAGAAAGGAAATAATAAAAGGAGCCCACACTTGTTGAGTAGGCTCACTTTCCGGGTGCCCTACTGAATCCCACTATGTTTACATGTGAAGTTTATTCAGTTTTCCTAACAACCCCAGGTGGTAAGCACTGTAATTTACATGCATTTACAGAGGAGGAGACCAAGGCATAGAGAAGACACTATCAGTATTTGAAGCTTGGCAACCTCACTCCAGATCTTGTCCTCTTCACTGCTATTTGGCTAAAGAGGGGGAGGGCAGAGAACAGGCAATAAGAGTGCTAAGGCGAGCCACTGCAAACAGGCAGGGGACAATCCAATCGTGTCCTGGGCTTGAGGCAAGTACTAAAGCAGACCTAGAAAGTGCAGTGGAGCTGAATGAGGAGAACTGCTACTACTTTTAGGTCTTTGACTCAGATGCTTGATGGAGATCAGGGTTTGCTGGCTCTGCAAAAATGATTCTGCCCTAAGCTCTCCTTTCTGCTTTCTGAAGATAGATTATTTGGATTAGTGGGTGGGGAGAGAAGATAATTTTCCCAGCTCCTTAGAATGGTTGGCCTGGAAGCAGATGGAATTGAACCAGAAGCTGCTGCAGGACAGGGAGCAGCAGTAGGGGCTGCGATGAGCCAGGTGTAATTCCTGTTATTGTCATCATTGACCTTTCTGACAGGGGTCCTGTTCCTATGGCAGATCCCGTAATGGTGGTAAAGCTGCTGGGAGTGTACTGCATTCCTGGACGCTGGGCACTGGTCTAAGTCTTTCACCATTGTTACCCACTTCATCTAGATAGTAGCCCTGTGAGACAGGCATTGTTAGGATTCCTCAAGGAAACTGAGGCACAGGGAGGTCCAGACTTGCCCAATTCACCTAGACAGAGAGAAGCAGAGCTAGGTTTTTTTTTTTTTTTTTTTTTTTTTTTTTTTTTTTTTTTTTTTTTTCAGAGCTAGGTTTTGACTAGGGAAGTCTGGCACTGGAGTCCAAACCTGTACCACAGGTCACCTTCCGGGAGCTTGCCTCCTGAGAGATGTCACGGATGCTGGTGAGCGCAAAGTCCTTGCATCTGTCTGAAGAGCCATGCATATGAGTAAAGGAGAGGAAACATTTGTTCTGCATGTAGGTCAACAAGAAGAATATTGCCACAGCAGGCTTGACAGATGTGTGGAGGGTTGCAGTGGAGCTTTCTGTGGTCTCTGGGGACTCTCAAGTGTGAGTAGTCTTTGCTTTCTATCATAGTCTAATCCACTTCTTTCAAGATTCTACTCTGGTGGCTATCACAGGAAATAACTTTCTTTAGGCCAAATGGGTGGCCCGTATTGCCAATATGGAGCAGTGGCTTTTATAGACCTGTAAATACACCATCCAATCCCTGGCCTCTGTCCTGCTGGGGAATTCATTAGTGCCGCAATCTGGCTGGGCACAAATAACCGAGCTCACAAGCCACTTGTAGGTTCAAATAGGAACTGCTTTATTGCCAGAACCCAACGGGAACTCTCCAGAACTCCATGGAAACTCTGCGAGAACCAACGGGAACTCAACTCAACTCCTCGAGAACTCAAAAGTAGCGGGCACCCAAGGTAGCAGGAGCCGCCTTATTGCCGGACAGTAAAGGTTTATATACACAACTGAATACACAGCTTGTTTCAATTTAGCATCATCCAGTTACAGCAGTCAGTCATTATCTTAATAATTATACACAGATTAACTTAATTATCATCATCTTAATGGCTCACTGGCGTTACTTCTCAACCACTCCTTCTGGCAAAATGCTAGGCACCATCCTGACTTGGCTGTGGCTCTCAACACATTAGCATACAGAAACCTGTGAAGCTGAATGGCCAGTCCCACCTTGATCTATGCTGCCGGAGGCAATGAGCTTACCTCCAAGGGTGAGGAGGACCCAGTGTCACATCCCACGATTCAAGTTCCCTGATTCACCAGGGGAGAAAAAAAGAAGTGTATTAAGCAAATACTCTGGAGAGAGGAACAGAGGGACAGGCTCACCTAAGCCAGAGCTTAGGACAATCTTGCTGTAGGTGGAAATATGCCACCATGCCATTTTCCACAAGAAGGAAGGGAATTAAAATGAGTGCTTCTTGGATTTCTTTTCAGGCTAGGAATCATGCATGCATTACCTCATACAATCTTCTCAACTTGGATGTGAGAATGGTATTTTGTGGTTCACATTTTACACAAAAGGAAACTTTTGTGTAAAAAGTTAAGAAACATCCAAAGATGCCCAGCTAGATGGGCAGAGCTAGGATTTAAGATCAGTTTAGATTGCCTTTAAAGCTCACAATTGACTACAGTTGCTAACCCAGTGCAACCTAATGAACTGTATTTGCAGGTAAACCAGCACCCCCACTGCTGATTAGTCAGCACACCTGCCAATCTGTGTAGGTGGTCTAGCTGGTGGATGTGATGGCACAGGATAGGAGATAGTAGAGAGAAACCAATAATGCTCACTTTGAAAAGACAGCATTATGGGCAAAGATGAGAGAATCCTGCAGGGATTTGGTTTAGGATAGAAGTCTAGAGAGGCATGTCCACCATGGTCTGAAAGGTTTGAAAATTTTCTTGGTGGCACTTTGGAGAGGCATTTGTCCTGAGAAGAGAAGATGAAGGATAACTCCAGTGGAGTTAAGGCAGAGTCTAAAGGGAAAATATGCTTTTCAGTGCAAAGGTAATTACCCTAGATCATGTGATCTCCTTTCCTAAATCCTTTAAATAAAAAGTAAAATGCCTATTAATGGAGGAGGGTGGATGCTGAGGGTTGTGTGACCCAGCTGGTCTCCCCAGCCCCAGCTGGGAGTTGTGTAACACATGTGCTCTAACCCAGACTTTCTGGGTCAGACCTAGAGGTGATTCCAGGTCTCTGTGACTTTGATGCTCACTGAGATTGCTGTCCACTTCTAGGAGTTTTAAACCTTCTCCAACTTTAGGTTGGTGTGGAATTGTGGAGTTCTTCAAAGCCATTTCTAGTCAATCACTTGGCCATTCTGCTAACTAGTTCTTCTTAATCTAGGGTTCGTGGCTGGCTTCAATATCCGAGGGAACCCTGTAAAACTGAAGGTAAAATTCTGTGTATATGTGTGTTTTTGTGGAGGGAGGATCCATAATAGTCAGATTCACAGAGAGATCTATGATTAAAACATTATGATTAAAAACATCTATGATTAAAAATATTATGATTAAAAATATTATGATTAGAAACATTATGATTAAACATCTATGATTAAATATTTGTGTTTTGGCAACTTCTCTGAGCCCATGTTAGAGCTGTACAGGTAAAAGAGGCTCATTATAGACAGATAGATTAGTAGAAAAAAAGGTTTTGATTTTTGGGTATGCATGCAAGTGGAGGTGTGTATGTGTATTGGTGTGTTTGGTGGAGTATAAAATGATACTACCCAGAGAAACCATTCAAGGCGTTCATAACATTTAGCTCAAATTATTTAATAAAAAATCATATACAGTAGAAAACAACCTAATTAAAAAATAAGTAAAACCCATGAACTGACATTTCACTGAAGAAGATATACAGATGGCAATAAGCATATGAAAAGATATTCAGCATCATTAGCCATTAGGGAAATGCAAATTAAAACCACAATGAAATATCACTATACATTTATCACAATGACTGAAACATAAAGTAGTAACTGGTGAGAATAAAGAGGAAACTGGTCAAAAATACTTTATTGGGGAATGGGGGAAATGTAAACTGGTATGGCCATTTCTTTTTTAAAAAATTTGTTCTTTTTAGTTATGACATGTAAAATGTATTTACATGACAGTAGAATGTATTTTGATATATCATACATATATGGAAAATAACTTCCCATTTTTTGATTGTACATGATGTGGAGTTAAACTGGTTGTATCTCGCTATGAACATAGGAAAGTTATGTCCGATTCATTCTATGGTTAATAGCCATTTTCAAAACTTTTTAAAAATACAACTAAATATGCATCTACTGTATTACCAAACAATTTCATGTCCTCTTGTGCATTATCACAGTGAAATAAAACTTACATTTATACAAAAAAGTGTACTTGAATGTTAATAGCAGCTTTAATCATAATAGCTCCCAACTAGAAGGAATCCAGATGTCTCCCAATAGGGGAATGATTAAACAAATCTTGATACATCCATATTATGGAATATAACTCATAAATTAAAAAATGAACTACTGATTAAGACAATGGCTTGCATGAAACTTTAGGAACTTAGTCATTGAGTGAGAAAAGTCAATCTTAAAGGTTACATTCTTTATGATTCCATGTACAAAACATTCTTGAAATGACAAAACTTTAGAAATGGAGAACAGATTAGTGACTGCCAGGAGAGTTAAAGCAGGGTGTGTGTGTGTGACTGTAAAGGACACCATGACAATCTGTGGTGATGGAAATATGACTGTATGCTGATAGGATCACTGCCAAGATCCTGGATGTGAGCTAGGTGTGGTAGTGCATGCCTGTCATCCCAGCTACTTGGGAGGTTGAGGCAGGAAGATCTCCAGTTTTGGGACCCCCACCTCAAAAACTTCTAAAAGAACCTGGTTGTGATAATGTAATTTGTAAGACATACCATTGGGGAAATTGGATAAAGTGTGGACAGGATCTCTTGGTATTGTTTCTAACAACTGCATGTGAATCTACAATTATCTCAAAATAAAAAGTTTTTTAAAGTGTATTATTCACCTCCAAATAAGAAAGACTTACCACCACTGGAGGTATTCCAAAGAATATGCTCTATAAGGAGAGTTTCAAAGTGACTGTGGCAGGGATGGCAAAACAGGACAGCACACAGTCTCCCCAAGGACTCTTGGGAAGAAATACAAATTACCTGGATGAGGCAGCTCTGACCTGATACATCCAGGTGATTTGTCAGCCCCATTACCTTAGCCCATGACCGTAGTATGACTCTTTGTAACTGAGCAGAATGAGGCTCTACGGGATCTTATAGTGTTTCAACTCACTACCTTCTAGCAGTTGAATTCATTTGTGATCCTGTCTACCTGGAGTTAGAGTCAGATCTCATAAGTAAAGGGCTCAGTCCCACAAGACTGCCCCCACTTCAAATGCCAATTCCAAGTCCAAGTTTCCCATACGTCTGACTATAATTTGGCGATTCTTTGAATTCAATAATTTTCTAGAGCAGTTTATAGAACTCAGGAAAACCCTTACATTTACTGGTTTGTTTTAAAGGACCTAACTTAATAACAGCCAGATGGAAGAGAGGAAGGGTCTTCAGACTTTAAAACTATGGTGCCTCCAGCATATTCTGTATAGGTTTGCACAAAAGCCCACCTGGGAAGAAGAACTGGAAGGAAGCAAAAGAGGGAAGGAAACCAATAGGGTCTTTTATTTTTTTTTCTGAGCCTAAGTTTTAAGCTGGCGGTTTGAATCACAGAAAAATGAAAGAACAGCTATGTCACAGAATCTTCCTGAACTAGAAGAAAAAGGGGCGATTTTTCAGAATCTTTGTGAAGATGTCACAAAGGCACAGTAGTTCCTTTGGCCTCTACCAGAAACTTCTTGGAAGTCACAAAATTATCTTGGGCCCCCACCCACTCTTCCCCCGCACCATGTCAGCACCCGTTCCATGTCCTAAGGAGAGAGCACATATGGACTTGCTGAGAGTGTTTGCTGGCCCGGCAAATCTGTATTCAGCCTGCTTCTTCCTTCCAGGATGGCCTCTGGGGCCATACCCGGGTACCACAGGATGCTTGCTGCTGCCTATCAGTCTGGGACAGAGAGGACAGAGACAGAATCCTTGGAGTAGCAACCTCCAGAATCCCTCTACTGCATGCTTCTCTGTTTCTAGTGAAAGAGAACTTGGTAGAACAAATAAGCAGGATCACAATGTAAAAGAATAGGAGCGATCAGTTAAAAACAAAATGATAGCAATGCAGCAATCCTAAAAAAAAAGCTGAAACAAAAGGAGAAATGATTAGTAATGTAACTAGAATGATTGACACAAGAGCTGCAACTGGAAAACCATGGATTTATAATTTTATCAATTTTTACACACTAGTCACTATGCTAAGAATTTCATATGGAAGATGTCCTTTAGTCGATTCAGCAAAGCCACAAGGTAATGTTATTTCCACTTGACACATAAGAAATGAAAACACAGGTCTGGGGCTGTGGCTCAGTGGTAGAGCACTTGCCTCACATGTGTGAAGCACTGGGTTCAATTCTCAGAATCACATAAAAAAGCAAACAAATAAAAAATAAACATAAAAAAAAGAAATGAAGACACACAATTAAGTCACTTCTTAAAGTGTAATATAGGAGGGAGACACAGTCCAAATACAGGTGAGGTTAATTCCAAAGCCCACTCTCAACACATTCTGCTGACAACTCAAAACAATATTGGAAATGCCAGATAACAAACTGTCCTCTTTACAGATATAGCAGTAGAAGCTTTGTGATTTTTCTAAGTGTTTCATGACTTCTCAGAATGCTGTTAAGTGCATTTCATGAACTCCAGTAGTTATGGTTTAGATCTAGAATGTGCCCCAAAAACTCATGTGTTGAAGGCTTGGTCTGTTCAGCAAGCTATGTTCAGCGATAGGTCTTTTAGTAAACTATTTGATCATGAAGGCTCTAACCTCACCAGTGAATTCATCATTTGATTGATTAATAATTTGAATGAACTATCTTGCCCTTCCTTCAAGATGTTTCTGCCTTGGAGCCAGCCAACCAAGGGCCACAACCTTGGCAACCATGAGCCCAAATAAACCTTTCCTCCTCCAAGTCTTTTGGTCACAGCAACAAAAAGCTGACTAACATACTAGAGATCTGCAAATTTAAATTAGTGAATACAAACTCGAGTTACCCCTAGTAACTAAGTGAGTTACTATTAAGGAGTCCTTTCAGTCATGTAAATACTGAAAGTCTCTGGAACTGAGCAGCCTTTTGAGGATCCAGATGACTTGCATTTTATGTATTTTGAGCCATTGGGGAAGTCTTAGGCACTCCAGATCACCCTTGGAGAAATCTTGAGAAATACTGACATACAGAACCTAATCAGAATTGTGGGACAGATAATTTCCTCTGGTACACACTCTGGTGCACCCCTCAGGATTGGGTGAAGACAATTCTTCAGAAAGCCAAAAGTCTGTAGGAATTTCCTCAGCTAACACACACACACACACACACACACACACACACACACAAAAGAAAAAATACAAGATATAGAGCACCTGAGGGACTAACTTCAGTGATGAGAGAAGTCTCTCTAATTCAGGACCAAGTCTTATGAATCAGTTTAGGTTATCCCTTTCAGGCCCGTTACCTCTGAATTTGCATGCCTGGAAAAGGACTGGGGACAATGCCTCACCAATAAGTTAATTATATTTTTCCCCAGTGCCTGGAGGGACCCTCATGACATACAATAAATGGTTTCAAGCTCTTGTTAGGAGAGGGTTTCAGTAATTAAAGAAAATAGGAATTTTATTCAGATTCAACATTTCCCATTTGTAATTATCCTCTTGAAGTCCCTTTGTAATTATTCTTTTTTTTTAAAAAAAAGATCTTCTGTATTAGCATATTCAATATAAATTGTTTAATTAGGTGATCATTTGCTCATATTAGAGATGAATAAGTTTCCCAAATAACTTTAAAAAAGACTGTCTTTGACTGAGAGTATACTGAAAAAAAAAATAAAAAAAGCAAAGCAAAGCAGGATTATACAGACATTGCCATGTGATGATGCAAATTTTGCATCCATGCTTTAAACCTTTCTGGCATTATATTATAGGCAAACACCAAAATGACCACTTTGTATTTTGCCAGCTAGCCTGTCAATCAATCTATTAAGCACCTAAAATGTGCTAGACAATTACTAGGAGCTGGGACAAGGTGGAACAAAGATAGCAAGTATCTTAGCTTTCATGATCTTACAGTTTTGTGGATAGACAAATATTAATTAAATATTCATGCCAGTGAGTGTGTACTTCCAAAGTGCAATGAGCACCAGGAAGCAAACTTCTGTAGTTTCAAAAGAGAGTGGCAAAGGAATGAGTGTTTGGAGGGAATTCTCCATAGTTTATATCTTTATAAGACTTAAAGAAGAAGACTTAAATGAAAATTCTTGAACTGAAAAATAAAATTATAAATAAAAATCCCAAACACATAGACCTAACAGAAGAATTAAAGGCTGGAAGAAAGAATAAATGAACTAGAAGATAGACTGATAAAAATTCTGAACAAAGAGAAAAGAGACTGAAAACAAAAAACAGTGCTAAATGATCTATGGAAGTATAACGAAAGACCCAACATTCATGTATCAAAATCCTGGGGTGGCCTGAAAAGTCTTCAAAGAAATGACGGCTAGAAATTTCCCAAATTTGACACACACCTAGAACTAACAGATTCAAGATGAGCAAACCCTAAGTAGGGTAAATCAAAGCAATCCATATCAAGACATAGTGTAGTCACACTTCTGAAAACTAAAGAAAAAAAATCTTGGAAGTAGTGAGAACTTTACTTACAGGGAAAACAATCTGAATGATTGTTTCCTATAAAAAAAACCATGAAGGCCAGTGAAAGTGGCACAATATTGTTTAAGTATTGAAAGAAAAGAAATGTCAAATCAGAATTCTATACCTGGCAAAAATATTCCTGCAGGAATAAGGGAAAATTAAAACTTTCTCAGATGAAAGAAAACTAAAATAATTTGTAACCAGCAGACATACTCTAAAAAAACATGAAAAGATGTTCTCCAAAGAGAAAGAAAATCATTAGTGAGAAGGGCTTATAAGTTTCTTTCTTACATTGTAGAAGAGACACTTGGTATTTTCTAGGAAACACTTGGGTGTGGTGGCAAGACCCTTCTAGAGGAATTTGGGGTAGGATGAGAAAGGAATCTAAACTGAAACTGAGCCAGGGTGTTCTGTTGCTGAAAGCTAAATCTAGAACCTTTCAGTCAGGTCCTTCTGATAGAAAAAATATTGGAGAGTTGGGCTCTGGGTTCAAGTTACTAATAGGCTGAGAAACTTTCAGCAAATCATGTAAAGCTCTCTGCAATTCAGTTTCAAAACACATAAAGTGGCCCACTTAACAGGGGTGGGTGCAATAAGCTGAAACATGTGGTAGGCATCCCCAAGTTGTTACAGCAGTGCCACCTGGGGACTTACACGCCCTAGTGTTCTATTCCATCCTGCTAACGTGGGGTTACCATTTCCAGTTATCTCATGGTCTAGGATGACTGCTGGAACTGGAGTCCTCTTCTCTGACAGGAAAGTGGGAGGAAAAAGGAAGAGGGGAGGAGTAAAAGGTCACATCCCACCAAAGAGGGATTAGCTCCCTGTAGCCAATATGCATAATTTAATATGCCAAATTTAAGTATGTTAGCTTCAAGGAAGACAGGGAAATGTCATCTTTTAGTTAGCCCATGGTGGAATCCAATAAAACAGGCATCTGTCAGTAAGGAAGGACAGAGGGATTGGGGGAGGTGGGATTGGGTAGTTTACCAGCGAGTTCCATGGGCAAACATCTGGCCTGGATGGGAACAGAAAGCATCAAGGGGTCGACGGTGGGGAGTTGTTCAAGAGGTGAGTTATTTTTCCTGTAGCAACATGGTGTTTTGATTTTTATTCTGTCAGTTGAGCATGAACATATTTTGCCTATAGAAGAGAGTTTTTCAAGGCTCTGTTTGGTCCACTGTGGAAGATGGGAGGTTTATAGGGAGAGCAAACAAGGCGGCTGGCTGCTGGGCACACACAATAAATTACTGCTGGGTTATGGGTAACCGCCAAGTTGGTGTGAGCAGTAATTCTCATTTTTCTTCCTCTTTTATGAACACAAGGCCACAGAAAGTCCTTCACAATGACTGTTGTTTTAGCATCAGGGTTCGGAGTGGCTGACTTGTGGGGAATTTCAGAGTAGAATGTTATTTGCCATTTCTCTTTTCTAGAAGATGAAACTGGGACAAGATACTAATGTGTTAGGTGGGAATTTTCAGTTCTAAGGGCTCAAGATCTTTTTTTACTTCCTTTCCTTTATCCATCATGACCAATTAATAATGTTGGTGACTTTTTTTTTTTTTCAAATGTCTTCTACCTTCCTTCTCTCCTCTCTGGTCACAATGCTAATGAGTCTGGATTACTACTCTAACCCTAACTAGCCTCCCACTCATCTACTCATCCTAAGCTACTCATCCTGCAGAGCAGACAGCTTCCCATCAAATATATTTTTCATTTAAAAAAATATATTTTAGTTGTAGTTGGACACAATACCTTTATTTTATTTCTTTATTTTTATGTGGTGCTGAGGATTGAACCCAGAGCCTTGCACATGTTTGGCGAGCGCTCTACCACTGAGCCACAAACCCAGCCCCATATTTTTCATTTTGTTCTCTACTTGTTCAAAACCCTTCAACTAATTCCTCTATTTACATGCAGTTATCCATTTATTTTTACTTTTTGCAACCTCAGGCATCAAACCAGGGCTTTACACATGCCAGGCAAGTAAGTATTCTTACATTGAGCCACATTCCCTAGCCCCAATTATCCATGTATTAATAGTACTAACAGTAAAAATTTGGGGGTGAAGGTATAAACTACTAAGATATGAGCATTATATTTCTCTGTAAAATGGCATGCCTATGCATTATTTTCATGTTTATTTAAAATAAAGATTAATATTTAATATTTATTCCAAAATAAACAGCATAAATTACTGTCCTGTCTTTCAGGTCACTTATTTCCTATTAACTTTCTGATGTAGGGTGCATGTGCCTCTTCTTGGCAGTTGGGTAGATGTGTGCTTTAACTTTCCATACCATACCCATTCCTTCATTCATCCACTTGTTAATTATTCTAACAAATAGAATGATTTGCTCAGCAGGCCTCACGGTAACTGCTGAATTTATGTTCATATTTCAGTCAAGATGCCATTACTCAAGTTGTTATGGATTGATGTTGGCTCTTCATTTACTTAGCTAAATTCTCTTACTTTCCAAGGCCCAGATCTGGTTTCATCCCTTTACCTCTCCACCAGTCACAGATTGATTCTGCATGTGTACAGCAGTATGATGCAACTGTGTCATCAGAGCTAGTTGAGTGACAGAAACCCAGCTCGTCCTGAGTTAAACCCAAGAGAGGTTATACAGACTTTCATAGCCAAATTGGGTGGAGAGCAGGAATTGACCCTTTGGCTCAGCCTGAGCTATGAGGGTGGCACAAGTAACTGCAGACCCATGGTAGTTAGTATCACCCCCAACCCCCCACCCCTGTTTTTGCCTTCGTGCCCTGGGGAGGGAGGCTGTTTACTCTCAGTATCCCTCATGGGCCTCCCTTTAGTTTGAGTCACCTGAAAGCCAGTCTGCTTTAGAGTAGTTCATGGGGCTCGTCAGTAGGGCTGACCAAAGGCAGGAAGACAATTTGGGGTGAGCCTCTCATTGATAGTTTTGATGTTGATACTGTAAGGTATAGTGGCTAAGGAGGAAGTTGGAGTAGATTATTCAAATCTAAGGAGGACGCTGGACTAGTAAACTAGTTACTGTAGCTTATTAGCTTGGAGATCACCAATAAATTACTTTATTCTTGTGTACCTCCGTTTTCTTATCAGTAAGTTGGGGACAATCTGGTGTATAGTTAAACTTTAATCATCTTCATGGGCACCAACCAATTAGACTAATCACAGCAGATATAGGCCCTAATCTTGGAGCAAAGAGCTGGGAACTCTCAGCTAAGCCTTTGGCTGCCGAAGATGAGGGGATGTAGAGGGTCCTGAGGGAGGGACCTGGGTGACTGAAGTGGTTGAGGACACAATGGGGGTTCAAATTTTGATGTTTACCACCAATAAATATTTCAATATTTTAAGCAACTGATACTGCTACATTTGTGGGACAAACTAAATAGCAGACCTAGGGATGGTCACTGTATTTCACAGGGCGCTTGTCAGGCTTCCGGTTGCTGTTGGGGAAGCTGTACATAGCTCAGCCCCAGGAGCACGATTCGCCCTGGGCCACTGTAGATGTGTGTGGTTATAATGACCATTTCCCCGTGAACAACAGTAAAGTGTCACAAGGAGAGAGTACCTTCTCTAATTGGCAGTACACTGCCTTATGAAATAGTGGAGGGAATGACTGCTGGGAAGATTACAAAGACAACCCACCCCAAGTGCCTAAAGAATGAAGTGCTGCTGACTCAGTACTAGCACACCAAGAAATAGTCATTTATCATGCAACTTCAGACTTGCTATATCACGCTGTTTTCTATATAATGTGAATTAACATTTAAAAAATAATAATTCTAGAGGCTGCGGTGGTGTCTCAGTAGTAGAATGTACACTCAGCAAGCATGAGGCCCTGGATTCAATCCCCAGCACCAATAAAATTAATTTAAAAAATTTGCTTTTCTCTTAAATAATACAAAATTGCAAACATTCAGAGAAATTGTAAGAATGATACATGGAACATCTAGGTGCCCCAAACCTGGATTTTAAATTTAACAGATTGCTCTATTTTTTCTGTCACTTATCCTTTTATCGAATTCATTTTGAAATGCATTTCAAGGTACGTTGAAGGTGTCAGTCAGCTTCACTCTTAGCCAACAACATGCATATTGTTAGAGTTCAGTATTTACTTGTGTTTTTTTTTTTTTTAAGGTAAGATTCACGTACAGGGGCTGGGGATGTGGCTCAAGCGCTAATGCGCTTGCCTGGCATGCACGGGGCACTGGGTTCGATCCTCAGCACCACATAAAAATAAAATAAAGATGTTGTGTCCACTGAAAACTAAAAAATAAATATTGAAAAATTCTCTCTCTCTCTCTCAAAAAAAAATCATGAACAGTGAAATATACAAAGTTCAAGTGTGCCATATGATAGATTTTGACAACTGCATATGACTGTGTAGCCCAAACCCCATCAATGCATAGAATGTTATCATGACCCAGAAAGTTTCCCCATATTACTTTCCAGTCCATGGTCACTACCACAACCCATGGAGGTGACTTGCTGTTCATTAGAATAGTTTCCCCACTATCAATGTGGTTTGCCTGCTCTGAAGCTTTATATGAATGGATTGTTACAGTATTCATTTTTTTTTTTTTGGTTAAACTTCTTTCATTCAACATAATAGTTTTGAGATGTATCCAACGTTATTGAGTGTATTAGTAGGTCTATTCCTATCAGTTGATGAGCAGTATTTCATTGTATGAATATAATGAATTTTTTAAAGCTATTCTTTTGCTGATAGACACCTGGGATGTTTCTGATTTGGAAAACCATTCATTATGAATAAAACGGCTGTCTAAGTCAACAATCCTGTGAACAGAGACAGTTTCATTTTTTTTCCTTCTGAACTTCCTTTCTGTTTCCTAACATTGTGAAAATCAATGTAATTCATCATATTAACAGATTAAGGGAGAAAAACTATTTGAGCATTTCAATAGACACGAAAAAAGCATTTGACAAAATGCAATTTCCATTATGCTAGAATCTCACAGCAAATTAAAAACAGAAGGGAACTACTTCAGTCTGATAAAGAGCATCTTTAAAAACTCCATAATACGCAGTGGTAAAATATCGGTCCTTTCTCCATAAGATCAGAGAAAGACACTTTTGTTATCCCTGGTGTAAGTTCAAATTGATCATAATTGTTAGCATTTTTATATATTTCTATATTTGATTTAATATTACACTGAGGATTTTTTTTGAATGTCCATGAAGGATATTATTCTATAGTGTTCTTTTTTTTTAATTCCTGGAAAGCTTTATCACAAGGTTATAGGAGCCTTATAAAATAAGCTAAGAAACACTTTTTCTTTCTGTAAAGTTTGTGTTTATACTCACATTAGTTTTTCTGTGAATCTTAGAATTCACCAGTGAAACTGGCTTAGTCTGAAGTTTCCTTTGTGAGGACATTTTTTGATGCTGTTCATTTCTTTAATATATACAAAATTATTCATTTCTTTATTTACTTTTACATCATTTTGGTGAGTTTTATTTTCCAAGGAATTTGTACTTGCATCTAAGTTGTAAATTTTTTTGTTGTTCATAGAATTTCTTTTTGTCTTTTAAATGTTATAGGATCAGTGGTGATATGTCTTCCTACACTGTTATTATTTTTATCATTATTTTCAGTACTGGGGACTGAACCTAGAAGTGCTGTACATCCCTAGCCCTTTTTATTTATTTTTAAATTTTGAGATAAGGCTTTGCTAAATAATTGAGGCTAACTTCCAACTTGTGATCCTCTTACCTCAGCCTTGACAGTAACTAGGTCTATAGGTGTGTTCCATTGTGCCCAGCTACACCTTCATTCTTGAGAACAAACAAGTTCGTTCTAGCAGGGGAGTGCAGCTACCCAAATATACTCTACCCAGAAAGGTTATCCTCTTCCACCAAGCCCACAGCTTTGGGAGGGATGTACGTAGAGCAGTGAGGGAGGAAGGGAACACCTGTATAGCTACCCAGATCAGCCAAATCAACCCTGGTGGTCAAGGGGGTGACAGATGTCACAGCCAGATGGCCATCCTACACCTCATTTCTGATACTGGTGATTTGTGTTTGTGAATGTGCAATTGTCCCAGTACCATTTGTTACAACTGTCTTTGCTCCATTGCATTGGTCTCTACCCTGTTTCATTGAGATATTTGTCTATTCTTTCACCTATACCACATTGAGTTAATTACTCTAGCTTTACAGTACGTCTTGACTTCAAGTGGTGCCAGTGGCAGATAACATGGTCATCTATGTAGAAAATTTAAAAGAATCAACAAAGAAAGTTGGTTCTTTTTCTTCAATATGGTGTTGGGTACTTAAGTTCTCCTTAATATAAACTTTAGAATCAGTTTGTTGAAAATTTCTGGGATTTTTATTTGGATTGCATTTAATTTACATATCAAGTTAGGAAGGAATGACATCTTAAAAATGTCTTCCTGGGGTTGTGGTTGTGGCTAAGTGGTAGAGCATTTGCCTAGCATGTGTGAGGCACTGGGTTCAATTCTCAGCACCACAAAAAATAAAAGAATAAATAAATAAAAATGAATAAATAAAAGGTCCATCAACATCTTAAAAAAAATAGAGTCTTCCTGCCCATGTTCCATTTATTAAATTCTTTGATTTCTTTCATCAGTTTTGTAGTTTCATTATATGGAAATGGTACACATTTTGTAAAATTTGTATCAGAGTATTTTACTTTTTGGAGGTGCCAATGTAAATGGTATTATGTTTTAAAATTCAAATTCTACTTGCTCATTGATGGTATTTAGACAAGTGATTGAGGGCTGGGTGTAGCTCAGTGGTCGAGCACAAATACAGGGCTCTGGGTTCAATCCCAGCACCACAACAAAAAACAAAAACAAAACCCAAAATAAAATAAAACAAAAAACAAGAGACAATTGACTTTTGCATTTTAACTTTATATTATGCAAACTTGCTATAACTGCTTATTAGTACCAGCATTTTTTGTTGATTCTTTTAAGTTTTCTACATACATGATCATGGCATCTTCCAACATTTGTTTTTCCCAGTGTGTATACCTTTTATTTCATTTGGTTGTCTTATTGCATTAGTTAAAACTTTCACTGCAATTCTAAAATGCTGGTAAGAGATGACATCCTTGTCTTTTTCTGATCTTAGTGGAAAAGCTTCTGGGTCCTCATCAAGTGTGATATTAGCTGCAGGAGTGTTGTAGACATTCTTCATGAATGTGAGGAAGTTCTCTATTCCAAGTTTTCTGAGAGTTTTTGTCATGAATGAGTGTTTTATTTTGCCGAATGCCTTTTCTTTATCCATGTGATCATGCAACATTTCTCTTTTAGTTTGTTGATTTTTGAGTGCTGAACCAGTCTTGCTTTCCTTGGATAAATCCCACATGGTTATGGTGTTTAATTCTTTTCATACATTGTTGGACTCAATTTGCTGAGAGTTATAGGCTATGGTTTTCTTCTGTTTTCATTTTGATATGAGGGTAACGCTGACTTCATAGAATTAGTTAGGAAGGATTCCTCCTGCTTTTGTCCTCTGAAAGAAGTTGTAAAGTGTCGGTATAATATCTTCTTTAAATATTTAGTAGACTTCACTAGTGAATCTATCAACGCTGGGTGCTTTCTTTTTTGAAGCTTATTAATTATTAATTCAATTTCTTTAATAGATACAGGCCTATTCAAATTGTCTATTTGTTCCTACGTGAGTTTTGGCAGCTTATGTCCTTCAAGGAATTGGTTCATTTTATTTAAGTTATCAAATTTGTGGGCATAGATTCATATATCATCCTTTCACAATATATGAGCATTATCCTTTAAATGTGCATGGGATTTCTAGTGATGTTCTCCTCTGTCAGTGTTTTCTGCTGCTCCACTAAACTCTGTTTGTATTTACTCTGTGTTCACACATCTCTCCTTCTCTCTGATTCTCTCTCTCTCTGTAATCAATTTTGTTTTGTTTTGCCATACTAGGGATTGAACACAGGGGTGCTGTACACTGAGCTACATCCCCAGACCTTTTACTTTTTATTTTGAGACAGGGTGTTGCTAAATTGTGAGGCTGGCTTCAGACTTGGGATCCTCCTGCCTCTGCCGCGTAAGTATCTGGAGTTACTGATATGTGCCACCATGTCTGGACATCTCTCCAATCTTGAAGGCAGTGGTCTGCTCTGTGTTCTCCCCTCTTCTCCAGGTCCAGGAGGAGTTGTTGTTTCACTCTGCTTTGGTTTATTGATTTTTTGTTTGTTTTTGGTATTAGTGATTGAACCCAGAGCACTACCACTGAGCTACATCCCAAGTCCTTTTTAATTTTTATTTTGAAATAGGGTCTTCCTAAGTTACTGAGGCTAGCCTCAAATTTGCAATTCTCCTGCCTCAGTGCCCTGAGTTGTAGAATTACAGACATGCATGCGCCACTGCACCCAGCTGCTTTGTTTTTGACTTGTTATAAGGATGAAGTAGTGACTCCAAAGCTCTTTCCGTGTAGAACCTGAAGCCGGAAATCTGTTCTTTCTTTCTTTTTCTCAGTGGAGCTATTTATTGCTTTTGTTATTATTTTCCAATTTTAATTTTTCTCTGTGTTTCTTTTCATTTACTTCTGCTCTTTATTACCTTTTTTTCAGTCTATTTAATATGGATTTATTTCAGTTTTCTTTTTTAGCCTCTTCTGGTAGAATCTTAGGTCACTGATTTTTTGACAGATTGCATTTCAAAGATGGTCATAGTAATGTCTCTCGTCCCCACCTGCTCTTCTGAGCTTTATTACATTTTATCAACCAAGGTTGAAGCCTAACTTCCCTCCCCTTAGATTTGGGCAACCAGTGATTCACTTGTAACCAATGTAATGCAAGGGAAGGGATGCTGTTTGACTTTCAAGTTAGGTGCAGCTTCTACCTTGGCAAGTATAAGTTTTATGATTGGAACAACATGTGCATATAAGAAGCCCCACTTCCCTGAGACTACAACACTGCCAGAAATCCAGGTTAATGTAGAGAGGCATGTGCAGGGTTCTAGTCAGCAGTCCTGGCTTCCAAGTCCTTCTAGTTAGGAGCCAGACATATGAGTGAGTGCTTGGATGATTCCAGCCATTGGCCCATCTCCAACCTTCAAGTCACTGCACCCTTTACTTTGCATAAGCTGCAGTAGCTCCCAGTTCAGTACCCCGTGTGGTACTTCCCAAGACCTCTCTCCGGAAAAAGATTGCAAAAGACCAAAATTCACCCAAGCAACCCATTCTTCCAAGGATCAGCATTCCTCTCATTTCTACCCAATTTGGTGGTTCATACTGGAGAGTGCATTGGTTTGATAGAAGCTCTTTAGCCATTAATAAAAGAGAAACTTGGCATATAAATGTTAAATTCATGAAATCATTATGTCTACTATATTCACAGAGAGTTCATCTGTTTAATGAGAATCTTTAGTATTTATCTCACTTTAATAAACTTGTTTAGGAATGTTTTCATTTATAAATATACCAGGAGTCTGGCTTTAGGAAGGCCCTGAGGTTCGTCTCTCAGCCCAGGTCTCTAGCAGCTTCCAGACTGAGGAGAAGCCGGGCTTAACTTGCTGCTTCTCTGCCTCTGAGTTCACATGGGGCCCTTGCACCCCTCACAGGTAACAAGTATTGGAAACCTTAGCACAGTTACCTTTCTCTCTGGGAAAAATTCTAGGACAGTAGATAAAGTCCAATAAACCTCACAAACAAAAAGGCAAAAACAACAACAACAAAAACAGAAAAGTGAAGCCTTCTCAGACTCAAGGGGAAAAAAAAAAGTAAACTATCCTCCAGCAAGAGATCTTCAAAGCCACAAGCTGGCAAGGCTGGGGTAGTGAGGAATGAGCCCATGTTTGTGGGTGGTATCTACACCAGGAGGCCATTTACCTCTGTACCCTTGACCCCTCCAGGGTGCACTGAGCTTGTTTAAGAAGCACTGAATCCTGTCTGCTTCTCTGTAATGTCTTGATTTTGCTTAGAATGTTTTTGCTGAGGACAGAGCCTTATGTCCAGCTATTAGCAACAGAGATGGTTTCATGGGAAATAGAAAGTGAGGCCTATCCTCTAAAGTCAGTTGGAGCCTATTGTTATCATTTATTAAGAGTGCAATTCTGATCAGAACCTGAAATGGGGATAATGGCTTAATGGGCACATAAATGAGAGTTGAGTCATGCACAGCTGAAAAGGAACCCAAGATAAAAGTGGAGAAGGAGTAATGATGCTGACGGAGAATTAGGGTTTTTGAT
This sequence comes from Urocitellus parryii, assembly GCF_045843805.1. Classification (NCBI taxonomy): domain Eukaryota; kingdom Metazoa; phylum Chordata; class Mammalia; order Rodentia; family Sciuridae; genus Urocitellus; species Urocitellus parryii. Next base: position 150,447,367 of record NC_135534.1, read on the forward strand.
TAAAGTCCTACCTAATTCACTGTGGAGGTCATCACTAAGAATTCAAGAAATTATCCTCCCCTGAGGGATCCGCAGTGCTCAGTGTGTGTGTATGGGGGCGCTGGTGTTTAAGAGGCAGAGTGGGTGTGGGAATGGGTATGGTGTGAGAGAACAGGCTAAACATAGAGATTAAGGAAAAACTGGGAAACTTCTCACTTCCCACTTGTTCTTTTTGTCTTCTATACCCTTATTTTTTTTTTAACTTAAAAGCACAGTTTTAACTTGTAGTATATTTCAAATAATCAAGGTCTGATGTCGAGCAGGCTACCACTTTCTGTGTGTGTAGCCTCTTTTTTCTAACCTGAGTAATGGGGAGATAATAACAAAACCAAAGGATTCTTGTGACAATGGAGTGAGATAAACTCTCCAAAAGTACCTGATGTAGCACCTGGCAATAGCAGGCCCTCATGCTGGCTCAATTTACTTACTCTCCTTTAGTCCTTACCTCCTGTACAATCAGAGTCGTTCCTTTTACCCCTAGTTGAAATATTAATTATGTTTGTTGTTATGGTTCTAGCATTTATGTGGTACACAGAATTAAATTCATATGATCTTTGGTGTGAAAGGGATTATAGCATTTAAGGGACTTGACCACCCTTTTTCTTTGTTATTGAGTCAGCAAGTATTTATCAAACATTTTCTATATGCCTATCACTGTGCTAAGCTTTGGAATAAATCAGTGAATAATATTGACCCAGTCCTTGATGTATGTGGAGCTTACAACCTAATAGGGAGAAAGAGACTTTAAGAAAAATATCCCACAGATAACTACTGGAATAGGGCTGAGTGGGAAGGAGGAGAAATGAGGAGCTCATTAAGCACGTATAATGGAGGACTTGATATTAACTTGGGTGTCAAGGAAATGGCTTTGGATAGAGACCTGAAGGACTAGCAGGAGTTAGCTTGGTGAAGAGTGGGAGGAGAAGAGGGGAGACATATTTGAGGTACTGAAAGGTACCAATATATCTGGAAAGGGGTGGGGTAGGTGGATAAGGGCTTAGGCGGGTGTGCCAGTTGGATGGTGGGAGCCATTGAGAGGGGAAGCTCAATAGAAACCAAAGAGGTGAGGTAGGCAGGGGCTGGATCATGCCGTAGAGGTATGTCAAGGGATTTCACAGTATAGAACAAAAATTTACAGAACCTGTCTTCCTTTTCTTAGGTTTTCTAGGTGGCTCCCCTTTGCTCCCTGTGGCAATCCAGGGCTGTGAGATACTATGCAGGATAAACACACAAAGCTGGTTGAGGCCTGAAGCTAATACTTGAAAGGAACCAAGATTAAGAAGTCATTTCTTTCCATATGAATTAACAAAATGCCAAACAATGAATCCAAGTGCTCTTGGAATGTCTTTCTACTTGGGAACTGGCCAGAGTGGAATGTTGAAAGCAAATTGAACAGATTTTTATTTTCTTTAAAAATAATACACTTAACCTGCTTTTGAGAACAGTCTCAAAGAACTCCTCTTTAGAAACTCTGTACGTGGTTCATGCTAACTGCAGGGAATCCCTCACAGAAACCCGTAAATAAGAAACTCTGGAATTAAATTAGCCCCCAGCCATCTTAAGCAAATATCCTACAAGGGAAATTGTGTTATCTAACTGGCCAGTTGATTCTGGGCTTTTTTCAGCTTCAAGAAAGAATTTAAATGGCATCCCTGTGTGTTACTCTCATTTCAAATCCTCTGGAGCAGATAAACATTATCATGAAACTGGCCAAGGATGAAATTTAAATAAGTAGTGATTGGAAAGGATGACAGTAAGAGTTTCCACCCCACAAAAACAGACAAATTAGTTTAATTAACTGCAAAACTTGGAGGACAAAGATAGGAGGGAATTATTTATGTTGATGTGTAATGCATACTCAATATTTTTATAAACAAATGTTTTATGGGAAAGGAACCTCATCAATATGATTATCCTGTAAAAATGCTCTCCCCGGGAGGAATTTGGAGCCAAAACTTGTTTTTCTCCTTCGAAGTTATTGTCCTTTTGTATGTCATCATGGGTGACAGACCTGTCCTCACAGAGTGGGTCTTCCTCTGTTGTTCTGTCACACTGTACCGCCAGTGAGACGGTAGTCAATTGTGGGTGTTTGTGTGGAGATTGCAAAGCATCTCCTGTAGTTGAATCATTGTCTGAATAAAGGATGTAGGAGCTGCCTTCATGCTAGAAGCAGCCATCTTTTTCTGATGGTTAGGTGGAAAGACTTTAAATAGATTGTGAGCATACCACAGGGGAGTAGGAAATCATAATATCGGTTCAGTAGCACGAGATATCCCCAGAACAACATGGATAGCTAAATTCTACAGTTTCCCTCCCCTATGGTGAAGCCAGGACATTCTTACAGTAATTCTGCACACACATGTGCTATGCACATGTAGACTCCAATTTGCTTCTCTGTTACTCTGGTTTTGTAGATGAGGATTGTGTTGATGTAGTGTATTAGAGATCAGTGTGTTTCAAATCTGGAGAACTAGGAAAGCATTCTGGCAAGGCCAGGATGCAATGTAGTGTGTAGAGATAATCCATGGATTTTTGTCTGCCCAACAGTCCTTTTTTTTTCTTTTTAAAATTTCCCCTTCCCCCTTTCTTCCATCTACATCCCCCCTGCACTTCCTCCCGACTCCCCTCTCTGTATCACCCCATCTTCCATTCCCTGTGGATCTCATGGAACTGTCAATCACAATGTACTCTGGTTATGGAGAGTAACTCAGACTTTAACCATCATAATATCCTATTTCTCTAGATATGATGGTAATTCTATAGTTAGGTCTGTGATCTAAGCAAGGCCCACCAATTCATTTTTAGGATTGGTATATAGACATTTGCAGCAGGAGTATTTTTTTCATTTGAAGAAGATAAGATGGAAGGAAATGACGATGGAACTGCTGCTACTACCCTTCTTGCCACCTTTAGAGGTACTAAGCTGAGAAGAGTGAGACAAATGATTTTGATGTAGACTAAGTACATTTTTATAAGACTGATGATTAAGTGAAATGTAGTCCAAGCTAAGATCACAGACCCTTGGGGTTAAAGAGTCTTCAAGTTTATCTCATTTTCTGTCTAATGACCTTGTAATCTAGAGATGTTTAATCTAGGGTATATGCTTTAGGGGATTTAAAAACAACCTAAAATACTGTGTGAACTTCATGGGAGCTGAGTAATTTTGGGTAAAAAGGGTTAATGTAGATTCTCAAAGTGGATCTATAACTAAAAGGAGTTAAAGTCATTAGGGTCCAGCCTCACCCCATCTTGTGTGTGAATTTGTATAGTATCAGAACCCACAGCATGGACACTCCAGTACTGAGAACCCCCTCTCCCCTTCTCTCCTTTACTCCCTGACTCTTCTTTCTCATGCCTTTCCTATTTCCTGATTGGAAAAGACAGTATAGTGCCCACTTCTCGAATTAGAGTATATAGAACCCTGAAGGTATATAAAGGGAGATAAGAGGTTCTAGGATAAATATGGATTATCTTCCCAGAATGACATATTTTTACTGTAAGATTTTAATGAACATTTATCTTAATACTAAAAAAAAAACCACAAACAAGATAATAGAGCAAGCATGAATTTGAAAGCTAAAACATGAGGCTTACACTAAGCAGCGCCTTTAGATTCTGCCGGTTCATCCTGATGTATAATTTCATTCTTCCTATGGGACGTTGAGGGGTAACTCAGCAGAAAATGTGCAGAGGCACCAGTGTATTAAAAAAAATACAGTTTCTGGGGTAGAAAAACCTGGGTTCAAAATCTGGCTGCATCTCTCATTAGCTCTATATCCTCAGAAAACAGTTATAGCTCAGGAACCATCTTTTTTCAAGTTATAAAATAAGAATAGCTGGGCACTGTGGCATACACCTGTAATCCCATGTGTGTGAGCTGAGGCAGCTGGATCACAAATCTGAGGCCAGTCAGGGCAGCTTAGTGAGACACTGCCTAAAATAAAATAAAATAAAATAAAATAAAATAAAATAAAATAAGCCTGGGGAGGCAGCTCAGTGGTAAAATGTCCCTGGGTTCAATCCTCAGTACCAAGGGGGGAAAAATTAAGGATAATAAAATCTTCCTGACACAATATTGTGGGTTTCAAGGCATCTGGATCCAGGAGGACTGCTCTAAAGGTATTTTCCCCTTTGTTTATGTGATGCACTGAGAACTGCCTTTGGTAAATTCTCTCATTGATCTTGGTTCTGTGTTCTGGTACTGATGGAGTAAGTATATGCACCCCTCTACCCCTCCACTCCTCCACCCACCCCAACATAATCTTTCAGTTACCATTTTTTTTATTGTAATAAAATACAAATGACATTGAATTTGTCATTCCAATCATTTTAAAGTATTCCATTTTGAGACATTTAGTACATTCACAATGCTGTGCAACCTTCACCAGTATCTGGTAATGAATATCCTCTACCCATTAAGTAGTCACTCCCCATTCCCTCTGTCCACAGCCTCAAACAATCTGCTCTCTGTCTTTATGGATCTGCCTATTCTGGATGTTTCATATAGATGGAATGCACAATATGTAGCCTTTTGTGTCGCTCTTGACTTCTGAGCCTTGAAGGGACCGAGTAAGCTCAGGCCAAAGAAAGGCAGGTTGCCCTGAGGGCTTGAGAAGGGCAGGGAGAAACCATTCACCTCACAGCCCAGCCCCAGGCCTCCTGCTCTCACACTGGGCAGTGGAGGTCCAGCCGGGTTGCTGCAGGCCTGGCACTAGCACGGGCATCACTCATCTGAACAATCAGTCTGAGTCCGTGGGCACTGTTAGATGCAAGGTCGGCTTGGGCAGCAGGTGCTTGGGAAGCAATCGTTCAAGCTGGCAGAGTCCAGCTGGATGCCGTGCGCTGTTTATCCTTGGATGGCACAACAGGGCCTCATTCCGGGAGCAGCTCTTGGCCAAATATTCACAGGAAAGGCAAACCAGACTGGCCTGGCTGTGGCCTTTGGAAAGGCGGAGAGGCTGCTAATGTGTGCAGCCAGTGAGCTGCATGGATAATTAAATCACTCCCAAGGAAAACCTTGTTTGAGCACTAAAGGTCATGGCTATGATTTGTCTGTGATTCTTTGTCAATACGTTTCTCTAACCAAGTACCACATAAAGAGTCCATTATACGGGCTCCAGCGCTGCCTGCATGCTCAGGGATGGGAACGGAAAAATTTGTAGGCAGCCCCTGTTATAAATGCACCATTTAACATCGCACAATCGTTCTCCATCCTCAAGTCTGCCTTTTGTTTACTCAAGTCCTAATTCATGTGGGGGAGGGGGAATTAGTGTAACTAGAAGTTTAGGGTCTCATAAAAGGCTTTAACTAGTTTCACAGAGATATTCACAGATGGCTGCACAGTAAACATTGTAAAGGCCCAGAGCTGGGGAGAAGTTGGGAGAATGGAGCCCTAAATTGTGTTTGTGTTTTACTTTAACAGTTCCAGGTTGGTTACAGTAAATCACCGGGTTCAGTGTAGGGATGCCTGCTTTTCCCCTGGGTTCTTTCCCATCCTTTCTCACGGAGAGGACCTGGAGAAACTGCTGCATCAAACACTGGATTAGGGCTTGAGAGTTGCAGGCATGTTTGAAAGTTTCTTAGGAAACCAGGTGATGGATAACAGCTCAAGCAATTGGGCCACATGTGGCAGCAGGAATGCCCTGGAGTCACAGACAGGCTTGGGAAAATCAGCATAATAAGTGACGCAGCCACATCAATGTTTATAGCAGCTCAATTCACAATAGCTAAACTGTGGAACCAACCTAGATGCTCTTCAATAGATGAATGGATAAAGAAACTGTGGTATATGCACATCATGGAATATTACTGTTAAAAGAGAGTAGAATTATGGCATTTGCAGGTAAATGGATAGAGTTGGAGCAAAGTAAAGCAAAGTAAGCAAAGTAAGCCAGTCCCAAAAACCCAAAGGCTAAATGTTCTGATAAGTGGATGCTGATCCATAATGGGGGGAGGGGTGGAAAAAATGGAGGAACTTTGATTGGGCAAAAGGGAAGGATGATGGGGAAGGGTGGGGGCAGGAAAGATGGTGGAATGAGATGGACATCATTATCCTATATCACATGTATGACTGCACATATGGTGCAACACTACATTGTGTACAAGCAGAGAGATGAAAAGTTGTGCTGCAGTTGTGTACAATGTATCAACATGCATTCTGCTCTCATATATACCCAATTAAAATAAATAAATTAATTAATAATTTAAAAAATATTTGAATACATTGAATCTTGAACTTCCTTTAAAAATTAAAGTGAGTTAAAGGGGTTTTCCCTTAAAAAAAAAAAAAGAGAGAAAAGAAAGAAAGAAAGGAAATTCCTAGCTCTCAAGGAGCAATCCAAGGGGAGAAATACTCTCCTAAGCTGATGGAAACTTGAACTCACACTCTATCTCCTCCAGCCTTAGATAATTTAGAAGATTTATTTTTCTCTCAAGTAAATTTAGACCAGGCAGGCATGACAATTTCATGATAGTACCAGAGACTTGGGCCCCTTTGATCTTTTGCTATTGCATTCCTTATTGTGTAGTTTATTATTATTATTATTTTTTCTTTAAACCGAGACTAGGTTTGTTGAATTTAATACAGAAGATGAAAATAAATACCTTTAATTTCTCTTATAGTTGAAATAAGTCTGGAGGAGGGCAAGTCCAGTTTGGTGACTCCTGATGTTATCAAGCATCAGACTCCTTCTAGGTTATAACTCTATTGTGCCCATAGGTGGGATCTCATCCTTGGGCATCTAGGATGACTGTCCCAGCCATCAAACCTGAGTTCCAGGCAATACATGGAAGAAGGAAGAAAAAGACTTTGAATCTTGTAAAGGAAGCTTGTTAGGAGTTTCATATTCATTGGCAGAACTTTCTTGCATGCTTAGCTGAGAGAAAAGCTAGCAAAAGAAAAAAGTCTTGTAGCTGGACACATTATTGGGTCCAACAATATAGACATTCTCTGCTTAGGAAAACAGAATGGATTTGGGTAGGCAACTAGAATTTTATATTTCAACCCCTGCCATCTCTCCCAATAACCTGCCCAACATTTCCAGACATGTCTGAATCATCAGGAATGACCAATAGAAGCTTCAAAATATGATGCTACCTATATGTATAATACATGGATCATAATACCTGACCCAAAGGAAACTCAAGAAAACTTTGGTTTCATTTTCATAGTACAGGGACCAGAGATTAGCATTCAATTGGTTGCCAGCTTAAGATGGTGAAATCTTTAAGAGGTGGGGCCTTATTGGAGGCAATTAAATCACCAGGCACATGCCCTTGAAGGATATATTGGGAACCATGTTTCTTCTTCTGTTTGCCAACCGCCCTGAGGTAAGACGCTTTTTCCGCTTCACACTCCCTGCCATGATGTTCTGCCTCACCATAGGCCCAGAAACAACAAGCCAACTGACCATGGACTGAGACCTCTGAAACTGTGAGCCAAAATAAATCTTTCCTCCTTTTAAGTTGATTATCTCAGGTATTTTGTTACAGAGGCTGAAAATTGACTAACACACTTGGGTTGCACTCAAAGCTTTACTAACTCCAGAATAGGAATGGACAATATTGATTTTAGGGCATTCAAGGAAAAAAGTTCTCTGTCAAGTGGAGTTGAAAGGTTTGGTTCAAACCAAGAGACTATGGAGACTTCCTGAGAGTAGTTGTATTCATCTGTTTTTTAAGAGGATGAAAATCATGTGATGTTTCAGGCTTGGGGGAAGAAGAATGGGGAGGAAGAATGAGCAAAGTAAAAATATCTTGCAGAAAAATTAAATATTAGATTTAAAAATTCTTTTCAGGTAATTTTTTTTAATAGGAAGGATACATGATTTTGAAAACATACTTCCTGAAGATACTGAGAAATTTTTAGATATAAAGAAGGAAGCTAAGTCAGGACTGTGCTTCTAGACAGTTTTTTCAGCTTTCTTTCACCTAGGATTTCGAAGAGCTCCTCCAAATGCAGAAACATTGGGCTCTTTACCCAAATTCTTACTCTGTTTTGTATAATATGCACCAGTTGGTACTCTGGGGTTTGATTTGATTGATAGTGTGTGCGATGGAGGGGCGGGAGCAGAAGGATGAAAGGGCAACTTCCTGTAAGAAATGAGGTGAGGCCTCTCAGATGATGAGCATTTATCCTACCACTGGGAAGGTGGGAGGCCAGGGCTGCTGAAGGGAACCTGGCTCTATGCAACCTGCTGAACTGAAATGCAGGCAGCTGGGCTAGGGGGAGTTTCTTGGTATGACTAAAGATCCTGAGGGTAATGTGTTTCAGACTAAATGAAAGGGCATTTTTGTTTGCTTTTTCCTTGTAGGTCTTGTGACTCTATCAAAAAATGGAATCAGTAAATGCTTTAGCAGTTAGACATTTCCATATTTCCACCCAGACTCAAATAATTTATTAGAACTTATTTGCAACAGGGAGAGTCGCACTTTTTTTCCCATATTAGCAAAAATCTACCTTATTGACAAGGCACATAGCAAATGAGTCAAAGGAGCCTGAGAAATAGTATTTTAAAGATTAAATCATCGTTAATAATAAAGACTTAGGTATATTAATTTTTACCCAAATTAGAGCTTAAATATACAGGGAAGAAATACATTGATTTTTTTCCCCCTAATCTGAAAAGTTTTTTTGAAGCATTATTATTTTTTTTAATTTTAGTTGTAGATGGACACAACACCTTTATTTTATTTATTTTTATGTGGTGCTGAGGACTAAACCCAGTGCCTTCACATGCTAGGCAAGAGCTCTACCACTGAGCTACAACCCCAGGCCCTTATCTGAAACTTTTTAAAAAACAGTTTGAGAGAAACAGCAATCTGTAATTTTGGCAATAGTCTCTTTAATGGAGTAAAGCTAGGGAGCTGGCTGAGGATACTTTCTGAAGTACCTTTTCAAGTATGTTGATTGCTTTCTTTAAGGCTGCAAGGAAGACACATGAATGATGAATAAAAATGATTATTTTAACTTCCCCTGGTATGTCTTCCTAATTCCTCCCCCTGGAATCCTGTGTCCCATTCTTCCTAGCCCTTAAGACTTGGATCGGCTGCTCTTCCCTGCCGAAGGATACCCTGATATCTTAGTAGGAAGTACCTTCTTGAGGCTTAACTGATCTGAAAAGCTGTAATGACCTAGAAAAGATCTGTCTTTTCTAGAGAGAGGTTTTGTTTTTCCACTGTAGAACCCAGAGCTGAATGGGTCCAATTGAGCCTCTACCCCTGGCATTTTTAGGTCAGTTGTTCACACCCTTATACCGTGGCTGCTTGGCAAGAAGATAAAAGGTGGTGGTTGTGCATCTCAGAAGAGGGCTGGGACTCTGACCCACATTAAAAGAGACTTATACCCACATATGTATGACAGTGCCAGTGCCAGGCCCTTTCCTGAGAGGGAACAGGCCCCAGACCATCCTATTTCTTCAGCTTTATGATATCAACCAATGTGGCAGGATAAAAATTGCATAAATCAGTTGCTGTGTTTTTACTTTAATTCTTGCAACCTTTGGCCTTTCCCCATTCAATCAGCAGCTGACCTTGCTTTAGGGCTGTAATAGATGAGCACTTCAAAGAACAAAGAAACAGTACTTGGCTTTTTGAAGTTTGTGACTGGCAATCACAAGTCATGAGAGTTGGAGGTGGGGAAAATCTTTAGAGCTGTAAGAATCTGGGCACTCTATGTGTTACAAACATGCCAGGAAAGAACAAACTGCCTTTTATGCAGGAGTAAGTCAGGGTTGTGGGGAGAGCTTGGTAAGACTGAAGCCTTACACCTCAGCGGGGTCCTTAGTAGATCCACCTGGCTTCTCAGGGGAAGCCCAGGTGGGTGTTCTGGGCTTCAGTCTCTTGTGCCATCCCTCTTGGCATATGGCATATTTGTCAGCAAAGAGAACCTCAGGAACCCCACTGACATGCCCTCAGGGGAGAGCATCCCAACCCTCTACGCTGCATTAGAGAAGGTCTCTCACATATCTGAAAGACAAAAATGGATCAAAAGCAGCCTCAGAGGCACTGATCATAGAGGGAGCTTGGCCATTTCAGGGTAGATGCAGATAGACCCAGGAAATGCCTTTATGGAGCAGTAATAGTGATTGAGGATGAGATACCTCCTCATCAGAAAACAAAACCTGTAGACAAAGGCATAGGAAGAAAAACCTAGTTACCTGAGTTGGTCCTAAATTAGCTAAGATGAAGCTTCTGTTACTAAGTTAAAGGTGGCCTAAAGTTTGTGGCCTAAAGAATTAATACTTGTTGTACAAGCATAGAAAGAAATATAGGCTATCTTTTACTTACTTTGAGTGCGATGAGTGTCTTCTAATTTATTGGCAAAATAAAGAACCCCATCTATTATACCTATCAATATAACTTCTAATAAATGTCCTTAAGCCTGATCAACCTTCCTAGCTCTCCTCTTTGGATATGAACTGTACTGGGTGGAGGGAGCCTCTACTAGAGGCCACCATGTGCCACAAAGCAGTAAGCTCCACTGTTCCACTTAACATGAGCCACTTCCCTGGCATTCCTACTACTGCTTAGCAGAGAACGTCACACTGAGTCCTGGCCTGAGCTTGTACCCAGCCTCTGTGTTTGCACTAGAACTTTGGCTGTGAAACTAGAAGAGCTTTCCTTTTTAGAGAGCTTTGGTGACAGATTCTCCTGAAAGGAGCAAATGCTTCATTGCTAAGAATTGTTTTTACACGTTGCTCTTTTCTTACAGAAGAAGCTGATAACTTCAAAATCTTTTGCCTTTCTCTCTAGTTTCCTCAGAGATATATAAGAGATGGCTGAGTCCTCGATACAAGTTCCACAGCAGTGCCTTTTGTGTTGGTCTTCTGATTGATTCCATTGAATTCTTGTCAGTTTCCAGGAGAAGTTCCTGGATTAGGGAACAGCTGGGAAGAGACTTTATCTTTGTGTTTCCAGAACACATAGCACTTTAAAAGCCATCTCTTCAGCACTTGGCGACCTAATCAGTTGAATATCTCAATTTTACTTTTTTTGATACAGTTTCTGAGTCTTAGATGTCAGATACAACGAAAGTGATGGACAGCTCGGAAGCGCTCTTCCTGCTGTAGAGAGCAGTCAGCATTCCTTTTGCTGCAGACACAGGCTTCCACTCTCCTCAGCAGCTACTTAATCTTAAAGCCAGATTAAAATTCCCCAGTAGATTCCCACTAGGTCCTAACTCATTAGCATGGCACCCGAGGACTCTTTAGTCTAGTTTACTTTGATAACAGCTCTTAGCTCAAATCCAATCTTAGAAGAGAGATACTCCAGCTAAAGAAAAACAACACAACACACTAGATAGGGCAGAGGGGTTGGAGAGGAAGGGAGGGGTCATGGGGTTAGAAATGATGGTGGAACGTGAAGATCATGATTATCTAAAGTACACATATGAAGACACGAATTGGTGTGAATATACTCTGTATACAACCAGAGATACGAAAAATTGTGCTTTATATGTGTAATAAGAATTGTAATACATTCTGCTTTCATATATAAATAAAAAGAAAAAAGAAAAAAAACACTCATAGTTCACGGAGCATATCAGGTTGTTCTGCTCATTTGTGCCTTGATTTATACTGATATCCCAAATATCCTTCTCTTTGTCTGTCTGGTGAATAGCCCCTCATGTTTCTCCTTCCCTGAGTCTTTTCTGAATTTCCAGGAAATCTGAACTCTGTATTCTTCATGTCTCTATTTCATCTTGTTCTATAGACTCTAGCATTTAGTGGAGCGGTTTAATCGTGTAGCTGTCATGCCTTCTAGATTGTAAGGGCTTTGAAGGCAAGGAGTATATACTCTGGGTAGTGCTGTTTTCAATGTCTACTAGCCCTTGAGAAGTGTTTACTGAGCAAATGAAATCTAGTAGGATGCTTTTTTGAAAAAAATCTTGTGGTCCTACCAGTTTAACAACTGTGTTTGGAAACTCTTTTCCAGTAGGTTGAATGTGGCTGTATTGAGGAAATAAGCCCTAGCTCAGGATTAGGAGCAGCAAAGTATTAGCCAAGCATGACTTCAGGTCAAAGGGACTTCAGAATCAGAAAAGTATTTCTTAAAGCAAAGTATACATCATCCAAAACTGGGGAAGGGATTTCACTGGAATTCATTGATGGTCTCTTTTAAGAGAGTTTATTGCTAATAGAAACTCAGCAGACCAAGACCACACATCATGTGAGGAGCTCCAAAGAAGCTCTTGAAATGACTTTTTGGAGAACCCTTGTTTGAATGGCAAGTTCCAAGTAAACTGTGACATAGAGGAAATTTGTCTGTTCTCAGCTCTTTTTCCTCCTTCTGATTCTCCCTTTGATGTCTCTCACTCTAACTAGGAGATTCAAAGTGCCCCATTCACCTCTTTGAAAGACTGCTGACTGTCAACATCTTTGATCACTGACACACCTCCTGGTGTACCATAATCACATGCTTGTGATGGCCCTCGTAAGACCTTGGGTACTGTGCTGCAATGGTCAGCACTCAATAAATATTAGTTGAATGAATGCATAAATAAAAGAATGCAGATTTCCTACCTCCAATATTTTTGAAATTTCCTTTAACAGAGGTTCACAAATTTTCCTGGACAAGACTATGTTCACACAATTTTTAGGTTAAGTGGAAGCACAAAAAAACTTAACACATATCTTAAGATTGTCGACTGTGGCACTAGAAGAGTCATACTCTACATTTGTGGAGAACTTTATAGTTTAATAGGCATGATTGCCACCTTTTCTTCTATTTGACTTTCCCATTTGACCCTGTGTAAAGAATGTTAATGTCAACTTTTTACCAATGAGAGAATTGATGCTCAGAGATGTTAAGGGTCACTGCAGAAATCACACAGCTAGAAATTTCTTTAGCTAGAATTTCAGTGTTTTGAGGCTAACTCAAGTGTTCTTTTCATTATAGTACATAGCCTTCCCAGCTCCGTCATCTCTGGCCCTGGTGAGGTCTCTGATGGTAATGAATGCCAATTTGGAAGCAAAATTAATGGAAATGTTTAAAAATGTGAGATCGTGGCAGTGTTTCCTATTGTTCTAAGAATTATGCAATAAATCACTGAAAAAGATATGCTTATATTTCAGACATTGTGTTAATAACACACATATGGCAAAACAGAACTGCTAAAATACTTTTAGGATTCTGTTGATACAGTGTATGTAAAATGTGCTACACACTCTAAACTTTTCATTTAAACCCAACATGACGTAGGAGCAAAGGAAAAAAAAATCAGTAAAGGAAAAAAAATCTGCAGTTTATTCAATTTGTGTATTTGCTCCATCTATAGTATTAGGCAAATTGTCCTCTCTGTGTGGTGTTTAAATTTGCTGTAAATTTGGAAATTTGACTTTTATAACTGTAGGCATTGTCAGATCTTCCACAGTTCTTCTAATTCCTTTTGCTCTATAGTTTCCATATATCTGAAAAGATAAGCATATGCAAAACTGGATATTCTCCAAGCCATATGTCTTTCATTGTAGTTCCTGAAGAGCTCAGCTGTATGCGTAATGTATTTATATTTTAGACTGCTGACTATGGAGAATAACGTATTACACTTAAGTACACAATACCTCTACCAACATTCCCTAAAATATTTGGATAAATGTGGTTATGACTTTCCTATAATTTATTGTGTTCTGTCAAATCATACTCATAACTCCCACTCTGTGTTTTTCAAATGTGAAAATGTATTTTATTTCTACCACCAGAATGGGGATTCCTTGAAGGAAGTGGCTGTATCCCTTTGGATTGTGTTTAGCTCCAAGTAGCAGAGAACTTTGCAGAGGGGATGAATTATTCCATAGAACAAGAATTCCAGAGGCAGGCAGCTTCCAAGGTTGGGTCTGTGGCTTTGTGATATCAGGGCAGTTCTCCTGTGATAGTTCTCTTGGTCTTTTCCTCATGCTTATGGGCTCATGATTGCCAGAGGTCCTCTATCCCTCCAGTGATCAACATTAAGGTGGGGAAGAAGAAGAAAGAGGGGAGCAGTAGCCATTTCTATCCTTTTAAATTTTAGTAGGCTTTTCTTTTCTTTTTGGTACTAGGGTTTAAACCCAAGGGCACTTTACCACTGAGCTACATCCCCGGCTCTTTTTTATGTTTTATTGTGAGACAGGGTCTTGCTCTTGCTTAGAACCTCACTAAGTGGCAGAGGCTGGCCTTGAACCTAGGATCCTCCTGCCTCAGCCTCCCCAAGTTGCTGGGATTACAGGTGGGGCCACCATGTTCCACTACTAGTAGACATGAGACTCACTGTTTTATTGGACAGAGCCAAGTACCTGGCCACTCCCAGTTGTAAGAGACCTGGTAAAGTGAATGTTTAGCTCTTCTAGCTCTCATAGGGGAATGTGGAAAGTGGTTTGGAATGACTGTTTTTGGGTCAGCAGTATGCCAGGCAGACATTTTTTAATCTCTATTTCCTGTTTCTTGGATAGCATTATTATTTTAAAAGGGTGCCCTTCAGTGTAATCCAATTTAGAAATTATTCATTGGCCTTGTAGATGGTAGATTTTTAAGGGAAAGGAACTAAGGTGAGTGCCTGTGATGTAATAGTACTTTGAGGGTATTTAATCCCAGAATAATTCCCATTTTATAGATGAAAAAGTGAAACATATGGAATAAGTAGCTACCGAACTGAAAAGACCTTTTTTCAGATATAGGTCTGTCTGATACCTAACCTCCATTCTTTCCACCCTACCACTCTGACTATTAAATGATTCAAATCACCCCAGTGTGAAGGTTGTTCTAGGAGACCAGCACATTCTTGAGAGTCCTCATAATTGTGAAATGGAAAATCTGGCTCATTACTGTTGATGAAATAAAATTGTTTTTCTGCCACAGGCTTTGATATCATTAGTTAGGTGTTGTAAATTGCAATTGCTTTTGAAAAAGGATGTCTGTTTAAACAAACGTCCAAGAGAAATCTGAAGCAGTGGGCAGGGCCAGTATAGCATGTGGCCTATTTAGGTAGTGTGTTCAGTGTGTACTAAGCTGGAAAACATGGAGTGAATAAACGAGTGTGGAGCTAGTGATCTCATCCCAGGCTAGGCATCACCACAGCAAGCAAAGCTGGGAAAGAGTGGGCAGGACAGGTTCTTATCTGTGATATCGTGTGGCTGTGGGAAGCAACCGTAGAAAATGGACTGGTCAAAATCTTTGATTCTTTGTGTGCTTGGGGTGTGGTCACAACAGCCCCGATGTAGACTGAGTGAACTCAACGACTTGCGGGGTGGTATGAGAACCCGAAAGAAAACTGCCAATCTTCAGACAGAAAGGACTAACATTAGGGTCTGAAGTCATGTTCCGAAAAGGAAGCAACTGTATTTTACTTTGTATAAGCAGATATCAAGTTGCTGCTAAACGAAGGCTCTGCTGAGGAATTGATGTATTCTGGACCATCAGGTGATGATAACTAAAGCCACTTCAAGATGATTTGGTTTGTAGTCATTGGATTTGGAACCAAGAGGCACAGAAGAATGTTAATGGATACATCTCTGTAATTAGAAGTGACTCCTGATGTAGGTAGATAGACAAGACAGAGGCAAAGGTTACAGAAGAACCTGGGGTCACAGTGTGTCAGAGCACAGAGAACCTGGAGTGACTGAGAAACACGATAGGAGAGCTGGGAGCAGAGATTAAGGGGCTGACGAGGCAATTTGTTTACTGTCCAAAGGGTCATATAATCACATGTTCAAACTTCAAAAGATTCTAAAGTGCATAATGAAAATAAGCATCTCCACTCCTGTCTCCGTCTCCTCAATTTCCTGCCTTAGAAGCAACCAAGATTATGAGGCACTTGTATTCTTCCCGAGAGATACTTTATTCATATAGAAGCCAGTAATGTGTGTCCATGTACATGTATGATGGGCCAGTCAAGTGCTCTACCACTGAGCCACACCCCCAGCCTTAGGTGTGCTTTTAAAATAAAATGTATTGTATATACACCCTTCTTCATCTTGCTTTTTTCCCCTTTCACTTGGCAATATGACTTGGAGATTATTTCATGTTAGTATAGAGAAATCTTTGTCATTGATTTATTTTTCTTACCTTTTTACCATCTCATTGCTGGGCATGCCATACTTTAGTCATTTCTGTCTTAGGTTGTGTACAGAATCTTGCTGCTGCAGTGATTAATTTGTATGTATACCACTTATGCGGCGGGGTAGTGGTGGAATAAGGAAGGTGGGGGAGATAGATTTTATTGTCAGTATAAATTTCTAGA
Organism: Urocitellus parryii; assembly: GCF_045843805.1. NCBI lineage: Eukaryota > Metazoa > Chordata > Mammalia > Rodentia > Sciuridae > Urocitellus > Urocitellus parryii. The sequence continues at coordinate 150,463,616 of NC_135534.1, forward strand.
CAACCATGTTTTCTAATATGTGGAGAACCTATTTATGAGGTGCTGGACACATGTTCTGTATAGTACTAAAGAAATCAAGAGGGCGTCAGCTTTGGTTGATTCAAAGCTTAACAAAGCTGGTTCAAAGTTTCTGTTGGTTCGGAGAACATAACAGTCCCCACTATGAAGAATGAGAAGTTCCGGAGAGACATGTGTGTTTCCCATTTTGTTTCTCTGAGGCTTCCGAATTTTTCTTCCACTTGTTGGAAACGAATGGCATTATTATTTTCAGACTATAGCAAGACATCAGCCTAAATAGTTCCCCCTAAATCCTCTAAGATTGCTGCATCTCAGTTTCTTATAGTCTGTGCAGTAAAAGAAGGCAATCACATGTTTGATTTCAAATGCTTCTGCTCCAAAGGTACCCCCTTCATTCAGCTACAATTAGGATAGCAAAGAGTGGATAGACACAAAGTAGAGATTCTGGTAACAAAGCGGGTTGGGCTGGCAGATCAGATAATCGGGCCAATGAGGAGCTGGAATTAAGATTTGTGATGGTGGATCCACTTGTAGATATTTGAGAGTTGGCTATAATTGAACTTTTATTGTTCAGTCAGAATGCAATATGTCCACTGGCCTTTTAAAATTTTAATTGAGGGAGCATGTTTAAAGTTTTAAATTACTAGCTCTCTTTTGCTTTGATTGGCCACTGTATAAAACTAGACAGAGTCCATCTATAGTAGTACCTAATAGTTCTGCACCATCAATCAAAGTATGTTTCTCCATTTTATTTCCTGCCTCTACTATTAACTTGTCACTACCAACCTGCTTTTATTCCTTCACTTGGTGTGTGATGGATTAAACTAGTTAGCTGGCCAGATAGATTATACAGGGTACATTAACACTTAGTGTTTTTGATGGAGCACTGAGCAAAACAAAAGCCATTCCTTACAGAGGACAATTAAGCCTGCTGCTTGCTGTGTTTCAGACTTTGTGGGTCTCACTTTCTCTGTGTGGGCAGATAATAGCCATGTAATCATTTTAGTGCAGGTGCATTTAATTAGTTCCTTTCTTAAGAGACTTCTACTGAACATAATGGTCAGTCCTCTGAGTAGCCAGCATCCTTGCACCAGATTTTCTTCTTGAGTCTATTTTTGGCTGAATCACTGAGAAACTCCCAAACAAACCAACTCCCCAGGGTTCTTGTTTCTGAGATGGGCCTCTGGGATTCTGGGAGGACGGGTCAAGAGATTTCTCTGATATTTAGTACTTAACTGTCCTGAGTTTCTGATGTTTTATTTTCTACTATTTAGAGGCAGAATCATCCCAACCTCATGCTCAGAGTCTTCCTTAGTCAGTACCCCTTGTGTACCTTTGTGGATGGCACCAACCAGGTGCTACCCATACCACTCTATGGGTCTGGGACTAAATCAGAGAGATGGCCTGTGATTGGCCCCCAGCCATCTCTCTTTCTGTTCATGTCCTCACTCTGTTGCCGTCTTGATCTTTGCAGGTTTGAATTTGTAAGTCTCCGTGGAAATGCCATAAACATTTTCTCAGCACTTTGTGGGAAGGACAGAGAACGTTTTTGTCTATTCCTGGTTTCCTGCTGTCCTGTCACTGCTCCTAAGGAATTCTAACACCTTAGATCACCTCTACCCATATCTTTGGTAATATTTAGAGTCTGGGCTCAGGGCTCTGTTGTGTTTTCTGACTTCCGTGTTAGTTCCAAACTCCTGGGCCACAGAATGGCTTACTGGGTCATTTGGGTCTAGGAAAAACTGGTTCACCTTTGTCACCCTTGTAGTGCGGGGAAGCTGTTCTGTTTGGGGGTGGCTTTCGCTGGGGTAGGTGGTAGTCATTTGAATGAAAGCTGACCATGGATGCAATTCAGGGGCTGGCTTATCCCTATTGGGAGTGAGGTGGGGTCAATGGGGACTGGGAGAGGGCAATGAGACCTGGGGCCTTTCTTTCATGCTTGCATTTTACAAGCAGGATCTGGATCACATCTATCTCTGGTTGCCCATAGGATACAAACACGGTACTTGGCAGAGACAACTGCTCAGCCACTACCATACCACTGCTACTTCTGCTAAGAATACTAATAAGTATAACAACAATAACACAATGTCTTCTATGGGAGTCAGAATGAGGCCTCTTGCCAGGATTTTAGAAACACCACCTGCCCCAATCCTGCCCCAGTCTCTAACAATATCTGTACACTCTGAGAAGTGAAATGATAGGATCTTACATTATTGATCTTCTACCATGTGCAGGTACTTTACATACATTATTACTAATCCTCCAGCATTCAGAGCCTGCCTTTACTTGTCACTACATGCCAGGTGCTGTTTGAGGTCACATACATCATTCAGTCCTCACAATAACCATGTACTGTGGGTGCTCTTATCTCCCTGTGGCAGCAAGTCCAAACAACCTTTCTAGATCAAAGATGTCAGATAAAATAGCAGCAGCAGCAGCTGTTAACACTGGTTGAGAACTACTATGTACTTGCTGCTGTTCAAGGTCTTTGATTAATTCCTTGAATCCTGACAAAAACCTTAAGAGCTATGAGGTATATATTACTATTTGCCTTTATTTTATAGATGAGATACAATGTAAATGTTTTCCAGTTTCACCCCATGATGAAGTCTTCTAGCTGTAAGTTGGCATCATTCTTCCAACTTTAATGGTTAATAATAAGAAAATCAATGGTATTTTAAGAGCTGGCCAAATTGAGTAGAGTGACCCAAGAGAAAGGCAGAGTTCCTCTTTCAGAGACAGAATTATTCTTTTTTAGGATTTTTTGTTTTTTGGTACTAAGAATTTATGGCAATCATTTACCACTGAACTGCATCCCTAGTCCTTTTTATTTTTCATTTTGAGACAGGGTCTTGCTGAGTTGCTAAAGCTGGCCTAGAACTTTTGATCCTCCTGCCTCAGTCACCCCAGTTGCTGAGGTGTTGAAACCAAGGTATTGGGACATTGCTGGAATAGAGGTTTAAGTAAAGATGAGGGCACTGCTCTCTGTGTAAAATAGTAGGTTTGGAGTTGTCTACTGGCATCTTCCTATAGTAGCAGGACCTGGAAGAGAAGAAAGTAGGAATGAGGCAGTGGCTCAGGAACATGGTAGAAGGTTGGGATCCTTGAAGAAATGTAGACAGTGGCAAACTCTCTGTGGAGGGAACAGTGAATGAATTTCTTGGGTCAGGGATGGCTGACATCTAATTTGAAGTTTTTTCCTGCGTACATTGCTGTTAACCCCAAAGCGTCTACAAAAATGTGACACTCTTGAGAGTAGTGCTGCTGCATTAAAAGAGTTAAGGATGAGGAGATAGGCTGGGCTTTCCAGGCAGTGAGCAGCACTGGAAGGAAATAGAAACTTGGGCCAGAGCGGGGAGTGAGCCCAAGTCAGGTGGCAGCAGAAGAACAAGGTGAAGTATAGACATCCTTTCCCAAATGAACATATAAAGGCATAGTGGGAAGAGGAAGTAATTGGTGACTTGTGTCATAGCCACTTATTTCCTAAATTTGAGGATGCTTATTCTCTAGGAACTTGGCCTCAAGTATAGAAGGCATTGTCTCAAGTGCCACTAGACAAGGCAATGTATTATTGCCCACATCAGGAGGTCCAGAGGAAGTTTTCTTTGGGGTTGGTCAAGTCATTGGCTCGGGCATGTCATCATGGATGCAATTCCTTTCATTCCTCTTCTATGATCAGGGTTGGGATTATCCCTAGCATAGAAGCAAGATGGCTGCAGAATCTCCAAGAGTCTCATCCAGACATTTCAATATACAAAACCAGTTTTTTTCTTTTCCAAGTGCTTCTCTTAGGACTGAGGCAACTTTCTTGAGATACTTTCCAGTAGTCTATGTCTCATGGAGTCTCATTGGTATAGAGTAGTAACTATATGTGTGAAGGAGGGAATACAAATATAATAAGAGCACAAACTAATAAAAGTATCTTTAATTATACATGTATTATAGATTTGACTTTTGACTCATGTAAATTGAAACAAGAAAGACATCTTTAGAAATTTTTAAGACAGGGAAATAAACAAACCTAATTGTTTATCGTGTAGGTTGTTTAAGTGCATCAAGAGAAATTATTTCAAATGACCTTAAAAATTACAGTAATTTGGACATCTGTTGTGGAATATATCTATCCTAAGGAGAAAAAAGCCCTGCAAAAAAATTGTAAATTGTCAATATCACTAAAAATTTTCAATTTAAGATAAAAATATACCATGGTAAAATGGAAGAAGCCATCATCTTAAATTTGAATTGGAAATATCAGTATGAATATTTAAATATTTTTTCTAATATTTCCCAGCAGTTTCTACTAAAAAGATCCAGAAAGATCATTTGCAATGATAACCCTGGTTATGTTCTATATATACCAATGCCCAGGAAAATGAACCAGGATTTGTAGCAAATGGTTAATTCCATGTTTAGGAGAGTAATTGTGGTGGGGAAGAGGGTACTTGAAATCTTATCACTCCAGAAATCCAGGAGACCATCAAGACAATGAGAAATAGGTGAAGAGGTTGCAGGAGCCAACTTAAAGGACTCCCACAGAGCAAAGATGGGACAATCTAAAAATCAAAAAGAACATAACTGCAAATGGATTGAAATTCATAGGATGCATTATATGCATAGATTTATAATGGTATAAAAATAATTGGTCACCTTTGTAGTATGCTAGGGAAACAATCCATTATTCTGAAAGCATATAAATCAGGGAAAGAATCCAATCTTTGACTTATTTTTCTTGTATGACCTTAATGTCAGAACAACCAAGTATTTGTTGAAAGTTTTTCTTTAGAAAAATTTCTGTGAATAAATGAAGAGAAAATGATAGATTTAAAGCATCCATATTCAACCCTTAATGAGATAATTGATCTAAGTAATTAACATCAATGCCTGCTAAGACCATTAGTTTAAAAACTGATAGGGAACTTCATAATGGATGATCAGACTGGCAACACCTGAACTCGTTGATCAATATTAACATCAGGCATTATGTACCCCCTGATGTGATATAATAGGAAGTACACAGCACTACCTATGCAGTCTCCTTGCAAAAAAATTGAACCTGAGTATAATCAATCCTTTCAGTTTACAGAAAATATTGAGGCATAGAAACAAATATATATGGACTTTTGGGGGGAATTCTGATTGTAACAAACCAACTACTGAAAAATATGGACTAAAATAAACAGAGAAATTTGAACATTGATTCCTTAATATCAAATTAATATTTGATATTAAGGAATCAATGTTGGCTTTTTCTGTTATGGTAATGGTTTTTAAAGACCACTTTTTTTGTAGATTCATGATGAGATATTTACATTTGAAATAATATTAAGTCTGTTTTGTTTCAAAATAATGCATTGTAAAGAAAAAAATGAAAATAGAATTAAAAAGAAAATAGGTAGTGTGTGTGTGGGAGGAGAAGGGAGTAAGGGTGTAGATGGACAAGCCTGGCCATATATTGAAAATTACTGAAGCTGGAAGATGGGTAATGGAACTCACTCTAGTATTTCCTTTGATATATGTTTGATATTTTTCATAATAAAATGTTTGTAAGGAAAGAAATCTGATATAGTCAGCCACCTTTGAATAATTGCAATTTGGTTTTGTAGTACTCAGCCGTAAACAGGGACCTTGATGCAAAGGCTCTGGTAAATGCAAACCATGGCTGTGCAGAGGCTGCTTTAGGAATGAGGAATAGCATTTTCAGGGCCTATTTAAGTGTGTGGGGCTATGGTTTTATAGGTATCAGCTCCACTGGTGTATTGAACAGTTAAAAATCAAAACTACAACATACCTATTTTTGGCTTTATTTGCAATTCTGGAACTGGGCAACAGTTTTGACCCAAAATAATTCAAAATGTGCTACTCTACCACATGGGGCAATTTATATTTATAACCAGAGAAAAGGAAGTAAGGTGCAGAAGTAGACCAATTGATTACTACTGTTTTTTAAAAACTATTTATTTATTTATGTATCTTTAGTTTTAGGTGGACACATTATTTTGTTTTATGTGGTGCTGAGGATCAAACCCAGTGCCTCATTCATGCTAGGCGAGCATTCTACCACTGAGCCACAACCCTGTCCCTTAATTACTACTTTCAAAGGTCTTATTTGAACAATTGTGATTGGCTGAGACTCAGTTACTTGTCCGAAGAATAGGTTGTAGTCTGTTTGCAGGTCAAGTTAGGTTGCAGTTCACTATGTATAGAGGCAACTTTAGGTCAAGCCATTTAATTAAACAGGTCATATTCTTACCTTTCTGCCAGGTTCTGGAGTGGTGACAGAATTCAGTGGAACATTCTGGCTAAGATGTACCAAGGAGGATTTATTCTTAGGAATTGTGGCATTGGCTTGCTTTTTTTTTTTTTTTTTTTTTCTTTCAGTAGGGGCCATTGAACCCAGGGCCTGATGCATACTAGGCAAGCACTCTACCACTGAGCATCATCGCCAGCCTTTGGCTCTTCCTCAGCATGCCTCCTGACGCTTACCCTTGGAATCTGGGAATAATCAAGGGCCACAAAACAAAACAAAGAAGTCCTCTTCTAGTGGGTTAGACTTGGTGTCACTTTTCTATCACCAAACGTGAAGTCTTGGATCCTGTTAAAAAGTAAAGCCCATGAGAAAAGGATGACTCTGTAACCTAGTAGTTATTAAGTTAAGTTTCCGAGAAAAATCTCCTCCTCAGAGTTCTGCTTCTCATTTCCTCCATTCAAGTCTTTCCACTCTTGGTGTATGCCATTGTTTATGTAAAGTAGAATCTAAAATGGTATTGATTTAATATAAAGTTGTTTAATAGCCTTTAATTTTCACATGGTAATTTTTATGGTATTTCAAGAAAAGTAACTATTCAGAGGCCCGGCTATTTGGTCAAATTTGAGAATAGAGCACTATGGGAGAATTATTTATTATTTAGTGTGAGTGAAGTTTCTGAGGGTGGTTTGATGGGAAGCAGAATAACTTCAGTCTGGGTAAGAACTAATAATAGAAAATCCAACCCCACCTTTGTCTGGTTTTTTAAAATGTGTTTCCTTGACAGCATATGACTGAAGTGAAAGTTAGACTCTGAGGAGCAGCACCCAAGCAGAGAGAGATACTTGAGCTTAGCGCTACATGCTAAGAACGTAGGCGTTAGTGGCTGAACCTGCTAGGTCATGGGCTGTGAGATTTATTTCTTACTCGAGAGGATTTACCTAGTTGTAATGACACAAAAATGGAAATGAATCAGAAAGTTCTCCTTTCATTTCTTCTCATCTCTAAGTAATTTCAGATCTGAGCCAAGGAATAGAAAGAAAGCTTTTTGCCTGGGTGTGGACCTTGAAATCCTGAATATGACTGAGTGGAGGACACATTTTACTTACTTCACACTTTTAATCTGGAAGATTGGAAGGAAGGGCAGGAAGCATTTAGACCATCAGCTAATTAACCACTATTATCTCAGGCTTCTTTCAACCCCAGGTGGCAGGGGACCAGGAAGCCAGGTGTTACCAAGGGGAATCATGTGAAAAATAGGAACTAGAACCCTAAGGTTGTGATTCCTGATGATTCCTATGGTTCTTGGTATCTTCTAGGACATTGATTGTCTATAATTTTGCTATATAAATAGAATTTATCGTTTATTGCTATGAGGATGAAAACAAGCATAAAAATATTTTCAATCTGTGTGATGCTTTCATTCTAGTTGGATCTAATCTCCCTCCCTCTCCCTCCTTCACCCTTCAGATCAACTTTCCTGCCATCTTATACACTAGCTTCATGTGGCTATTGAACACCTGGCATGTGGCTTGCCCAAACTGAGAAGTACTAAATAAACACCAGATTTGGAAGACCAAGGACACAAAAATAAATATAAAATATCTCATCAATAATTTTAAAAATGTTAATTACATGTAGAAGTGAAAATATTGGGGTTATATTGGGTTAAAGAAAACATTCATTACTAGTTGAGTGTGGTGGCACATGACTGTAATCCCAATAACTCAGAAGGTTAAGGCAGGTGGATAGAAAGCTTGAGGCCAGGCTGGGCAACCCAAAGAGGCCCTGTCTCAAAGTAAAAAATACAAGTGGCTGGAGATGTAGCTCAGTGGCAGAGCATCCTGGGTTCAATCCCAGTACTTGCTCTTCTTCTCCATTAAAATTTTCAAAAAGAGAAAGTATATTAACACTGATTCACTTTTTAAAAAATTTTTCATATGGAAATTAGAACACTTAAAATTACTATATGGCTCATGTTATATTTATTTCTGTTGGAGAGTGCTGCACTAACAAATATTTGTGACATCTTTGATTTGTGGTACATTGAAATCAAAGTGTGAAGCTTGGAGTTGAATTCCCGTGTTTAAATTCTGGTTCTCTGCTTTATATATGTATGTGTGGCTTTAAACAAATTCTAAACCTCATAAAACCTCAGTGTACTCATCTCTAAAATGGTGTAAGTAAGAGCTGGTGTAGCAGCCTGAGATGGGTTGGTGTAGAGCAAGTTACAAGTATCACTCATGACTCCCGATGGCATTCCTACTCTAGTCAGAGCTCACCCCAACTTTTGCTGAAAATTACAGACTCTGTTGCGAGGGCACATAGACAAAGCCTCCCCAGTTCCCTAATTTCTGCACTTGAAGCAATCTTTCCACCATGTACTCTTTTATACTTGAATTCAGTTTTACACCTATGTGCCCTGTCACACCTGTATGCCTTGCTATGATCTGACTGAATCCTCCCCCAGTTTCATGTTGGAATCTTGATTCCTAGTATGACAGTTTTGGGAGAAGTCTTTGGGAGCTGTTTGGGTCATCCATCCTCATGAATGGATTAATGGTGTCATGAAGAGAGCTGGAGGGAGTGAGTTCTCTCTCCTGCTCTCCTGCCTCATGAAGGTACAGTGAGCTTCTCTTGCCCTTCTGCCTTCCTCCATGTGAGGATGCAATAAGAGGAATCACTCTACATTGTTGGTATCATGATCTTGGCCTTCTCAACCTTCAGAGCTGTGAGGAAATGGACTTATGTTCTTTGTAAAGTACTCAGTCTGAGGTATTGTATTTAAACAGCACAAATAGACTAAGATATGTCCCTTGAACATTTGAGAACAGGGATTGCCCATGCAATTTCTTGTTTAATCTTAGTGAGATGGGTGTAACTCAGTGCTCTAAATATAGAAGGTAGCCAACAAATAATTGCTTAAATCATGAAAAACAACAACAACGAGAATTGTATCTGGGAAATACAGATTTGGTGAGTGGAATGAGTTTAAGGGCTATCTTTGGAAGCATACTGAGCCCTACCGCATCACCATGTAGTGTGTCTTTCGTTTCTCATGGCACCTGTAGGATCATCAGATTGACTACTGACTGCTGCTTTAAGCATTATACAGCATTCCCTCCCAGAAGGAAAGGAGAATTGTTTTTTTTTTTAAAGGAAGAAGCTGTCTAATATCTGAAAATCTTTGTTAAAAGTCATTCTTTGTACCAAAATCATGCTTGCCTACTTGCTTTTCTGTTTTTGTTGCTGATAAAAACATGTTATGCCTCAAATGAGATAAGATAATGGTGATAAGGTTTTACCATAAACTGGCTCCTCCGCAGTGAGAGTTTTGATTAGGTAGTCCACTAAGCCTGGGTCTTTGCTCTGAGGGAACAATCTTACCCTCATTCTAGGGGAAGACATGACTTTCCTTCACAGCGCTGGCAGAAGCTTAGCTGTACATACTGGGTACCCCTCTCTTTTAGCTGTTTCCAAGGTCAAATGAACTGATCATAGTAAGGGGTTCAGGTCACGTGATAAACAGGCTACAGTATTTAGATGAAGGGCAGAAGCAGAACAAGTACTGTGCTGTGGCTCAGCTCTGCATTCTTTAGGGGATATAAGAGCAGTAAACCTCCTCCATCAGTCTCTGTTACACCCATCTCACTAAGATTAAATAAATCTGAATGAGAGCAGGCCCAGATTCTGGTAGCCTTTCTGATTTTAGCATCCTTTAAAACCAGCGATCATATGCTGTAGAGGATGTTGTTTACCCTGTATTACAGGGCACAAGAGAATAATCCTCAGCATTTTACTTTGATATGATGTGCATATATCTCACCCAAGTGGGCTCTGTTGTGAAGCATGACAATGGTCCCAACTGCAACTCAAAGAAACCTCCCTATGAGGCTACCTCAAGAACACATGTGCAGATTAACCCCAAATATTAGTTAACAGATTTATGTGGTGTCTGTCCTATAGGCATTTGTTTTCTGAATGCCAGAGCTAATAAAAATTCTTTATCCCTCTTGGCAAAGTGCAGAGAATAAATAATTTTACCCAAACCTCAAACTACACTGCACAAACAGGTGACCAGAAGGACACTTGCTTCTGGCAATTTCCTCAGACAAAATTTGTAAAGCATGTAACAGTTGACTCAACCACTGCAGGCCTTGGTCTTGTGTCAAATCCTTCTTCTCTGGAACTGGCCTTTGGCCTAAGCCCTGCTTTCAACCTATACTATTTGGTTTCTATTTTTCTCTTCTTGGTAAAGGAAAGCACCCATTTGCTGGTCAAGTGAAAACTTCTCTCATGAAGCAGAAACTCATAATGTTTCCATCGTGACCTTTGGAGCCTTCCTGGTTCCCACCCTATCAATTTCAAACTCCTTTGTCACTTTCAGGACCTTCTGCTATTGTCACATACATCTTTTTCCTCATGAGCGCATTCCAGGTGGTGTTCTTGTTTATCTCATTTAATATTGCCTTCCTGCTCCTCATGTTCTGGATGACGCTTAGGGGCCCATTTACATTCTAGATCCTCTGCCAAGACCTCCTTTCTGTCGGCTATTCTGAGTACATTTAATTGGTGCCTTCACCATGAAGATGCCACCCTGTACCACGGTTCCCTGTAAGTGGAGGTGTATCAATCCTATCTCCCACCTTGTGGCCTACCGTAACTTGCTGCTTGATTTCACCCCAGAATCTAGCTCTTGCTGAGGATACTGAAGTCTCATCACAAGGCAGAAGTTTCTGACAATTGTCATTACCCCAAAAAGAGTGGGATTCCTAGGATGCAGGAAGTTCCTTGTCACTAGAGGGTATGAACCATGAGACCACTTGAAAGGGCCTTCCCTAATGCATAGACTTTAGTTGGTATTTTATATGTATTTAATATGTATTAATATAGAGTTTTATTTATTTATTTTTATTTTAATTTTTTTAAAAATACTTATTTTTTAGTTATAGGTGGACACATATTTGTATGTGGTGCTGGGGATCGAACCCAGTGCCTTGCACATGGTAGGCAAGCACTCTACCTCTGAGCCACAGCCCCAACCCTAGAGTTTTAGAAGAGAGATTCAAATATTCAGTGGGCATCTGACAAAATTTTCAACACTGAGTTATTTATAAAATGCTTGCTTGTTAAAAAATAAGTATTAGTCAAATTCATGTCATTATTTTCTCATTGAAAACAATTTCACATTTGTTATCTTATTTCATTTTAGCACACTTGTGAGAGATGTGAACTTACCCTTTTATCAGTGTTAACACTTATGGAAAATGAAGGAAATACAACAAGGTTGTATAGAAAGTGCATGGGTGGGGCACAGAAATAACCAGAACACATTGGCTCCATGTTCTGGCATTGGGTGAGTTAGTGGTGGAGGACTCCTGAGAGAGGGATGGAAAACAGTGGGCAAATTAGAGCCTAGTTGAACTTCTCCAGTATCGCTCTGATCCCTGCTTGCGCTTGGATCTGTTGAACCTGTTGAATCAAGACACTATGGAAAAGTTACTGGTTTCAGTCTTCAGTAGAGAATTTAGAATTGCAACTTGGGTGAACATTTTTTTTTAATATTTTCATTCACTTAATTAAAATTTTTCCATATATTATTATTTTGGTGCATTGTAATTATACATAATGGGATTTGTTGTTGCCTATTTGTACACACACAGAATGTAACAACACAATTTGGCAGGAAATTATTCCCTAGTATGTTCCCGTTCCTTATCCTCCTCCCTCCCGCTGGTCCCTTTCTTCTATGGGCAAACATTTTTTAGCTGAGTCATGGTTGCTGTTTAATTACCTAATGATAAAGTGAAAAAAAAAATCCCACTCAAAATCATAAAATTTCAAACCACAGTCTTGAAAACCATCATATAATAAGGAATGCCTATTTTAAGCTTAGAGTATGTTAGAGAGCCGAAGTAAACCTTAGAAGTTATTTTGCTAATACTGTCTCGTGAGTCATGACAGTATAGTATCAATCTAGGGCCAAATTATCAATCATATATCATGTGCAAGTCCTTTTGCTGAGAGCTTGTCAAAAGCTTTGGTTATGCTTCCTATTAAAGAGGACGTCATGAAAAGACTTGGACAGCATTGTAAGTATGATGTGAGAGAATGACAAATTGATCATTGTGTGTATATGTGGCTGTGTTTGTTTTCTATTGCTATATAAAAATTATCACAAACTGAGCAGGTAGAATAAGTTTCTTTGTCTTTTTTCCTTTCATTTTTTAGTTTTACTGTACAGTCGGGTGAATAATATTAACAACAACATACTGTACCTTTCAAAAATTTTCACAGTAAATTTCAAATGTTTTTGCCACAAAAAAATAAGCATTTGAAGTAATGCACATATTCATTGGCTTGATTTAATTATTCTACATTGTATTCATAAATCATAATATAACACTGGAATCTACAAATGCATGGTTATAGTTTATAAATTCACAATAAAACAGAAACATAAGGTGAAAAAAATGACATGTGCTTATTATCTCATGGTTTCTGTGGGTCAGGAATCTGGGACAGCTTAGCTGGATCCTCTACTTGGGATCTCACAAGGCTGAGATCAAAGTATTGACTGGATTGAGTTGTTCTGTAGAGCTCAGGGTCCATTTTCAATTTCCTTTATGTCTTTGACAGACTTCAGCTCCTTGTGGTTGTAGGACTGTAGAACTATAGGACTTGGGCCCTGTTCTTATGCTGGCTACCAGCTGAGGGCTGCTCTCAGCTCCTTGAGGCCACTGAATTCCTGGCCACGTGGTTTCTCATGGGCCTCTCCCAACATTGTAGCTTATGTCTTCCAGGCTATCAGGAGAATCTGACTTCTCTGTTTCTGATATCTAGACCTTTTTTTTAAATGACTTCCTTTAGTAAGACAGGCCTACTCAAAATAATCTTATCTTTGATCTACTCAATCAATTGATTAGGACCCTAATTACATGAATAAAATTCCTTCTCTTTTTCTATATAACATAACCTAATTATAGGGTCTCATCAAATTCCAGGTCCTGACCACCCTAAGAATTTACCTTAGAATTTTGTCTACTGCACTGGACAATCGGAAGGCAAATTATTCTGCTAGGGGCTAGGAAGAGATCATGGGATGGTGCTTTTTTTTTTTTTTTTCCAAAGTACCATCTCTTCTATGCTAATTGGGTGTCCTACATTTCAGTTCAAGTCTGACACTGTCTCTTGGGAGTGAGCATCAGATCTCAGAGGTTAAGGGTTCAGTCTCACCAGATGCCCTCACTTCAGGGGCCATCTGCAAGTCCTGGGAACCACCCGGACTTCTGCCTGGTGAACTACATATTTGGTGGTGCCCATGACTGCCTCTCAGGTTCAGAAATTGACTGAAATGATTCAGAACTCAGCACAGCAGTATTCTTATGATTACTAGTTTATTATAAAAGATACAAATGAAAATCTAGGTGAGGGGATAGGGTGGCAATATGTGGAGGTGGGGGTAAGGCTCCTCACCATGATGTTTTGACTCACCACAAGGGCACAGCAATGGGGCCAAGTAACTATGGACTGAATCCTCTGAAACTATGAGCCAAAAACAAATCTTTCCTCCTTGATGGTGTTTTTCCCAGGTATTTTGTCACAGTAATGTAAAGCTTATTTACTGAAGGCAATTAAGGTTAGAGTAGGTCATGAGAGTAGCATTCCCTTGATGGAATTAGTGGTTTACAAGCATAGGAAGAGAGATTTTTTTCTTTCTCTGGGCACAAACCAAGGAGAGGCTGTGCGAAGACAGCAAGAAGATGGCCATCTACACAGTAGGAAGAGAACCCTTGCCAGGAACTGAATTGGTTTCTGATCTTGGATATCTCAGCCATAAGCCTTTAAGAAATACACCTCTGTTGTTTAAGCCATGCAGTCAATGGTTTATTAGTATGGCAGCCTAAGCAGACAAAGGCAGCAGGTGTGATGGATTAAATTGTTGGCCATGTGACTGAACTCAATTTCCAGTCTCTCTCCCTTCCCAGGACCTTCTTGGTAGAGTAGGACTGAAAGTTCCAACCACGTAATCAGGTGGTAGATTCTTTTTGTGACCAGTCCTCACTCTGTGGCTCTCTGGGCGCCTCCCTCATGAGTCATCTCATTAGTAGAAACTCAGGTATGGTCAAGGGGACTTGTTGGAAATAACCAAGCTGAGTCATGGTTACTGTTTAATTAAATTCCAAGCATTTTAGGGGTTCTGTGCCAGGAATTGGAAACAAAAATCAAATACATTTTGCATGATACCTCAGGGTATCACCACCTGTGTGTAACAGAAACTTGACTCCAAGGGTCAACTTGACCCAACCGATTCAGTACTGATACGATTTCAATGACAGTGCCCCAAAGGCCTATGTATGAGAGATTGCCAACCTCTGGTGCTCTTGAGAGTGGTAGAACCTTAAAGAGTTGGGACCTAGTGGAGGTCTTTAGTCATTGGGGATGTGCCCTCAAAGGAGATTGCAGGACGCTGGTCTCTTCCTCTCTCTCTTTGCTCCCTGGATTCATGAGTTGAGCAGCGTGCTCCACTGTGTGCTCCCTGACATGATGTATTGCCTTGCCATAAGCATAAAGGCACTGGGGGCCAAGTGTCCAAGTCCCACATGGACAAGGAAGTAGGTAACTGTTGGAGGGATGGGCTGGCTGTGAAATAAAAGCTATCAAAGTAACCTATCAAGAAATAAAGATGAAAAGGCAAGAATTATATATTTTCAGAGCAGGGGTTGAGCTGACCAGAGGGGTCTGATTTCTAACAAACAAAAGCCCGTGCTTAGTTTGTATATATAAGTACAGCTCAAAGGGGGTTGGTTGATAGGGATCTCCTTCAGGGGAGACAAGATGAGAGTGGAGATAAACAGATCCTTCTTGACAGGTTACACTCCTCTCTGGAGGCTGTGTTTGAACTTGGAGCCTGTGAGCTAGGTCACGATGCCAGAATGATCTGGGCTTTCTGGAACTGGGAAATTTCACCCAGGAGTTCCCAGAAGAGTGGCTTCCCTGCCTTGAACATTGCCCAGTTCACATACAGTTCACACATGGTTTCCAACATCCAAGGACAGAAACCTCTGAAATCAGGAGCCAAAATAAACCATTCCTTATGAATTGCTTATCTAAGGTGTTTGTTACAGTGACAGAAAACTGACTAGCACAGGTACTTTTTAGCAATGCCTGAAAAAGAAATCTCTCTCTCTCTCTCTCTCTCTCTCTCTCTCTCTCTCTCTCTCTCTGTGTGTGTGTGTGTGTGTGTGTGTTTGTGTGTGTGTTTATAACAATACTCAATACCAACTTACTTTATATTTTATATATACATGATATCAGTGTGATTTGGTGTTCTCTAAGCACAAGAAAATACTTAACCAATGTCCAGTGTTATTAAGGGGATATCTCTTTCCCTGTTTGGTTGGTTCTAAATTTTCTTTCTCAGTGATTTCATGGCTATTCTTGATCTCAGCCTGGTCTATCTCTGACATGGGTCCATGGAAGACTGGAAATCTCATTTATTATCCAGGACTAATGAAGGACTTGGGAGAATTCTCAGACATCCTGGATGCATTTGCACTATATTCAAACTTTACAGAGGAATCTTCAGCTGCTGGGTGTCTACAGGTGTAGTTTGTCCTGTTCATATTTATAATTGCATCCTTGCTAGTGCTGAAAGTCAGGCACATTGCTGTCAGCTGTTGCCTGATATAGAACAGGACTGCTTTTTCGCACAGTTATTTTAGTGGGGTTTTACAATCTATTTTTGCTTTGAGGACAAGAAGAGCAATCTTCAGGCAGAGAAATGCCTTCAAAAGTTTTTACAATTTTCCTTCGGGTATGTTCTCTACTGCACTTCCAAATGTGTCCGTTAGCTGCAGCAATGTGTGTTTTTCCATGTCACCATTTCATTTCCATGTTTGCCTCTGTTGCAGTTGTAAACTAAACTGCTGCTCAGTTATTTCACACAACTTTGAACTGACACTGTGTACAGAGCAATAAGTGTTCTTTTACCTTCAAGTGTCACCTGGCAAGTAAGCCATGCCTGTGGGTGTCAGAGACAAGTTCAGGTAATTGGCAGGGGTGAGAGTGGAGAAGGAGAATGGAAAGGAAAAAGACATGGTCAGGAAAAGATGGGAGAAGGTAAATCAAAAGAAGGGAAAAATTAACTAGTTCATCTTGTAGCAGTAAACTTATAAGTCCACACCGAGATTAGGTCAGGTGACAATCGAAACAATTTTAAACAAAGTTTTAAAGGTAATTTGGGTTTCTGAGGTGTTTCCCTTGAACATAGCCTGTACCAGTTCCTGAAGAACAGGAATCTAAATCCAGGACCAAAGGAGGCAAAGATACTAAGAGGAGCTAGGAGACAGCATTCGAGTGAGGCTGGAAGACCTTCAAAGGGGAGGCAAGATGACCGTGGTGTTTTTAATGGAGGTTACTTGCTGTAGGTCCCAGAGTTAGGGGTGACAGAGTAGATCCCAGAAGTGGGTCTCCTGACCTCGCTATCAAGTATGCTGATCTCTGCAGCCCAGATCTTGAAGGAGGGAAGCACATCTGATTATGTGTCTCTGACAAAATGTCAGAGAAATGAAAACAAATGGCTGAGCGTTCCCCCAGGGGATGAGGAGTTCAGTTATTAAGCTCCCCATCCAGAAACATTTCGAGTTTCTAGGATGATTTTATTCCATCTTCTATTATGGGCTGCCTCACATAAATCTGTGTTTTATTGCTGGAGTGAGATGCTGGAGAATTTCAAGATTACTTTTGGCACTGTCTGAGTTGGCTCACTGCTGTGCTGACAAGTGCTTGTGGAAAATTAGCAGCAATGATATTAATCACCTTCTTTGGGGCTTTTATTTCCCCACCCTGCGAGAGCTTTGATTTGTCCTTCTTCTTTTGCCAAAAAATTTCCCCAAACAAAAAGAACAAAAACACACAAATAATAAATCAAACTACTTTTCTGAAATATAAGTGTTTCAAGTGTAATTAAAAGGTGGGGTAGTGGGCTGGGGTTGTGGCTCAGTGATAGAGCACTTGCCTTGCACGAATAAGACCCTGGATTCGATCCTGAGCACCATATAAAAATAAATAAATAAACAAAAATAAGGATATGTTTTTTAAAAAAGGTGGGGTGGTGTTGGGATGGACAGGTAGTCTTAGGACATGTGAGGGGTAGGTTGTAAGAGGCATTCAGTGTGATTCTATTGTTAAATTATATATCTCATGGCAGAATCTTCTCAGCCATGGCTTCTAGGAATACAAATAAGGAAAAGTGGTTTTGAAGAACAAAAAAGAATGACCAATGTATCAGTCAATTTTCTGTGGATCACATGGAAAGATATGTATGCACCGAGTGTGACAGGGCCATTAATGACTTCCCTCTAGGTCCCAGGTCTTCAAGGTTCTGCCACCTCTCAACATCACCCATACTGGGAACTAAGCTTCCTAGACATGAACCTTTGGAGGAAAAACCATATCCAAATCATAGCAGCCAGTTTTCTTATTTGATTGGCATGTTCAACGGGTGCATTCAGGGTATAAAGGAAGGTAGGGAATAGGAGGTAGATGGATAGATGGGTGGATCACTGCGGGATTTCGACAGACACAGAAACACATACACTCGTGGAACTATGAAAACACAGTTTATTTTGGGACCAACTCTCTTGACAGTTGATGCCCTGATTCTCTTTCCCACGGTGTCCCTATCATCATTAATCACACCAGTACTCTTGAACACTTTCCTATCAAAAGCTTATTTCACAAGAGTTGCTCATCTCAGGTCAGGAATCATTAGTTTAAGTTAATATATTGACTACCCAGGAGTTTCTGAGTTTGAAAGAACAGGCCTTATTCAGCACTGTCAAGCCAGCTCCTAGCACTGAGCCTAGTATTTAGCAGGTGTTTTATACATGTTTATTGAATTTAATCATCATATCTGAACTTATTTAGAGTATAATAGGATTTGCTTCCTACTATAGAAAGGTCTGGTGTTAAGCCAACTGTGTAACTGGAGTGGAATGGACGGGCAAACAAATGGGATTTCTTGGAGACAAACTTAGATGTTCCCAAACATTGCCTATGAACGCAGCTGGCTCTGATTTCTATTAATGCGTACACACAAATCCACATCAACCCCTGAGAGATCTTTTAAACCATCATTCCCAATCTCTAGCTGTCCACAGGTCCTCTTTCCAGGACTTCTGTATTTTTCTACCTCATGCTCCTTTCATAGCTATTCTGTCCTAAACGTCTACCCCCACTCAGCTAGGCATTTTCCCTATTGCTCCCCTACTCTGGATGGTCTCTATTCATATGACCTCCCGTGCACATCCATTCTTCGCCCATCTGTGTTCTGCCCAGAGCCTCAGGACATTGGCCTATCTGAACAGCATTAATTGGGCTTTTCTGATTGGGCTTGGCCCAACACAGCCACCAGCAGGAGACAGGACTGTGGGAGAAGAGTGGGGAGGTTGGCTGTTTCCAGTCCCCCTTCTCCTTTCCTTTCCTGCTCTGATTCTCAAAGTGCCTGTGATCCTTTACAGCACAGCTTCTGTTGGGTGGTCCTTCTTCTATGGTTTCAGCTCTTGCTGGGTTCAGTTAAACCATTTGTTCCCTCTGCCCCTTCAAGGCTACAAAGTAATTGTTCCCCACTAATGCTGGTTGTTATGTTCCTTACCATGTGTTTGCGGTTTCCTTAGCTTTGTCCACATCTCATAAATGGTCTCTTCCTTAATGTCTCTATAGTGGACCCCTCTGATTACTCTATTTCAAGTTGGATCCCTGATCAATAGAACCATGTCCCAATCCTTTCCATTGTGTCTTTAAACTCCCCCTGTTATTTTTTTCTGAAACACACTCTATTTTTTTTTCCACCTAAGCTAAAGCCAGTGTATTCCCCCTTAATATCACATACTTTGAAACTCAAATGGAATCTTCTCTTTCTTCAGTCTTGGGACCAAGTAGGGGAGAGGTGGCTCTGGTGCTTGTGCCATTCTGAAGCTTTCAGACCTTCAACATGCCTGTATCTGCTGAAGCCACATTGTCCCTTTTGATGACTGGCTTCCCAGATCACTCACATTACCTCCTGCACCCCTGCCCAAGCTAATATTAGCCTCTTCTCTCAAGGATTCTGGCTCTGGCCCATGCTCTGGTTTTACCCACTTATTCATCTCTTAACTTCTTCCTACATATTATAGAACTCAATTAATAACAGCAAATATCATTATTCCTTTTGACCCTCCCTAAGACATTCTGAAGTATTTTCCATTCTTAAAAAAAAGGAATCTTTTCCTTTACTCCCTCATTTTTTTTTTTTGCTTTCTCTTCATTTCTCTATTCCCTAAAATCTTACTTCCAACCATCATTTAATTAAAAAGTATCCTTTAAAGGTCATCACAGAGGGTCAGTTGCTAGATATATATATTTCTTTTCAATTTCATGCTATTCTCTGTTACATTTAAATTCAACAGTATGGTTGAGCCTGGTGGGGCATGCCTGTAATTCCATAGACCCAGGAGGCTGAGGCAAGGGGTTCACAAATTTGATGCCAGCCTCAGCCATTTAGTATGACCCTGTCTCAAAAAAATTAAAAAAGGGCTTTGGTGTGCCACTCAGTGGTAGAGCATCCCTGGGTTCAGTCTTAGTATTAAAAAAAAAAAAACAAAAACAAAAAACAAAAAACCAAAACCCGCAAGAGAGAAAGAAAGAGAAATTCAACATCACAAACATTTTGGAATTCTTTTTAGATGCCTTGTACTGTGCCTAAGTGAACCTGTAGACCAAAACTCCTCATATGATTTTCATAACCTGTAATTTTTTTTAATATTTCTTCTTGCAACTACCTTCTAGTCTTCTTTGTATAGTCCTGATTTTACTCTTTTCTTCTAAATTACCTCTTCAAGTTTTTTTTTTTCCTTTGCTTTTGTGCAATTGAATTTGAGATGTGGGGGTGGGGGGAAGGACAGTGTAGATAATGAATGATTGAGTCAGGAAGATGGGGGCTGATTCAAGAGGAAATAAAATGCTTATACTTCCAGAGCACTTCCTCTTCCTCCAACCTGTTGCCAAGGTTACCTGCCTCCAGGGAATTGTTCTTCCCAGTAAGGAATTGTTAAGGAAGCACCTCCTGGGTGGCTCCCTTCCTCCATTTCTGGGCAGATTGGGAGAGGCAGCCCTGGAAGTCTCCTTTCCCACCTTTTGGCCATGGAGGCCAGATAAGGAGAGGAGAGAGCAAGAGAAGAAAGGATTAAAGGGGCAGGACACTCCCACTTCCTCAGGCACCAACTTGGATCCCCTCCTCTGTGGAGGAGTCTCTGTCTCTTTCTTTCTCTGTTGAATCCTTTGAGTAAAACTTTTTGCTCTTGCCTTGATGTTTCTCAGGTGTTCAATCTTTAACACTGGGGGACTGGGACTGGGGACCCTGGCATCATCTGTGGTCTCAGTATCTGTTTACTTGGCTTCAAATGTCATCTCTCTATTGATGCCCCAATTTATGTATTGGGATCTGATCTATTACATATTTGGGGTTTTTTTTTTGGGGGGGGGGTGCAGGGTTGTAAAACATACATTAAAAAAAAACATCCCAGAGGTTTCTCTGCAAGTGAATGCCCTCTGCACCCCGATTATGATTGATTTAGTCTGACCAAATTAAATATGACTAGACCTGGGATGGACTTGGACTTGAGGGTAGGAATTGATTAGTTCGTTGTAGATAGAGATTAACATGAACCTGGAAGTTAAAATTCTTGGATTCAAACCCTGACTCTCCCTTGAATTTTGTGTTCTTGCTAAAGCGTGTGGAATAGTTCTCTGTCACTTTAGGTCCTTATATGCACAGGGGATAATAATGGAACCCCTCCTCTAGGGTCATCCTGAGAATTAAATGAGATAATAATGCCTGTAAAATGCTGAGGCCTGTGCTATAGTATGGACTCACTAGATCTTACCTATCTCAAGCCCTTTGGCTTACTTCTCTCTCCAGACAAGAATGTCTTTTTCCAAGAAGCCTGTGACAGAGAGCAAAAGGCATTAATATAGAAAAGCTGTCTTTTGTGAGGCAAAAATGCGGAGCCCAGGTCTGGGGCTTTGTCACAAGGATTCGTTTATTGTTCATTATGAATAGGTTGATGAGTAGTAGGTGGGTTAAAGACGAGTGGAAAGTTTTATGATGGGGTTTATCCTGTTTTCTGGGCCCAGCTTTAGGAAAGCTGATTAAATGAGGCTGGGGCTGGGCAGAGCTGCCCTACTTACGGCTTTTGTCAGCACTTCCTTTGTAGATTCTAATTTCCAGGGCCTGGAAATGGCTGTGTGGAAAATATTCTCTGAGGGCTTGAGCTTGGTGTGAAAGATCTTTATCAGGCACCAAATAATCTTGTCAAGTTTTAAAAGAGAAAGAAAGGACTGAAATGTTGGAAAGAGAATAAAAGAGGAAGACAGGGAAAGGAGAGAGAAAACAAAAGGGAGAGGAGAGGTGGAAAGGTGAGGGGAAAGGAGAGAGAGTGAGTTCTTTTTAGAGTCTCCTAGACAGACATGCACTTGAAAATGGCGCTTCATCTCAGGTGTTCCTCTTTTATAGCTTCCTTGTCCAGGCCCTCTGCTGTTATAATTAATTGGAAAGAGCTATACCACAGAGCTTCCTGCTGTCCGTCTGTCCCTATGGTAAGCTTCCTTTTCCCATAAGAGAAACACACTGTCAGTTGCCTGCCTTTCATTCCTGCCAGCGTGGAATTTACTAAACTCCTTTTCCCTCAAAGACTACACCAACCTGACTTCTTTCAAATTTGGGGCCAATGTTGGTTCCCTCGAAGAGTCTTTGATTTTCTTTTTGGAGGCTGAGTAGGTTCAGAATTAAAGGCAAGGCTTGGGCAAGGGGACTCCAAAGGGAAATCAGGCCATGAACAGTTAGGCTTAACTGTCTGATTACCTATCCCAAGAGGTTTTTTTTTTTTTTTTTTTTTTTTTTTTTTTTTAACTCAAGGAGCCCCAATCCTGTGCAGAGCTCATGGTGACGCCTGAGAGTCTAGGGTTGGGTTTGCATGCACAAGAGAGCTGTGACAGTGCTTCTACCCATATAGAAGAGTTGGGGTTCTTGTGATGGTAAGGGAGAATCGCTGGAGATGCCCTCCCCTTCTCTGAGAACTGCAGACATGGGTGATCCCTAGCATGCAGAGAAGAGCTGCATGCCAGAGCTCACTTGTTCCCTTCAATCCTCAGTCTAGCTCCTCAACACTGGAAGAGGTACCTCTGAAAGAGAAGCCTGAGGACCGACTGCATGTGACTAATTTCCTTCCCTGACACATACTCTAAAACAGTTGTAGAGAAATACAATCGATATGAACCCATAAGCACAGAGAGAAGAGCAAAGGAGACAACTTCACCCAAAAACTTTCTGTATCTTTCAAGAAGATGGGACATAGGGTAACAGGGGTTCACTTGATGCTTTCACTATATCCCTTATGGCTTTGAAACTTACATGTTTTTTTTTCTTTTTCCCAACCTTTTTTCCCCTGATCTTCTCCTCCCTGTTCTTCTTTTCCCTGATCTTTTTCTTCCTGATCTCTCCTCCCTAATCTCTTTTTGTTTTCTGATTCACCTCTACAAAAGCCCTCTGTTCTTGCTGATGGTCAGAATCACAGCCTTTGGGATGGGAGTCCCCTGTATTTCTCCTTTACTAGCAAAGCAATAAACCATCTTTTTTCTTTTTCTCAAAATCATGTCCTCATTCTTGAATCAGCATCAGGGACAAGGACAGAGCTTTCAGCAACAATAGGGAAGGGAATAGTAGCTGAATGAACCAAGTGGAGGCAGTAACAACTGAGTGTCCTTAGTTGCCAAAGGCCATGGTAAAGCTAGACCCGAAAAAGCATCAGAAGCTTTCTTACAGCCAAGGCAGAAGCTACTTGTACCTTGGCTGGAGCCTGGACAGGCCTCCTCCTCTGGGCTAGCTGGCTCTGTTGAGCTGAGTCTGACTTCCCCTGACCATCACAGCAGGGGGGATCACTGCCCACTCCCCAAGTGTGGTGCTGGCAGAGTGGAGAACTGCAGGGAGGCAGGAAGGCTGAGGGGAACTTCGGGCACTAGGTAGTAAGCTAGGTTTGCCACTTCTGGAAAACTGAGAACAAATGCTGGAAAGTCTTCCTACGGCATGCAGGAGGCCATGAGAAAGAGGCAGTGGAGATACTGCACTTTATTTTTTTCCTCCATATCCATGTGTGGCTTGACAGATTGGACTCAGCAGTAGACAAATAACTCTCCTATGGGGAGATATGAGTGAAAGGGGGAGAAAGAAATCATAAAAGTTTGTTTGCATATTACTATCTCCCATGGGGAAGGATGTATTAGTTGGTTCCTATGGCGATCTAGAGAGGGTGGAATAAATCTCCCTGAACAAGAATAATGGAGTATTTTCCCTTTCTCATCATGTAAAGGAAATATTACAATTATTTTTGGCAGAAATCTGGGAAGAGGAGGGCCTGGAGATTTTGACCCAAATAATCTGGATGGGGGACCAGTCCTTGAACCTCCTAATAGAAGGTCACATCGTCCTGGGTAACATCAGCATTAATAGGGTTACCTATCAGAGGAAGGAATTAGCATGAATTTTAGAGTCAGAAAAACCTGTTCCAATTTCAACTCTTCTAAATAGATTTGTGACTATGAGAAACTCTGTTGAGTCTATGGGCCTTAGTTTCCCCATGTGTAAATCATGACAGAATTATTTGAAATGGGAATTCACTTACCCTATTCATTGGACAAGTCTTATATAAGTTTTGGATTTTTTTTTTTGGCACCTATTAACAGTTAGGTGCTATGCTATGGTTGTAATTAAAGAACCTGGTACTATGCAGAAGTTAACAAATGTTAGTTTCTCTTAGATAATTTTTAGCTCTTTTGGTGTTCAATAGTCATAGTTAGGGCTTCATTAGTTCAGAGCCTCAATGTAGGGGAATAGGGTCATTTGGAAAGCAGGAGGAAGTCATTATAGATCATTGCTCTTTCTGGCATTGACAGTGTTCTGGTGATATTTCCATCAGAGCTGTCTGTGTTGGCTTAATTGTTCTGAACTCTGAAGCCTTCTTCCCAGCAATAACCATTTCTGATCAGCCTGCCTAGCTCTGCCACTTCTAGCCAGGTCTCAGATCCATCTTGGTGACACTGTTTACTGTGGCAGGAGGCCATTCAGTGTTGTGGCCTGTGCACTGTGGGCAACTGGAGCTGAGGTCACCTGCTATCCTCAGAGGCAGAAATGGTCTGATAAGGTGCTCTCGGTCATGGGGTATGCAGCTGTCTGCTTAGACCTTGACAGAAAGCAGCTGAGTAAGGATGACTAGCCACTTAATGGATGTTAATTACTGCTTGCAGCATCCCTGTAGGTCAGAGGACAGAAGGATTCTGATGTCAGGTCTGACACGCTGTGGCTGGCAGCAGACTGGAGCCTACGTTGATTAGAGTTGTGGTTAGTTTAGCACAGCCAGAGGGCCCAGATGGAGAGTATGAGTCTTGCCTAACTTGCAGAAGGACAGTTCATAGTTTCTTTTTCTTTTTTTTTTCTTTTCCCCAGTGATAATTTCATGATAATCTTTGGTCTTTGTTTTCCTCATCTCCATCCCCTTCAGATTTAAACCAGGACCCCCAGAAGGTGAAGAGTCTAATTTCTGAGCTTCCTTAATGGAATTAAAACTAGTAAGTCTAGAGAGTATGGGTTTACCCCATGTTCTCATTTACCAGATCTCTGCATTGTAGCTTGACTATGATCTGCTTAAGTGTAGAGGTAGACTAAAAAACACAATAGTAATTAATGGAATTTCAAATTGTAGAAGCACATGGCAGTCCTTTTAATGCTAGCTTCTGGTTCCTGCAGTAAAGCAGAAATTTGTAGAAGCTTTTAGGTAGTGCATCATTTTAAAACATCATCTCCTAAGCGCTCGTTAGTTCCGTTTTAGTCTAGGTGGCATATGGAAGGTGTCAGTTGTGAATATTTATGGGGATTGAAATGCACTCTTAAGAGGTGATGCTGAGGGGAAGTGTCTTGCGATATTAATAGAGCCCATATATGTCATCCAGAGGATGGCTAAGGGGCAGGCCCACCCCTCTGCAAAAGCTGGGTAATGGTTCCTACCGGAGGTAGTGCAGAACAATGTGGATTGCCGCAGCCCTGCATCATCTCTGTGCTTGTGGACTTTATCCTCTGGAATTGAAGGGCAGGTTTGGGAAAAGTTATCTGGCAAAGAATATGAGGCAGGTTTTCCCTCTTGTTAAGTGAGAAGTTCAACATGGCAAAGAGGGCCTTTAGCTTTGGCAGTGTCCACAAGATGTGCTTGACCTCTCTCTGTTTCTGTCTTAAATCTATCAAGACAAAAGGGCTTTCATCTCAGAGAGGGCACTGGAGGTGCAGACAGTCAAACCAAAGGAAGAGCTTTCACCTTTGACTTCACAAATCCACAGAAGCAGCTAAAGACACTGCTTACACTTACAAATTTAAGGATGAAAGGGCAGCAATTTATGTGCTTACCAGTACGTAACACTGTATATTATGTGTTAATTCCTTTTTAACTGCACTCTTTTCACATTAGAAATATTCCTTGAAAAATGTTTTAAAATTTCATAGCAAAAATGGTAATTTTTAAAATATTTTTATTAAAGTGGAATATACATATTGTTAAACCAACCCTAGTGTGCAGTTCTTTTGGGACCTTTTAAAATCTTTTTTTTTTTTTTCCTGGGGATTGAACCCAGGGATTCTCTACCACTGAGCTACACCCCCAGCCCTTTTTATTTTTTTGAGACAGGGTCTCGCTAAGTTGCCGAGTGTGACTTTCAACTTGCCATGCTCTTGTTTCTTGTAATTGCTGAGATTACAGGTGTGCACCCCCCATGTCCAGCTGGTTCTGCCAGTATTGACAAATGCATGTGGTCATGCCACTAACACCCAACCAAAATATACATATTTCCATCACCTCTCATAATTTATGTTCCCCTTTGCATTCAATTCCTCAGCCCCAGATACCACTGCTCTGTGTTCTGTCTCCATAGTTTTGCAGGAGAAAGTCATATAAATAGAATCACATGCAGCCTTTTCAGTCCAGCTTATTTCCCTGAACACACTGCATTTGATATTCATTCATATTGTTAAATAACATAAGGCATTTGTTCCCTTTTTTATTTCTGAGTGTTCTATGGATATACCACAGTTTATCCATTGCCCAGGGTGGATATTTGGATTTTTTTCCAGTTTTGGGTAGTTATGCATAAAGTTGCTTATGTATGGGCTTTCAAGTACCTGTAAGTTTTATCTCATTTGGGTCATCACTGGCAGTAGGAGGACTGACTTATATAAGTGTATGTTTCACCTGCTAATAAACTGCTAAACTATTTTCCAAAGTGAGCATACTTTTTGTATTATAACCAAAACCAGGGTGAGGTTTTCAGTGCTCCACATCCTTGACAACACTTAATATTATCAGTTTTTTAACTTAATCCTTATATTATATATATTATCCATATATATATAATATACACATAATGTATTATTGGTATATCATATATTTATATTTGGTATTTTATCTTGGTTTTAATTAGTTTTCCTGTTTAGACTAGTGATTTTAAAATCCTTTCATGTTTTTTTTTTATAATCTATATATTCTCTTTGATGGAATGTTTGTCTTTTACCCATTTGAAAACAAATTGTTTATTTGATAGAAATTGGCATTTCTTTTATATTCTTGTTAGATTGAAATTTTCAAATATTAGCCTGACCAGCTCTCCTCTCCCTGAAAGACTTTAGCCACTTGAAGGAAATTGAGATCAACATTTAATTGCATAGAGTCACCTCTTCTGTAAGTCAGATAGCAGAAAACTATATATGGAACATTTTTGGATGTCTTTGGAAATAAAAAATAACTTCTTCCATTCTCTCTGGAAGAGTCTACCTCATCCAGTGAAATGGGGTCATTAAGCCAAGCTTTTCTTTATAGGAGAAGAAGCAACCATAGATTGTTCTTTTAAGAGGGTAATGCTGTTTTTCCTAGAGCTACAAGTCACCAGAGGATTATAGGATTCTGGTTTTTAAAACAGCCTTAGGATTTCCTCAGGGCAAATATTGATTATTTGTGACTTGATGTCTTAAATCAAGAAAGACAACATGCTTCAGAGATCACTTTAAAAAATAAGAAGTTTCTGCACTGTGAGATTGACATAGTTCCTTTAGATGTGATACAAATAGAAGCAAACAGCAACCTGTGCTATTTACTAGATTGAAGAAAAAATAAACAAGACTTTGAAATATTTTATTTTAGTGGAATGTTCTCATAGTAGACTTTTTTTTTTTTCCAGGATTTTCCTGAGGTCCTGGTGTTTCCTTTCTTGAAAACCATTTTTCTTTTTTACTTTATAAAAATATACTTTTTCTTTTTCCATATTTTTGCATTATAATTATATGCAATAATGGGACTCATTATTACAAATTTGTACCTTCACCTGATATAACAATAAAATTTTGTCAATATCATTTTCCTAATATCTTCCCTTTCTTCCCTTCTTCCCTCTTCCTGGTCCTCTTCCTCTACTCTAAAAAAAGTCTACTACGAGCACATTTCACTAAAATAAAAATTTTCAAGGTCTCTGTCAGTCTCCCTTCTATTTTCATAGATTCTGCTCCCCACTTTTTTTCCTTTTTTTTAATTTGTAACTTCCGAATATGAAAGAAAACATACAACCCTTGACTTTCTGAGTCTGGCATACTTGTTTGACATGGTATTCTCCATTTCCATCTATTTTCCTTTAAATGACATAATTTCATTCTTTATAGCTGAATAAAATTTTATACCACATTTTCTTTATCCACTTATCAGTTCATGGACACTTAGGCTGTTTCCATAACTTGGCCATTGTGAACTGTGCTGCTATAAACATGGGCATGTATGTATTGCTACAGTATGCTGACCTCAATTCTTTAGGATAAATACTGAGGAATGGGATAGCTGGAACCTCCATGCTAATTTGCATAGTAGAGAATCACCTTTTTTCTCCCTGTCATTTCTCATCTTTTACTTGGATGGATCTCGGCAACCATGTTTGCAGGATCTAATGCCACTCTTTGTTCAGAATTGATTTGATGAAAAGAGACTTGATCTGACCAAAGGTAGGCACCTGACTCAGCCTGGGCCAATGAGATCTTACAAACTGCTGCTAAGTCTGACATGATGTGAATCTGGGAGGCCTGGCATTTCTTGCCCTATACATATGGAATCAGAGAAGCCTTGTGTGTAAAAATGAAATTAAAATGAGGTTGATTTTTGGAAAGACCAAGATTAAAGGTAGTGAAAAGACATGGTCTTGATAAAGAACACTTTCCTAGATGGTCCAGGTCTTGGTGTCTGCCCCCTTGCTGGGTCCCTTTACACTTGAAAACCATGAGACACTTTAATATGATTCCTTTTAATTCCTCCTTAGTTTAAAGGTAACTTGAGAGTTTCTAAAATTATGATCAAGAGAATTTCAAATGGGATAGCTTTGGATGATCTTGGTTAGGAGACCCTTCCACCAGAGTTAGTGTCCTGCAAGTATTCTGAGTGGTAACTGATAACTGCTAAGTCTTGCAATGTCAGATGAATAACCAAATTGAGAGTGGCACCATCTATTTGAAGAAAACCTTCAATAAAGGATTGGAATTACTTCTTTATTTTGAACACTAGTCAGACTCCTTGGATCTAATATTTGGAATGAAACTTAGGAGTTATGTATTTTGTCCAATCCTTCAAGAACAGTGGAAGTCTATTCTCTTAAGTCTAGATAGTTGGCCTCTGATTATGTCAGATGGTTCAATTCAAGCTTTGCACAGACTTGGAAATACAAGTGGTTTTTTTATGTCTTAATATTCAACCCCCACTCTCTTCCACATATTTCAAGAAAGATTTTACTTTCAATACTCTTGGGATTCTTTTTCCAATTACCTTCTCAGGCCATCAGTAGATAATGCCAATATTTAAAATTTTTAAAAAATTTTATTTATTGTAATTAATTATATGTAACAGCAGAATGCAATTCAATTCATATTATACAAATAGAGCACAATTTTTTATGTCTCTGGTTGAACACAAAGTAGTCACACCGTTCGTGTTTTCATACATGTGGGTAATGATATCTAACTCATTCCACTGTATTTCCTACCCTCATGTCCCCCTTTTCCCTCTCTCCCCTTTGCTCTATCTAAAGTTCATCTATTGCTCCCATGCTCCCCCTGACATCTCCATTATGAATCAACATCCTTATATCAGAGAAGACATTCGGTTTTTGTGTTTTTTGGGATTGGCTAACTTCACTTTGCTTCATATTCTCCAACTCCATCCATTTATCATAATGCAGATATTTTTACCAGCAGCATTCCACTTTGAATTCAGAAATGGTAGTCAAATTTTCTTTTTGTTTCCTGGTTATCTGTTGATAAATCATGCTCCCAGACTGCTTTAGTTCATATCTTTGGCAGGATATTGTAGTTCACAAGTGGAAAACCGTGAGTGTTTGGGGCAAGAACATTTTTGATGATCTGGAAAAGACCCACCTCACACAGATTCTGATTTTACCAAGAGTCAGATGCACTTAGGGGGCTCATGGTAGGGAAGAAGAAAGGGGGACAGCTATAATAGCACCTCCACACAATAAATGATAGACCTGTTTGGTGAACCAAGTGGATTATTGGTGACCAAATCAAAGCAGTTCTGTATAGAAAGGTTTTATTTACATCTTTTCCCCCTCAAACCTAAAAGAAAGTAACCTTGCATTTATGATTAGATTTGTTCCCCTCATTTCAGAACATCAGCTAATATAGGGTCTATAAGAACAGCACCATTTTGTAGCTAGTTTTAAAGTGTCACAGACCAGCTGGGATTGGAAGTTCTCAGAACTCCAGAGGTGTTGGGCTGTGTCAGACTGATGAATTATGTAAAACCTGTTTTCCCTGAGTATTATTAATCATCCTCAAGCAAATGAAGACATGCTAATTAATTTGTGGTAGTTTTCACCTGCAAATGCCAAAGGAACTAAACCAAATTAAATCTTCTATTCTCTTTAAGACCAGCACCCTGTTAAATACCCTATGACTTTTCCAATTCAATTTGAAAGAGGCAGTTCTTTGGAAACTCAGACTGTGGTTTCAAAATCTTAAGGCTTATTTTTGAATGTGTATCCCCAAATTTTATACATAAAGACTTGGAAAATGAATGGGTGGAATTCAATGCTATGACTTACAGAGGACCCAGCATATATCAGAATCTCTTTTAAGATAGTTTATCCAAGTTCTCATGGGTAGGCATTACTGAATCCCAGAGGCAGATGTTACCATTCTAATTGTACAAAGGAGAAAATAGGCTCCTAAAGAGATTCCATGTAATATCTTGGGCCACAGTTTTATAATATGGAGTTAAGATGCAAACCAAGGTCTGTTCAACTCTGTAGTACATTCTCTTCTTCCCACTGGACCACACTCCCCTCCATGGAAATGATCCACTGTGCAGGCAGACTTTTACCAGCCTGTTACCTAAGCACTGTGAATTCTGGGCTTTGTGTTTTAAGAAGTAGCATTTCTCATTTTATTTCCTCCATTGGAGAGAAGCCTCAGACAAAGTTTTAGTCTCCATCCTTATCTTTGACTGCTAAACTTTGATAAATCTGAGCCAGCTCATTTTCCTATAATGACAAATAAAATATTGTTGCTCAGATGGAAGATTCCTTTCTATCAATGACTGAAAGTAGACTGGGTAGAAAGAGGTGAAGGGAGGGGAGGGGAGGGGAGGAGGGATAGGAAGGGCATCACACTAGTATGTGTGGCAGGACACTAGTATGAAATGGCAGAACACTAGTATGGCCCTATGTATAAACGTGGCTGTATAACCAATGTGATCCTGCAATCTGTACATGTGGAAAAATAAGATTACGTACCCCATTTGAATCAAATGTATGATATGTCAAGATCATTGTAATGTTTTGAGCAACTAATAAAAAAATTTTAAAAAATGACTGAGAGTTTGCCATGTGAGCCATATTTAATGTTTCTGAAAGCAATGGTCTCCAAACATTTAAGCAATACTCTGGAAAGACCAAGAGAAAGTAGCTGAATCTTACTGACCACAGAGAGTATGGTTTGCAATGGTTGGCACTGCATATCTTATGTCCCTGTCTAGATTGGTGTTCTATATTTTCTTCCTTATCATTGTGATTATAAAAGTGAGCTTTCACTTTTACATGACTGTAAAGATTGAATCAAATGCTCATTTTGGGGATGTTAATCACAATGACTAATGTCCCTCTTGGCAATTACCTATCATGCCCACAGAGGTAAGAATGCTGGCTAATGCTCTGCAGAATTGCTTAGATATCAAAGTGGAGTCTTCTAACATATCTCTTGACATCAGCCTGCATTCAGAAGAGAGGTGCTTGGCCAACATAACTCCAGGGCTGGTCACTTGCCAGGGAAAAATTCAGGAAACAGGATCCTGGTGAAGGTGCTTTGGGTCTTTTTGGGGAGTTTGAGTTTCTTTTCCTTAATACATGTTGGGTTATTACTGATGTTCTTTCAGGGACTCAAATACACTAACTAGAACAGCCATCAGAGGAAGAAACCTGGGGAATACTTTGCTGAAAAGAGACTATATAACTGATGTGTGCTCTGCTGCTTCTTAGGAGGATGTTTAATTTTCTTCATCCTTTGTTGTTTACTTATCTGATTCTCCCCCCAATTATAAAAATACTAGTTCTCTCAATAAAGTTTTCTGACTTGGGTATTTCTCCTACCATTTCAAGCAACAGATGTCCCTATTTTGTAAAAGACCCAGTGAGATATACAAGAGCATGTACTTCTGAATCTTGTGTCTTTCACTGACTGTCATGTAGGGCAAGTCACATTCTCTATTAGCCACATTTTCCTTTCTCACCTGTCAAATGGGATGATCATTTCTGCCTCTTTCTGTTCTGAATGAAAATTAAATGTGAATAAAATTAGCATAGAGTCTAGCATATAGAAGATGCCCAAAAAGGTTTATTTTCTTCTAGTAAAATGAAGATCATTGTTTTTTTTTATTATTTCTGAAAGTTCCTAGAGTGGTCCCTATCACTTCTCCATGTCACATATCCATATGTACACCACTCATACACACAAAATTTTGTGTGTGTTTATAGGCAAACGTTTCAATATTATGTGGCAATGCTTGCCAGTTGTGGTTAGCATTAACAAGTTACAATTTTCCTCACATTTCTTCTCTTTCCCTGTCCTCTTTCAAAGTACAGAACAAGAGAATATGAATTAGAATTACAATGTATGTTACCGGACTCTTCACTGACTTTTACACACATGTGCACATAGGTGCACAAGCACACATTGTTTACATTTGTGCTCCCTGCATTGTTTACAGATGCCTTCATTGTGCGTGGTTTTCATTATGGATGTACTTCTACTGCAGTCAGAAATGGTGAAAGTGTCACTCTGAAATGGCAGTGAATGCATGTGTTGGATGGCATTGTCGAACCACAAAAAATGAGAAAAATGTTCCATTCTTCATGTGCTAGTCAAATGGGAAAGAGTTGTTGGTAGAGAAGTGACCAAGAAAAAAATATTGTTGCCTTCTCCAGGAAGAAAGAAAGGAGAACAGATAGCAAGCAGTAGGAGAGTCTTCATTTTCCTTGAGTCTGCTTTGAGTACGTCGACTGTCTCAAAGTCAAAGCAAATCCTCTGAATTGAATTTCACTTCTTATCATAGGGAAAATGTACTAAATTTTCCCTTTTTTTTTGTTGGGCCCTTCCTAAGATTTATATCCCTGCTGAAATAACCTCTCCCGGAGCCATTTCTGAAATCCCTGAGTTTGTTCTCTCTTTTTTTTCCTGGCCATTCTTGCAACAATGCTACCCTCTCCTAGCTTTAAAGCATCTGGTAAGGCCAGCCAGAGTGCCTGTGTGTGTGTGTGGCACTCACCTGACAATCTGTGCATGGCTCTGGTGATCCCTGTGCTTTGATTTTTGGCCACGGCTCTCTTTGATCACTTGTTCTGGGAAACCCAGCTGCTGTGAAGGACACTCCAATAGCTCTGGCAGAGAAGCCTATGTAGTGAGGAACTGAGGCCTCCAGGCAAGAGCTGTAAATAAGGCTTCCTGAAAGTGGACCTTCCAGCCACAATCAAACCTTCAAATGTCTGCAGCCCCAGCTAAAAACTTCACAGAAATCTCATGACAGACCTGGAGCTAGAACAACCCAGGAAGCCAGTTCCAGCTTCCTGACTCTCAGAAACTGAGAAATGAATGTGTATTGTTTGAAACCACAGTCAAAGCTGAGAAGGATCTGACACCTTACTCTCCTTGCAATCTAATGATTTTTTTTGTTTTATGTTCAAAAGCGATTTACGAATACTAGTTGTAGTCACAGGACTCTTGAGCCAGAGACTTATACACAACACAGTGGTCAGCATGATCTGTGTTGCATTGATTTCTTTTGTTTCCCAAATTCTATAGGGGTGATACAGGGGAGGGCACAGGCACTTGCTACCTACGCAATGGGTCTGCCTCACAGCTAAGGAACCCTCAGCTTGGGAAAACCCAATTTTTTTTTTTTTTTTAAATAAGAGGGCACCAAGAAAATATGCTCAAATGTTGCCCTGAAGGAAGAAATTATTATACTGGATAGCAAACAAATCTGACCTCTTCTCTAAAGGGTTACACCATCTCTATCTTCCAACATTGCTTGCTGCATTAATATCCTGGAAAATGTAGCTTGGATCAAATGCTGCCAGTGCCTCTGCTCACAAGACACACAAGGTGCCCCAGTAGAGACTTGTCTTCCAAGAGCCATTGAGTTTAAGAATAATTTTCTGTGTCGCAGTAGATAAGCAATTCAACAGGATGCACGTGTCTATGTGTCCCCCATCCAAGAGCTGCACTCAGGCCATGCACAGGGAAGTCTGCTGATGGAAAGAGTACAAGGGTCTTAAGGGACAAATGGGCCCTCCGGTTTGGGAGGGTGACAAACAGGGAAAAAGGGAAAGAGACCGGGAAGAAGCCAAAAGTTGGAATTAATTGGATTTGACATGTTTAGTTTCCTCTGGAAACAAAGGTTTTTGCCAAGAGAATAGTTATATTTGTAAAACAAGAGCATTCACTACTTGGCCTCTTGCTCTGTTTAAAAATCTTTTGGTCTTCACTAGTAAACTGCCTGTTGGCTGCGTGTGGGTGTTGCAGTGGCTATTGTTTTCCACTTTTCTTCCCTGTGTGAAGGAAAATGAGGTGCAGTTCCTCTTGAGCCAATCCATAAAGAAGCAAACTTAGAGAATTCTCATTGAAAGGGACATGAAAGAAAGTACTTAGAAGTTTCTTTTTGTTTCTTTTATTCTCTGAAAATGAGGGATTAAATAAGATACCTCTTGGCTTTCCTGCCATTGGGCAATGTCTTTCATTCTTCTCAGGAAATCAGTTGGGAAAGAATTGAGAATGATTTTAATTTGAAACGATATTTGGTCTTAGGTTTCATTCAGTTTTAGAAATATTCAACAGCCTTCCCTCCTAGCCATTCTTTTTTCATTTTTTAAAAAATTTTAATTTGTTATATATGATAGCAGAATGTATTACAGTTCATATGATAAACATAGAGCACAATTTTTCATATCTCTGGTTTTTGAAACACAGATTGAGTATGGTTAAGAGTTCAAATAGAAAAACAAAAGTGTAAATGAGATTCCACCTGCCTATAAGAAAAAGAGCACTCCAGCTGCTCAATGGATGACTTTACTCTAGGCTTCCTTGGCCAGGATCTGATGATGGATGGGATCAGGGGTGTTGATTAGTTTTTCTGTATGTAGTTCTGTAGCTGTTATGGAGGTTGTAGGAGGATTTCTCTATAAAGTCACCTCAGGTAAATTATAACCATGGTTTAGTTTGGGGGATTTAAATGCAGGTCAATTGTGAGCTCTTAAATTTCTGTTTCTTCGTCTCTTAAGTGGCAACTATAATGCTTATCTCAATGTTATGAAGTTTAAATATGTTAAGACAGTTTAGCACGGTGATTGATTTATAATAAATGGTCAAAAAATTGGGGATTGCATTATTAATCTTCAAATATAAGAGGTATGTTCCTCCTTGGGCTAGGCTATATTATACCATTTCAAATAAAGTAGAGTTCCATTAGATGACATCTGGCTCTATCATGTCCTCTTGAATTGAATTACACATTAGTTCATAGTTCCGATTTATCCAGCGCTCTCATTTATACAATGTTACACACGTGCCTCTCTTCCCTGGAACATGGTAAATTTTGTCATTAAATGTTGTCTCTTGATCTCATCATTTGATATAGCAGAGAAATAAATTCCACCCAATGACCAAACTTAGCAAAGCCTGGTTTTTCTCAAAGCATATTGATTTCAACTTTTTCATAAACAGGAAGGCTGTTTAAGGAAAATTTCCCTAAGGGTTTAAATTTCTAACAGGTTCGACCTGTTTTATGTCTAAAAATTACAACTCTGATCTAAGAGGCTAGGACAGTGAGTTTTCCTGCAGGTGTGACCAGGTATGTAGTGCCCACACTCTTTTGCCCTCTGGGTAGGATTTTTCCGAGGGTCCCTGGTGGTGTATCCAGCAGACATTATCACCTGCAGTATTCCCAGGGGTTGTCTTGATCTGGAGAAAATCATCTTGTAGTCCAGACAGTGAGAAGGATGTTTATGTCAAGGGACTTCACGGTGTGATGAGAAAGAGACTGAAGTTGTGGCGGGCGTTGTCAGCCCCAGGCACATCTCCTTGGCCCCTACTATTCCTGGGCATATCTGACTATGGCTTCTAGCTTCAAGGACCTGTGGCTCTTTGCTTAGGGCTTTCTCTGGTCATGGAAGACTTCGTCCAAGTTAAGAGCAGGTTCAAAGTACAAAGTGGTTAGTTAGTCCTTGGAACTGAAGGATTTTATGGGTAAATGCCAAACTCTTCAGGTGGAAAAACTCCAAGGTGCCTTCTACACTGCTTTCCAGAATTCCCCAAAGTGATTGAACCCCCACTTGTCCACAGTGGAACCATGCTTGATGATATTCTCTTTTTTGGCTTTTCTCTTTCTCTCCTCCCTCACTTCTCTATCCCTTAACAATGCTTTCTGGGCTATCTCCCAAATAAAGTCCTCCAGTGCATATCCTTATCTTAGAGTCTGCTTTGGACAAACCCCAGAAAAGGGATCCATTCACATTGCTTCACTTTTCCTTTCAGCAATTATAGAGGAGAATTGCTGTCTTCTATGTCTGTCTCCACTCTTCATAGGAAGTAGGGGAAGAAAGAGAGGACTTCACTTTCTAACCACCCACTGTGTGGATCATTTTAAGTTCTTCAGCTAATGTGTATCTTCTTTCAGGACTTTGATGGGCACTCTCATTTTACAGTTGAGGAAACTGAGACCAGAGGATTAAGTACGTGGTTGAGATAAGGCAGCATCTAGATGGAAGACAGAACCTTTTTTTTTTAATTCTTAAAATTTGTTCTAATTAGCTTTACATGACAGTACAATGCATTTTGAGACATGATACATAAATGGAGTACAACTTCTCATTCTTCTAGTTGTATATGGTGTAGAATCACACCAGTCATGAGAGCATATATGCACATAAGGTAATAATGTCTGATTAATTCTACTATCCTTCCTACCTCCATAACTCCTCCTCTCCCCTCACTCCCCTCTGTCTAATCCATAGTACCTCTATTCTTCCCTAGCCCCCATCCCTGTATTGTGAATTAGTGTCTGAATATCAGAGAAAATATTCTGTCTTTGGTTTTGGGGATTGACTTATTTTGCTTAGCATGATATTCTCCAGCTCCATACATTTACTGAAAAATGCTATAATTTCATTCTTCTTTAAGGCTGAGTAATATTCTATTGTGTATATTTACCACATTTTCTGTATCCATTCCTCTGTTGAAGGGCATCTAGGTTGGTTCCATAGTTTAGCTGTTGTGAATTGAGCTGTTATATACATTGATGTGGCTGTGTCACTGTAATATGGTGATTTTAAGTCCTTTGGTTATAAACCAAGGAGTGAGATAGTTGGGTCAAATGGTGTATCCATTCCAATTTTCTGAGGTATCTCCATACTCCTTTCCATAGTGGTTGCACCAATTTGCAGAACCCCTAACGATGTAAGAGTGTGCCTTTTCCCCCACATCCTTAACAACACTTATTATTGCTTATATTCTTGATAATTGCCCTTCTGACTACAGTGAGATGAAATCTTAGAGTAGTTTTGATTTGTACTTCTCTAATTGCTAGAGATGATGAACATTTTTTCATATGTTTGTTGACAATTGTATTTCTTCTTCTGTGAAGTGTCTATTCATTTCCTTAGCCAATTTATTGATTGGGTTATTTGGGGGGGTTTTGGTGTTAAGTTTTTTGAGTTGGAAGACAGAACTTGATCCGAGGTTTCCTAACTATTCTATAATGTTCTTAGTTTCAGTTTATTTCTGAAGTTGAACAGATCAAGGGAGGAATAACGCTCATCTTCTTGTTGTGTTATACTTTTTATAAGACATTTAAATCATATCATACTGCTCCACAGATTTCACATAAAAAATGTAAAAAATTCCAACTCTGTCCTGTGACATGCGAGATCCTACATGACTGGCTTCGGCAGAACTCTCTGATCTCACCTTGCTCCTCTTGCCCCCTCCCTTTCTCCTTCTGTGCTAGCCAAACTGACCACCTTTGCAGTTTGTGTCAAGCTCCTCCTACTTCATGGTCTCCATCCTTGCTGGTTCCTCTGCTTGGAATACTCTTTTTCAGACCTTTGCAGGGCTACCTCCTTGTTGTTGTTCCAGTCTCTGTGCAAATGTGGCTTCCCCATTGGGAGAATCCCCTAACCATCCTAGCTAAGGGACCTGCTTCCTGCCTTCATCTCCCTCCCTTGCTTGACCCAGGCATTCCCTATGAAGTTTTCCCTTCTTGTTATATTCAGTGCACGTATTTGTTTCTTGCTTTTTGCCTAACCCCAGTAGCATGTAAGCTGATAGAGGGCCAGGTCCTTGCTTGTCTTGTTCACTACTATTTGTAGAGGGCCTAGAACAGTTCCTGGTACATAGCATTTATCAAATGAATACATAAATAAATGAAAGTGAGGCCATAGAGAAGAAAAATTCTAGGCAATGTATCTGATAGGAACTTAAAACATATTTTGTGTATAACTAAGATTTATTTACTCAACTCTTTGTAATCAGCAGAATTAATATAACCTGAAAGCAAATGCATCTTGCTGACATTTTGGAACCTGTGTGCATGCATTAATACCAATCAGTTTAAGTGTGTGCTTCGCAGCATGCCATTCGGATGAGAAATGCTGGAAAGGGAGAAGGTGGACAGCTTCTTAGCTTCTTTTTTTCTGGCACATTTAACATCATTCCAGTAAGCTAGGCTCTGGGTTTAATTAAAGATTGTTTGGAGTATGGAGAGGGGTATGAAGAAAGTCTTAACAATCATTCACATTTTGGGCTTTACTTAAAAAAAAAGTTATTAAAAGTCTAGTTTCAGTCCTCTGAAATCTAGTTTTTTGACTTTCTTGTCACTATTATATTTCTATTTTTGCTCAATGATTTTTTTTAGGGGAAGTGGGAGATAGACACATGCCCATGCTCATCATGTATTAGTTTTAATAACATTCTTAGTTTTCACAATTATGAAATTTATCTACATTCAGTAGAAATTTTGGAAAGTGAAAAAAAATGCAAAGAAGACAGTAAAAATTATTTAACGTCTGTTTCTTAATAACCTCTAACATTTTTATATATTTAATTACAGTTGTCTTTCTATGTTTATGTCAAAATGTGGTTTGGTCCTTCAATTGTAAGATATTATCTATCACAAAACATAGTATTGGCTTATTTACTAAATTTCAAGAGCAACAAATCACTTTTGACCAACTATAGCTGCATAGATCATCCCTGTTATATCCTGCTTCCCATAATGTGCGCTTCACATTTTGGCCCTTTTGACATCTTTATCTACAGTCTAATGTCAAAGTATATTAAAAAATAATGGGATTTTAACTGCATTTTCTGTTTGGTTAAACTCATACTTTTTTCTTTTATTGAATTGCACAAGTTTCTCTTGAAATACAGCCAGCAGCTTTTATTCATGGATTTCCATTGCCCAAATAATAGTCCTTCATAATGTATGAATCAGTCACACCAAACTGTCCCAGCTTTAAAGATTGCATGATATATTTGGAAAGACTGGGCACTGTTCCCATATGAATTGCAAGAAATGACAAGTATGTTACATCTTAATCTATTTGGCAGCTTGTAAGTTCTTTTTGATATAAATTATTAAATGTGTCATAATTTTTTTTAAAAAAGTGTTAAAATGAAACACAGAATCAAAGATATATGGTATGTGTATAACAAATGAAAGCCTTTTTTATTTTAGCACGGTGGTTTTCAATTCTGCTGTACATTAGAATCACGAGGGTATTCAGAAAAAAAATTTATATCAAAGTCACCCCTCAGACCTTCCATAGGAACCTAGGAATTAATATTTGTATATCAAACAAAATTAACTTCTCAAATTTCAATGAGTAGGCTGATTTGAGAACTGACATTTTAATAATTAGAATTAATATTAAGATTACTCTTAGGGTGGGAATTGACTTTGGGAGATACTTTCATAAGCAGCCTTGGAGAGAAGGCATGATTCAGAGGGAACTATTGTCTAAGAACTTCAGTCAGACAAGAAAATTGAATGGTTTTGCATGAGAAATGAGAGAATTTATTGCTCTAAAGGAGGAGAAATATAGGAAAACAAGGATGAAGAAAGACGTGCCCACGAAACAGGCTGAATAATGACCTAATGTGCAAATGAGCCAGTGGAATTTTTCCTGAGATGGGATGGCTAGAAATAACTTTTTAAGACTAGTAATAGTTAAATGTTCAATTTTAATGGTTTGCACATTGTTGTATGAACTTCTTCAATTTGCTTCCAAGTGCTCGATTATATTACACTTTTGAATGTTTTATGTGATTTTTATTTTTCTTGGTAGAAATTGAGGATGGAGCTAAGCCAAACCCCTACAATCTGGGTTAATACGGGACTGAGAAGAAAGGGTTCTGGAGCTGAGATGACCATGAATATACTGCCCTTTAGGAAATCCTAGAAAGAGTTTTGTTTTTCTATAAGGCATGGAATTAATGGTTTAAGCCAATTTAATTTAACATGTTTATCCAAGGAAACTTCACTTGACATGAAATTTAATATACACAAATATCCTCCTTTATTTCTCTACTTATATATTAAAATAAATTGGGATCATATCATATACCCAGTTTGGTATCCTGATTTTTTTTTCACCAATATGCTACCATACATACTTTCCTATATCATTGATTATTCTTAGGATAAATTTTAATAGTTCATTTTAAAGACATATTACGACTCATTTGAACATGACATTAGGGGATACAGTATAGGACAGTGCAGGGACTCGGATTCTGGAGTCAGACACTCTGCCTTCAGGACACAGGTTACATTGCTTGGGTAGGCAATTCCTTCCTCATCTCTGAGCCGACACCCTATTATCTTTTACCAAAGGATTTGTGGTTTAATGGCTAAAACTTATTCATAATTGTTTTAATTTTGTGTCTTTGGTGATTTCTGAGTTTCAACTCTTCTTCACCAGCTATTAATATTTTACCAATTCATTCTTCTCAAATTGGTTTTTTCAGGATTGGAATGTTTGTTAGTTCATTTAAGTGGCTGTGTGTTCATATTGGTCTGTTGAAAAAGGAAAGTTATCCATTATTGTAGAGAAAGTAGCTCTGTCTTAAGGGGATGCTATTTCATTTTCAAAATCAAATAAATTACCCATTTCTTTGAGAGCAAAGATTTCAAAGTTATCTACCAATTGTAATCAACCCCATTTGAAGATATACAAAAAAATATAGCCAAGAATAAGGTAGAGAAATACTTATAAGAAGAAAAGCAGAAGACCAGTGAGCTGCCAGTTTCTAGGAGGTTCATATTTGAATCTTAGTAGGGTGTGATTTAGAATAACAGAATCATCAGCTTCATAGGAGGGGACAGATACCAACCTGCCAGGTTCACTGGGTTGTTCATGGAGGTCATGGAGAACAGCGTATACTCAGTTCTTTTTTTTTTTTTTAAATCTCCATCTATTTTTTATTGATTTTTAAAAATACATGACAGCAGAATTCATTGCAATTTTTATTACACATATAGAGCACAGTTTTTTATATCTTTGTATATAAAGTATATACAAAGATATAAAAAATTCACGTTCATGCCAATTCATGTCTTTATATATGTACTTTTTTGCATTACAATTCTTATTATGCATATATACCATAATTTTTCATATTTCTGTCTACCCTTCACATATCAGATAGAGCACTAATCTCTAGGATACATAAAGAACTCAAAAAACTAAGCACTGAAAAAATAAATAACCCAATCAACAAATGAGCCAAGGACCTGTACAGACCCTTCACAAAAGAGGACATACAATTAATCAACAAATATATGAAAAAATGCTCATCATCTCTAGCAATCAGAAAAATGCAAATCAAAACTACTCTAAGATATCATCTCACTCCAGACAGAATGGCAGCTATTATGAAGACAAACAACAATAAGTGTTGGCAAGGATGTGGGAAAAAAGGTACACTCATACATTGCTGGTGGGACCGAAAATTGGTGCAGCCAATATGGAAAGCAGTATGGATATTCCTTGGAAATCTTGGAATGAAACCACTATTTGACCCAGCTATCCCTCTCCTCGGACTATACTGAAAGGACTTAAAAACAGCATACTACAAGGACACAGCCACATCAATGTTTATAGCAGTACAATTCACATTAACTAAACTGTGGAGCCAAACTAGATGCCCTTCAGTGGATGAATGGGTAAAAAAGTGTGGCATATATATGCAATGAATTTTACTCAGCAATAGAAGAGAATAAAATCTTGGCATTTGCAGGTAAATGGATGGCATTGGAGAAGATAATGCTAAGTGAAGTTAGCCAATCCCCGAAAAAACAAATGCTGAATGTTTTCTCTGATATAAGGAGGCTGACTCATAGTGGGCTAGGGAGGGGGAGCATGGGAAGAATAGATGAATTCTAGATAGGGAAGAGGGATGGGAGGGAAGGGGAGGGGGCAGGCAATTAGCAAGGATGGTGGAATGTGATGGACATCATTATCCAAAGTACATGTATGAAGACACGAATTGGGTGTCAACATACTTTATATATAGCATATACACAGTTCTAACAGTCACTTCTCAGAAGATCATTTCATTCACAAACTCAGCATAACAATGATCAATGATGAAGTTTTTGAATGGAATGAGGGAGGAATTCAATGAGAAGAATAGGTTTTGTTCCTTGTATGAACTCTTTGAAGGCAGCA
The DNA here is from genome assembly GCF_045843805.1 of Urocitellus parryii. Lineage (NCBI taxonomy): Eukaryota > Metazoa > Chordata > Mammalia > Rodentia > Sciuridae > Urocitellus > Urocitellus parryii. The sequence continues at coordinate 150,506,280 of NC_135534.1, forward strand.
AGATGATGTTTTGAGGGCTTTAAAAGGCAAGTGTCACTCCTGATGGCTGACAAAATACAATAAGAATGAGAACAGTTATTAGGCATTTTATCTTTAGAATCTTGGGGGAGTCTCAGGTCTCTTTAGGTATTAGGTATGACTGAGGACATGATGTTCTCTGAGAACAAGAGTAGAGCAGCTGGGACCTGGAAGTGAAGGGGTCAAACTTTGTCAGTGGTTATTATGAAAATCAACTAGAAGCCAAACATATTTAGTAGTAAACAATAAAATAATCTTTGGCTCACCATCAAGAAGAAGTAAGAGTTGGCTTGCTGGATGTGTAAACCCTGGGTGTGAAGGG